>NC_046328.1:36801228-37108228 GCF_009819535.1 Lacerta agilis | reverse complement strand
TACCTGAAGGAGTGTCTCCACCCCCATCGTCCAGCCTGGACACAGGTCCAGCTCCGAGGGCCTTCTGGCAGTTCCCTCCCTGCGAGAAGTGAGGTTACAGGGAACCAGGCAGAGGGCCTTCTTGGTGGTGGCGCCCTCCCATCAGATGTCAAGGAAATAAGCAACTATCTGACTTTTAGAAGACATCTGAAGGCAGCCCTGTTTAGGGAAGATTTCAATGTTTTATTGTGTTTTTAATATTCTGTTGGGAGCTGCCCAGAGTGGCCAGATGAGCAGGGTATAAATATTATTATTATTATTATTATTATTATTATTATTATTATTATTATTATTATTATTATTATTATTATTATTATTAATATCTAATAAATATATTGTCTCCTGGCATCTACTCACATCCTTGCACCCTACCCCAGGCTTCACACACAGACAAATGTGTTCCTCCCCATGCCTGTTTGAATTAATTTGCACCCCTGCTCCCCAAAATGACCTCAACCCAAATCGTAAGTTCACGCTTATTTCCGTAAATACGTTGCTTCTCCGAGAACAGTTGTTGTTGTTGTGACTCCAGGCGGATTCATCCTTATTGACGCGGAGACCTGGGAAGTGAAAGGGACCTGGGAGCGGCCGGGGGACGAGCCCCCACAAGGCTACGACTTCTGGTACCAGCCGAGGCACAACGTCATGATCAGCACTGAGTGGGGAGTGCCCAAGTACTTTGTGAACGGTTTGAACCCGGAGGATCTGAAGAAAGGTACATCCTTCGTTCGAGGGGCCCCTGCCGTTGAGGCGGTCGATTTCAAGGCCGCCTTCAGGTCCCAGTGGTTCGTGGATTCAGAAAGCACGGAAGGGGACTTTCTCCCAGCCCTAGTGGCAGCTAGACTGGTGATGGGAACCACCGACCCTTGACACTTGTGGACTGGTTGAACGCAGAGGAATGGTGGGGGGGAACCAGCTGGGGAACCCCCAGAGGAAGATGGCTCAGAGCCCAGGGGGGTGGGACAACATTGGGTGGTCAGGGAGAAGACAGGAAAGAGCAAGTGTCAGAAGCTGAAGAGGCAACAGGATTTAGTGAGCGGGGAGAGTTTGTGGCAGAGGGAAGTCCAGAATCAGAATCAGGAGAGGAGGGGGGCCAAGAGGCAGAGATGAGAATCAGACCGGTGAAGTGTCATGGGTGTGTCCCCCCTTGTTGCAACAAGTCCCCCTCCTCCCTGGTCTCCCAGAACCAGAAGAGGCATGGAAAGAGCAGAGGAGAAGTTAGCTTCGCACAGGCACCGTCTCTGATTGCTTGGAAAATGAGTTAGGCCTGAGATTCCTTCGCAGATTGTGTTTTTGCTACTAGAGAGTTAATTCCAACTTGCACAGTGTGATTTACTGCTGGCTCGTTCCTGACAAAAGCCCTGAGTAGCCTGTTTCCTTGGGCGTTGCAGGATCGTGACCAGGGTCCCTCTGTGGTTGATGTTGTCCTTGTTTTGCTCCTCTGCAGAGCGCTACGGGCGTCGCCTGAACGTCTGGGACTGGACGACTCACTGCCTCATCCAGCAGATTGACGTTGGGGAGGATTCCGCCCCGCTGGAGATCCGGTTCCTACATAACCCCGACGCCGCGCACGGAATGGTGGGCTGCACATTGCAGAGTTCCATCCATCATTTCTTCAAGACAGAGGTTAGAATGAATGGGGGCAGGGGAGCCCACAGGAGTTTTGGGGCCCAGTAAGCATTTGGTGGATTGGGCCCTCCGACTCACTTGGGAATGAGGACGCAGATTTGCATAAAATCTGGGCATTCCATTTGGGGAAGGGATTCTGCACCCTCCACCCGCACTTCTCGTGTAGCAGTCCTTGGAGAAATTAACCTCTAGGGAGTACCTGATCTCAGACGAACCCACCATGGGAAGGATGCTTCCTGGTTGCTAGGAAAAAAGGAAGGACAAACTACAGAGATTTCAAGGGCCAGAAAATGAGACAGGAGCAATAAAATACTGGTATCACTATTTTCTTATCACCATTGATGCCTGAACAACCCACTTGTCAGTCACAGCTCCAACCTCACTCATTGGCTAAAAAACACTGAAAGACAGCTCATCTCACAGAAACTGCTTCAATGGGTACCAGGACATTTTGATCCGTAACTAACTTACTAGGAGGGCTGCAGACTGACCTTGAAAAACAAAAACAAACTCAGGGTCTGAAGACCTTGCTTGCCACAGTGGATCCAGCTCATCAGTATTCCTGGTACCTCCCTCTTGGCAGCCCTGAATTTCAGGAAGAGCGAGTGAGAGAGAAATTAAGTGGATCCCAATTTTATGGATCTGTTGCAGGGGGAACGGGTTACAGATTAAAAAATAAAATAAATTCCTTCCAGTAGCACCTTAGAGACCAACTAAGTTTGTTCTTGGTGTGAGCTTTCGTGTGCATGCACACTTCTTCAGATACACGAAAGCTCATACCAAGAACAAACTTAGTTGGTCTCTCAGGTGCTACTGGAAGGAATTTATTTTATTTTGTTTTGTTTTGACTATGGCAGACCAACACGGCTACCTACCTGTAACTGGGTTACAGATTAGCATGCTAAGTTCCAGGTTCAATTCCTGGCATCCCTGGATACCAGATCTCAAGAAGCACCTGCCAACCCAGGCTGACAGCATGGAGCTAGATGGGCCAGTGGTCTGGCCCAGTGTAAGGCAGCTCTTCCCACGAGTCCTTCTATTTCAAATGTCCAGGGTGTGTGTAACGTTCCTTTGTTGACAAGCTGGAACGTGGAGGGCAACCAAGATGATCAAGGGTCTGGAAACCGAGCCTTATGGGGGGGGGTGCTTGTAGGAGCTGGGTATGTTTAGCCTGGAAAAGAGGAGACTGAGAGGAGATATGATTACCATTTTCAGATATTTTCAGATATCTTCAGATATCTCAAGGGCTGTCACATGGAGGAGGAAACAAGCTTATTTTCTGCTGGTCTGGAGGGTAGGACCCGAACCAGTGGATTAAAGTTGCAAGAAAGGAACATGAGAGCTGTTCAACAGTGGAACAGTCTCCCTCGGGGTGTTGTGGACTCTCCTTCCTTGGAGGTTTTTAAGCAGAGGTTGGATGGCCATCTGTCAGGGGGTTGGACTAGATGACCCTTGGGTCCCTTCCAACTCTACGATTCTATGATTCGATCCCTTGCACAAGAGGGATAAAAGTGGAACTGCCCATGATTCAACAGCTTTGGAGGAAGCCCCAAGGTTTGTAGGAGTACAGACCTTCCTTCATAGGTGAATCCCAGGAAGGGAACCCCAAAACATAGCCCACAGAGAGCTGTGTGTGCAGATTGGTCAAGGAATGCTGACTGGTGGTTGAGCGGGGGAAATTGAAAGCCAGGGGTTGGGGAGGGATGGTGTGTCTGGGCTCTTCAGGAGAGATCCCTCCACGCTGCAGCATCTTGGCGCAGCGGATCCCCCTTCTCAACATGCTTTTCTGCTGCAGGATGGGGACTGGGCGGCCGAGAAGGTGATCCAGATTCCAAACAAGAAGGTGTCAGGGTGGTACTTTCCTGAAATGCCAGGTGAGTAAAGAACGAGAAATGGGCGGCCGGTGGCTTGCTTTCCACGTTCCTTTCAACTGAATCCAGCAGTCACTGTTCCCAGAATAAAACCTAGCGTCGGATTTGGTTGATAGGGCAGCTAGCGCCACTTTCTGGAAGACAGAGAACCGGCCGCTGTCGTTCCGTGCTTTCTGAACCCCTAGATTAGACTACTGCGATGTGCTCCACGCAGGGCAGCCCTTGAAGGCGGCCTGGAATTGCAGTTCTGGGTTGGGAGCTTCCTGACAACTCTCGGCACCCTCAACAAGCTGTACTTCCCAGAATCCTTTGGGGGCTAGAGGAAGCCATTACTGCTTAAAGTGGCGTCAAAGTGCTTTCAGCGAATGGCGTGGTCTTTGAGCCCGTGTGGCAGAAAATAACCTGGTGAGCCTAAGGAATAAAAGAAAGCCGAATGCTGACCTGCCCCCTCTCCTCCTTCAGGTTTCGTCACCGACATCCTCATTTCGATGGACGACCGGTTCCTCTACTTGAGCAACTGGCTGCATGGCGACCTCCGCCAGTACGACATCACCAACCCGTTCCGCCCTAAACTGGTTGGCCAGGTAAAAGAGCCAGTCTTTGTGGGTTCCCAGAAGCTTCTGGCTGACCACAGTTGGAAACAGGATACTGGGCTCAATGACCACAGAGTTCTTATCACATCCACACTCTTGGTTCAGTTACACCTCAGGGTTAATAATAATAATAATAATAATAATAATTTATTACTCATACCCTGCTCATCTGGCTGGGCCTCCACAGCCCTTCTGGGTGGCTCCCAACAGAATATTAAAAACATGATAAAACATCAGTCATGGAAAAACTTCCCTAAACAGGGCTGCCTTCAGATGTCTTCTAAACGTCAGGTGGTGGTTTATTTCTTTAACATCTGATGGGAGGGAGTTCCACAGGGCGGGGGCCACCACCGAGAAGGGCCACATTCAACATACACCTGTCAATCCCTGGACTTCACAGTGGCGAATGGGGATTTAAAATTACCTCGCAGGCAACAAAACATGGTTAAAATGGAGGAAGAAGGCTCTGTTTTAGCAGGGGGTTGAGTGTTCCTTGAACTCCCAACTGATGCTCTAACAACAACAACAACAACAACAATTATTATTATTATTATTATTAATATACCGCCCTATACCTGGAGGTCTCAGGGCAGTTCACATAAAAAAAATCACAGTATATAAAATAAAAATTAAAGCAATAAGCCAATAATATCCCTCCCCCCCAAAAAGAGCCATATTTTAAAAGGGTATGGGATGTTGATCAGGTCAACAACATTCCTTTTAAAGGAATGTTGTTGCCTGGTGCCTAAAGGTGTATAATGAAGGCGCCAGGCGAACTCCTCTGCTTCACCCAAGGAATCCTGGGTACTGTAGTTTGCAACCCCCCCCCCGGTGCTAGAACTCCCAGCACCCTCCACAAACTACAGTTCCCACAATTCTTTGCAGGGGAAGCCGCATGTTTTAAAAGCGTACGGCATGGATATGACCTTGTCAAGCCAAAATCTCACAGGCAGCTCCTTGGAAGATGCTGTTCCTCATGAGCTCAGCTCAGCTGACCCTCTCTCTGTCTCTCTCTCTCTCTGTCTGGGGTTTCGGGGGACTTGTTTTGCGCTCCCAGGTGTTTGTTGGCGGGAACATTTACAAAGGCGGCGTGGTGACCGTCCTGGAAGACGATGAGCTGGACTGCCAGCCGGACCCGTTTATGATCCAGGTGAGTAAACTTGGAGCCGCAAGGGTGGCGAGGGAAGAGGAGGAATCCAAACTGAACCTTCCTCACCCCGCATTTTCTCTGCCTTTAGGGGAAGAGGGTCTATGGCGGACCTCAAATGATTCAACTCAGCTTGGATGGCAAGAGGCTGTATACAACTACCTCTTTGTACACACCTTGGGACAAGCAGTTTTACCCTCAGATGGTCAGGTGAGAAAATCAAGTGGCTAACTGGCTGATTCCGCCCCTTCTCCCCCAGCTCTGTACTGAAATCTGGTATGTGTGTATCGTAAGTTCAGGGGGTTGGTCTAGATGGCCCTCGGGGGTCCCATCCAACGCTACAATTCTATGATTCTTTAAGTGTCACAATCTCCCTGCCAGGGAGATGCTGGGTGGGGAACCTGGCACCTTCTGCAGGCTCAGCTATGCCCCTTCCCTTAAATATACTAGCAAGATTCCAGTCCTCGGGATACTTTTTCTTTTTTAAAAGATTTTATTAAAACAATCTAAATAAGAACAAAGAGAGAAAGAGAAAACACCAAAGGAAAACAGAAAAAGAGAAGGAAAAAGAGGAAAGAAAAACGAAAAGGGCTTCTGGTTTTCCGTCTGTCAGTTACATAAAAGAAATGATTCAAAATATTCACTCTAGAATGACACCCAACTGATCTACTTTCTGTTCTGTTTTCCCAGATTGATTAATTCATTTTCCCTTTTACGCAAAAAGTCCAAAGGGGAGTCTCTCTGATCATTATCATTAATAAATGCCAGCAATGGTTTTCCTCTAATCAAACCGATCAGCTTTGTCTCCCGTAACTTCAACGAGCCTTCCTCCATATTAGACAACAACAGGTCTTTCCATCTTGGTCCACACAAGTGTCTCTCCACTGTGATCCTATATTAAAATAGTATCCCATAGTTCTTTGCTTATTGTGTATAATACGGTCCCCGTGGTTCTGATGAACGGTCTGATTTATGCAGGCACACAGGGATGTGCCCTGCACTGAGTCCGCCCCCAGGTGGATCTGGTTCTGTCTGCACTGACCGGCAGCACCCCTCCTGCTTCCAGGCACAGAGTTTTTCCCACTGTACCTTGAGATGCTGGGGAATGGACCCTGTGGCCTTCTGCATGCCAAGCGAATGATCTGGCGCTGAGCTCCCTTTGCCTTCTTCCTTTTGCAGGGAAGGGTCAGTCATGCTGCAGATCGACGTGGACACCGAGAACGGCGGCCTCAGCGTGAACCCGGACTTCCTGGTGGATTTCGGGAAGGAGCCCTTCGGTCCCGCTCGCGCTCACGAGATGCGCTACCCCGGGGGAGATTGCACCTCGGACATCTGGATCTAGGGCGGATCTGGGTGGTCTGGGCAGGCACCTCTCTCCCCTCCTTCCTCCTGCTAAGCTAACTTTACGGGAGCGCGCCCGAGCGTCTCTTCATCACAGGTTTTCACCCTTTAAAAATGTCTGTATGCACATGCTGATTCATTGAATTGCATCCTCTCTCTCTCTCCTGAGTCAGTTTTCTTCCCTGCCTGCTCCCAAAGTATAATAATTATTATGTTTTTTTTATATTTCGTACAATAAACCAATCTAAAGCTGGGGGGCGGGGAATGCATAGGGTGGTTTTGGCACTCAACTCATTGCATGACAAGACTGTTGAAAACAGAACTGCAGAAAATGAATAAACTTCTTTTTTTTAATCTCACATGCTTGATACACGGCCCCTTCATTAACGGGTAGCAGGTGGTCTGACTGTCTGATTTATTTACATAACTGAAGAAGGGAAACTAGGAGTTATCAAACGGACCACATTTAACCTTCCCTTGCACCTCACGTCTATACTGTGCTAAATGCGCAGAGAGCATTCATCATTATTATATTTATTTATATTCCACTCCCCCCCCCCCCCCAGACCAGGAGGACTCAAGGCGGCTTACAGAAATCAAAGCAACACAGTTAAAATACCGAAAGCTAAAATATATATAAAAGACTGGCTGGCCTGGCCACGCGTTGCTGTGGGTTTTTATTTTTTATTTTTTGCTTTTTAAAATTCTCCTGGCCCCAAGAGTATTCTGGAAGCTCCTGTTTTCATTCTTCCCTGTCCCTTTAGAGCAGGGGTCAGCAACCTTTTTCAGCCGTGGGCACAACTTTCCTGCCCTGTGGTCAAGTACCATTTCCTATGCAGAAGTTCCCAGGTTCGATCCCTGGCATCTCCAGATATATTGCTGCGATGCTCCCTGCCTGAAACCCGGGAGACCTGCCCTCCCCGTGCCTCCAAAAACACCCTCCAGACCCAGAAGAATGGGCAAGACCCAGTTTCCTCAAGCTCATTCATTCCTGGGGCTGCAGCGTCACCTGGTGGCCAAACAGCCACATAGCAATTTAAACAGCATCCTTCCTGGAATAAAACGTCCACCCAGATCCCTTGCAGGTATAGGGATCCAGTATAGTATAGGGCCCAGCCCTCTGGCACCCTAGATTGTCTACCTCCATTATTGTTGGAACCAAGGGGAGACTGTCCTTAAACCACTTTTAGTTCTTGACGGAAGCAAAGAGCTCTGCGTAATAAATTTTTGACCCAGCCTGCATTTAAAGGCAAACCCCGTGCAATTTGTACTTTCTGAAGCAATCTGCAAACAGCCACACTGCAGAACGTGCCCTTTTCTTAATTTTGCAATGCAGCCAAGTAATGGGTGCAAAGATGCAATGCTTTTTTTTCTTAAAAAAAATGTTTAGGGGTACTCTTCTTTGGACTCGAGAAAAACCACCATTTTATCGTTCAAATTGGGAAAAATAAATGCAGTAAATGGACCAGAGTACAAAGATTCACATAATGTTTAGGGGTAGGTGTACCCCTGCGTCCCTCTTGGGGGGGGAAAGCACAGCAATAATGGATATGCAAAGGTTGAATAAGGCAAAGGATGTGTGTTTCAGCAAAATGAACAAGCAATAATCATTAAGCCACTTCGCAAGGGTTAGTTTATTTATTTGTTTGTTTCCTTCGTATTCCATTCCCCGCCCCCTTCCTGGAGCTCAACAACAAACAAACAAAACAAAAAACAAAACAAAAACAGTTGATTACAATATAAATTAGAATACAGTTTAAAATGCAGCTTAAAATGCAGCCTCGTTTTAGTGGTAGCCTATAGATCCAAGCCATAAGGGGGGGAAAGTCAGATATTCACCGGGGCCAACTATCCATGCTGGTCCCTACATGGGCCATCAAAAAGAGCCGAGGGAAAATTTATATACAAATCCCATATAAGGGGTTCCACCAAATAAATAAAGAAAGAAATGGATGGATGAGAGGGGGGGGGGTTAGACTGAGTCCAGCCCAAAGGCCAGGCGGAACAGCTTCGTCTTGCAAGCCCTGCAGAATGATGTCAAATCCCGCAGGGCCCTGATCCAATGGCGTAGTGAGGGCGGGGCATTGAGGATGGTGCGCCCTGGGTTCCATCCTGGAGAGGGTGACACTCTGTGCCACCACCACCCCACGAGTGCGACTACCAAGCCGCCATCTGGCAGCACTTCCGCCCGAGCAGCTGCCGCACGGAAGGGGTGCCGGGTGGCAGCTTGGGAGTCCAGGTGGACTGCGCATGTCCGCAGCAGCCCGCAGGACTGCGCATGTGCGGACATGCACAGTCCACCCAGGCTGCTGCGGACATGCGCAGTCCGCCTGGGCTGCGCTCCATAGCGCATGTGTCATGATGCATACACTATGGAGCCCCTGGGGGGTGCCACTTGGCTTGCCGCCCCCAGCCGGCAGCCAAGTGGCTCGGTACGCCTCTGCCCTGATTTCCTGCGGTAGGGCATTCCACCAGGCTGGGGCCAGAGCTGAAAAGGCCCTGGCCCTGGTGAGGCCTGTCTAACCACCTTGGGGCTCAGGACTTTCAAAGTGTTGTTATTTCTGGACCTTAAGGTCTTCCGCGGGGCATACCAGGAGAGGCGGTCCCGTAGGTACGAGGGTCCTAGGCAGGGTAGAGAGGCAGGGTCTGGCCAGTGGCTACCTCCATGGCCGAGTGGCGATCTGAACCCGGGTCCAACCCTCTGGCCGCCACACCACACCTCTCTTTGTGAAAAACCGCATAGTAAAATATTTAGATGAGGTGTAAACTGAAGTGATCGGGAGTATTTGGTGCTCTAGAAGTGTATCACAGGATCGTTGAGTTGGAAGGGGCCCTTGAGGGTCATCTAGTCCAACCCTCTGCAATGCAGGAGTTTTGCTCAACATGGGGCTCGAACTCACGACACTGAGATTAAGAATCTCATGATCTACCAACTGAGCTAAGGTAGGTTTACAGGGCCTAAGGGTGCTTCAGATCACTGGTCTTCACTGGGTAAGTCAGGACCGCTTAGTGGGTCTCAGCCTGGTCCAAACTGGGTCACAGTACGGCCACGCAGATAGATGGCAAAAAGTTAAGAAACAGACCTCTAAATGCACGTTTGGCTTAAAAGTGGGTTCCTGAATCTGAAAAAAGTTGGTGATACCAAATGTTGATGCTGGCAGAGTGCCCCCTCAGGGCGCTACAATTCCCAGCACCCTTGAACTACAATTCCCAGTGTAATTTCGTGATGGGGGAGTCCCGTGCATTAAATGTATGGACACCACAGCCGAGGTGCCTGCCCCCACCCCACCAAAAAAGTATGATTTTCGAGAAAAAGGAGCGAGGGAAAATGGCAATAAACAGGGGGGGGGGGTCGTTGGGAAATGACTTTTTGTGTGGCCCTGGGTTTTGGAGACCTTTGCATCCTAGCGACCCTCGGGGGTTAACGTGACCCTACTACAGCCAGTCCAATCCTTGCAAAAAAAAAAAAAAGGAGGGGGGAATAAATTAAATATAAATATAAATGCAACCCTGCGCGCCTTGTTTGTGTGCCCGCGCGCCCCTTTTCCTGCTCCGCTCCTGAACTGGCCACAGCTCGCACCAACCAGAAGCGCGTTGCTAGGCAGACTTCACGACCCCGCTGGCCAATCCGGAGCCGAGCCCGAGTTGTATCCGGGTGGAAAGCAAAAGAACCACGCGGCAGCCATTTGCATTAAAGAATAGCGCCGTATCCGGGCAGACCAGAGCCGGGCGGGCCAATCAGAGAAAAACAAAACCCCGCCAGCCCCGCCCACTCCTCCTCCCTCCTCCCTCTGGTCGTAGTTTCTTTTTCCCTTTTATTTTTGCAAGCGAAAGTGCAAAAACTGCGAGAGGGTCGCTGTTATTTAGCACGGGGCGGGTCCTTTTGCAAGCAGAGTAGGAAATCCGCATTGGGGGGAAAGGGGGTCAAAAAGGGCCAGGAAGACTCAGGAAATATTATTATTTTTTGGGGGGGGGGGGAAGGAATCCATTAACTCTTTGGGGAGCAGGGAGAAGTTTGGGGCTTGGAGCGATGTTTGCTGCTGCTGAGTTCCTGAGCCTTCCCCTTTTGCAAAACGCGGCCCGAATCTTAAAAAGCTGCAGAAAGAGGAATCTGAGCCTGAAATAAAAGGTAAGTGCCATTTCACCTTCTCTCCCCAAATATACGTATATATATTTAGAGAGAGGGAGGGAGAGGTTGAGTGGTTGGGGAGGGGGAGTTTACAATTCTGGGGGTTCCCCTGGGAAACCTTAGATTAAGGAAACGGATCGAATCGGGTGTGTTCGAGGGAGATCTTGGAAGGAAGAGATCGGTTTCCAAAAAGAGGGCATGGATCCAGACAGTGCCCACCCACCCCCCATCTTTAAAATGCACCTGGACTGATGGAGGAACTTTGCTAAAAGGCGCCTGGGTTTGTTTTTTAATGGGGAGTTTTTGGATTGAGGTGCATGCATCTTAAGAGTAGAAACAGACTCCAGAAAAATGAGGGTTTCTGAAAATCATGTCTGGGTAGGAGGATGGGGAAGAAGAGGTGGTTTGTGATCCCAATCTCTCTCTGCAAAGGGAGGTTTCGGGTTTCCCACATCATCATCACTCCAGGAATTCGAATTTCCCTCCTCCTGGAATTTAAATACGTGGTGCAGCTGCTAGGATGATCATCACCCGCCTCTGGGGCACGGAGGAGATCAACTTAAGTTTCCCGCCCAAGGAATGTGCGTGTTTATTATGGGGTGTTTAGATTTTAATCTGGATCCAACAGAGGGAATCCAATTGGAGTAGCAATCTTGGTGAGTTACCGTAATCCCCCCCCCCCGCAAGGCAGAAATGTACCGTCAGCAGAGACAGATTGTCTGTCAATGATATATTTTGTATATTTATAAAAAGCACCCAGCAGCCCTTCACATGAGCTCTCCCTGGAACCCTTTTGGGAGTTGCTTAAAAGCCAAAACAATAGGTAGGGCACTGTGATGAACAACGGGTATTTCTTTCTCTGTAATGCACACGTCTAGATTTGCACAGCTGCTGAAAACCTGACACGAGGGTGCTTAGCCGAACTTCTGAGTCAGCTCGGCGTGGGATGCAGGAATTTAAAATTAAAAGCCTGATCTTTAACGTCTAAAATGTACGCTGAGGGGGTGGCTGGCCTTCTGCGATCAATCCAGAGCATGAAAGGTTGATTTCAGCATGTTCAATGCTTAAAACAGTCCCCAGCTTTCTCTCCCCACACATGCCTTTAATGGTGGGCACAGGTCTCTGCCCCCAAGGAGCTTACATTTGTTTGAAAACTGAGTTTAGCGCATTGTACATTGCCACAGGTGCCTTTGTCGGCTGACTGGCAGAAATGAAGAATGAAAAAAAAATGTTTAAAATAAATTCATAAGATAAAAAGTAAAACATTTTTTAAAAAATGAATGTATTGACTTATGTGCATATGTCTGTTTTCCTCAGGGAACTGAAGGTGGGATACATGTTGCTGTATTCCCCTCTCCATTTTATCGTCACAACAACCCTGTGAGGTAGGTAAGGCTTGATGTGTTCGACTGCTGGCTTCAGGGTCACACCTGAGAATCCCGGGAACTGTAGTTTGCTCAGGGTGTTTGGAATTGTAACTCTGGGGAGTAAACTACAGTTCCCCCGATTCTTTTGGGGCGATGTGGTTTAAATTTATGAGTCCAAATCTCTCTGCCAAAGCAGCTGGTGAGTTTCTGTTTGTTGTTAAAAGCTCAGGAGCCTTGGCAGCAAAAAAGAGTTGGCGACTTAACTGTGATGGGCGGTTTGATGAGCAGGCGGTTTGACAAGAGACTGAAATCTCTTGTTAACTTGTTTGCATGTCAGCAATGTACAGGGCTGTTTATGGTCAGGAGAAAGTTCCCTGCCCCAAAGAGCTTACAGGTTTGAATTACCCGGGTTCTGCTCTGAATACTGTGAAGCCTCTGTCAAGAGGTGGGTGCCTTTGATCACGCACAGAGTGCCCAGATATTCACATCAGGTTGCAAAAGAACTGGCTTTTGGGCTGATGTGGGATCTAATTTAAAAAAAAAATAGAATTACAGGGCTATGCTTAAGGGAGCATGTGACAGATCGCATCCCAACATTAGGATGAGAAATAGTGGGTGAGGGAGAGCAGGTTTGACGGCTTATAGTTAGGAAACGTTTCATAGCAACGGTTTGAAACTTGGCAGAGTAGGGGAGGAAGGATTGAGGACAGCCCCTGCTGAATTTGGGGTGGAAAGGGTGAGAAACGGCTGAGTTTGAGCAAGTTAACAAGAGGCTGTGGCACACTGGCAGGTGCTGTTGTGTGATTTTCATCCATGGGCTTTGCAGGACTGCTCCTCCCCAGGAAGATTGTATTCTGCGCTTTGGGAAAACGGGTAGTTTTTTTTTTTTTACTTAAAACGCTTCTTTTTTCTCCCCCTGGCCAGTGTTAAGTCACTGGACATGCTCGTCTTGCTGTTGCCATGGTTTCTGACCAATCTCAGCCCCCAGAAGTGGAGGATCTCGCTGTTGCTAGGCAGGATTCTCTCACAAGGCCATGGACCTTGGAGGAGTTTGCAGTTCAGGTGAAGGTTAGAACGGAGGTGTGAAAGGAGCTCATATCTCCCGGGAGATGAGTCTGAATTTGTTTCAGAGGCATTGCGGGGGTGGGAGGAAGAGAAATCTTATCTTGAGGTCCACAGGATGGATGTGGTATGACGGGCAGCTTTTGAAGGCGTGGAAGAAACAGTGGAACTCACTGCCACAGGAGGAAGTGAGGACCACCAGCTTGGATGGCTTTAAGAGAGGACTGGACAAATTCAGGAGTGATCATGTTACTGACTGCTTGCTTTTTCAGCCGAATTTCCTGCTTGCCTGTTGCAAGCTCTGAAGGTTATTATTTTTTCAGTTTATACACCCCAAAATAAACATTTTGCATAATACCATGTAACAATTGACTTCCCTCCATCCCCTTTCACGGTTTATTTTAACTTACTTATCTTTCCTGCATATTTTACTATAACCAATCCAATCGTTTCTCCATTTTGCAATCCTTCAAATAATTTACCATACTGTTGAATTTATCTAAACTCTACCAGCGTTTTCAGTTGCACGCAGTTATTTTCTAAAGATTCAGCCAAAAGATTCCACTCCTCTTTGAATAAAGATTCTTCTTGCTCTCTTGTTCTATAAGTTAAACCTGCTTCCTCCGCAAATTCTATCGTCTTAAGTTGCCAATCTTCCTAAATAGGGATCTCACTCCCTTTCGATCTTGGGGCTGGCAAAATTCGAGCCGCTTTGGTTGCGTACGTAAATAACTTTTTCTAACAACTGGGAACTTCAGACTGAACTTTTCCTAACAAAAAGTCCTCAGGTTTTTGGGGTGGAATGTCATTTTAAACTTTTTTTTTTACTCATTGTCAATCATTTCCCAATAGCCTTTCACCTTTTCCCACGTCCACCACATGTGAACAAATGTTCCTTCCATTTCTCATCATTTCCAACGCAGATCTGATCCTACTTTGTACATCTTAACCAACCTATTCAGTGTTAAATACTATCTGTGTATCATTTTCATATAATTCTCTTTCAAAGTATAACAGGCGGTAAATTTCGAAACACTCTTCCAGAGTTTCTCCCAGAGGTTTAGGTCTATGTTATGTCCAGTGTGTCATTGAAGTTTTGATTAACTAACTCATCTTTTAAAACAAAATAAAATAAAAAAATCCTTCCAGTAGCACCTTAGAGACCAACTAAGTTTGTTCTTGGTATGAGCTTTCGTGTGTCTCTGAAGAAGTGTGCATGCACACGAAAGCTCATACCAAGAACAAACTTAGTTGGTCTCTAAGGTGCTACTGGAAGGAATTTTTTATTTTATTTTGTTTTGACTATGGCAGACCAACACGGCTACCTACCTGTAACCGTAACTCATCTTTTGTTTCCCATTCTAATAATAAGCTATACATTTCTGACAATAATTTATCCTTATTCCATAACAGTTCTCTTTCAAACTGTGAGCTTTGATCCGGAAACCCATTTTTAAAAATCTAATTTAAACGTGTCATATATTCGATGATACTGTAACCGATCCGTAATTTGGCGCCTTACTTCTTCCATTGGTGTAACCTCAGAAGGTTAGGCTTGCCAGCTGACCTGGAAATCCCCAGCCAGACTTGCTGCTGCGCCTTTTAGCATCCATACAACATGCAGAAATCGGCTCTGCTCAGAAAGACACCCATTAAGATAAATGGACACGACTAACAGAGGTCTATCGAATTTCGAACGGTTGTCCTCTGAGCAGGGACAATGCAGGGCCTGTCCTCATCCCTCCACAGAAGACCAGTTCAATTTCCAGTTCTGCAAAGGGAGCGAAGTCTTAGCATGGAGACCAGAATTTACAAGCCGTGAAATATTACCAGTTCCCGTTTGTACACACCAAATAGCCAATCCGAGCAAATCAGGCTGCGAGATCCTGGCCAGATCGTTGTATCCCATTCAGTTCTGCTCACAGTAGAGGCATTGAAATGAATGAACTTAAGTTACTGTTAATTTCAGTGGGTTTACTCTGAGTAGGACCGGCACTGGGTTGTTTTTCTCCGGGGGTGGGTGGTCATGCGCCATGCGCACACGCAGGCTGCTCTGGACTAAGGCGTTGGGGGTCCTCTTTCTCTCTTTGAACCAGGGAACCGGGTGCCATGGCGGACGACAACGGACTTTATACGAAGATGGCGGAAAACGTGAGCGAAGGCTTAGAGGCGGATCCGCAGGGCGTCGCCATGGAGTCGAGTACCTTGCTGCAGAAACTGAGAGGCACCATTTCGTAAGGGAGACGCTTCTGATTCCTTTCCCCTTCCTTCCTTCTCTCCCTCCTCTTTCCTTCCTTTCTTCCTTCCTTCCTTCCTTCCTTATTCCCCCTTTGCACCAGATCTACCAGTTCCATATTTGCAAGAAATCATATCTTTTAGATATGATTTCTTGCAAATATGGAACTGGTACATCATATCTTGACTGTGTCGACCACAGCAAACTATGGCAAGTTCTTAAAGAAATGGGAGTGCCTGATCACCTCATCCGTCTCCTGAGAAATCTGTATGTGGGACAAGAAGCTACAGTTAGAACTGGATATGGAATAACTGATTGGTTCAAAATTGGGAAAGGAGTACGACAAGGCTGTATATTGTCCCCCTGCTTATTTAACTTATATGCAGAATTCATCATGCGAAAGGCTGGGCTGGATGAATCCCAAACCGGAATTAAGATTGCCGGAAAAAATATCAACAACCTCAGATATGCTGATGATACAACCTTGATGGCAGAAAGTGAGGAGGAATTGAAGAACCTTTTAATGAGGGTGAAAGAGGAAAGCGCAAAATATGGTCTGAAGCTCAACATCAAAAAAACTAAGATCATGGCCACTGGTCCCATCACCTCCTGGCAAATAGAAGGGGAAGAAATGGAGGCAGTGAGAGATTTCACTTTCTTGGGTTCCATGATCACTGCAGATGGTGACAGCAGTCACAAAATTAGAAGACGCCTGCTTCTTGGGAGAAAAGCAATGACAAACCTAGACAGCATCTTAAAAAGCAGAGACATCACCTTGCCGACAAAGGTCCGTATAGTTAAAGCTATGGTTTTTCCAGTAGTAATGTACGGAAGTGAGAGCTGGACCATCAAGAAGGCTGATCGCCGAAGAATTGATGCTTTTGAATTATGGTGCTGGAGGAGACTCTTGAGAGTCCCATGGACTGCAAGAAGATCAAACCTATCCATTCTCAAGGAAATCGGCCCTGAGTGCTCACTAGAAGGACAGATCCTGAAGTTGAGGCTCCAGTACTTTGGCCACCTCATGAGAAGAGAAGACTCCCTGGAAAAGACCCTGATGTTGGGAAAGATTGAGGGCACAAGGAGAAGGGGACGACAGAGGATGAGATGGTTGGACAGTATTCTCGAAGCTACTAACATGAGTTTGGCCAAACTGCGGGAGGCAGTGAAGGATAGGCGTGCCTGGCGTGCTCTGGTCCATGGGGTCACGAAGAGTCGGACACGACTGAACGACTGAACAACAACAACAACAAATATCTTTTAGTGTGACAGCACTCCTTGCCTGTTGACACATCCCTGTCCTTTTTTTAGGCCCCTGCTAGAACCATCTTTGCTTAGGCACAGCCTGCATCCAGACATGTAGAAAGTTGGCATGCATTTTAATCAGGTTTCCAGCTTATTGCTGGTTTTAATTAATTCCGGATGTTTACAAAGAGTCGTTTTAAACTGCTTTTTTTTCCTGGTAACGTCACCGTTTTCTTTTGTGAACTGATTTGAGGTTTGTTTTACAATCAGGCGGTATGTGAATTTTGTGAACGAATAAATATATATTCCCCCCCCCCCCCGAATAAGAACGATAGGTTTAAAGCAGCCCCATGCCACTTTAAACAGTCGCAGCTCCCCCTAAGGCAGGCACCCCCAAACTCTGCTCTCCAGATGTTTTGAGACTACAACTCCCATCATCCCTAGCTAACAGGACCAGTGGTCAGGGATGATGGGAATTGTAGTCCCAAAACATCTGGAGGGCCGAGTTTGGGGGTGTCTGTCCCAAGGAATCCTGGGAACTGTAGTTTGCTCAGGGTGCTGAGAGTGGTGAGGACGAGACTTCTGTTCCTCGTCACAGGCCTACCATTCTTGGAGGGGTTTAGCGATCCATCCCTGAGCGGAACGGGGTCTCTTAACCACTCTTAGCACCCTGAACAAGCAACGAGAGAGAGAGAGAGAGAGACCTGTTTGGCGCCTGATTCTGAGGTTGCCTACACATGTCCTAGAGGGTGAAGGGAGCTGAAAAAAATCAAGAGAGTAACACATGGTTTTCTTCTTACAGGAAATCAGTGCAGTGCAAGATCGACTACATACTGGTGAGTGGCCTGATGGGGCACTTCAAAAGCAGCTGGGGAACTAAAATAACATGCATCTGTTCGTACAATATGTGTCTGATGAGTTGCGCTTTGGGTAAATATGGTCTGGGTTTTCCCTCCCGTGTCCTAAGAGGCAGAATACCATCCGCTGGGAGACTGGGACAGTCGCTTTCGCACTAGTGTCCTGCTTGCCAGTTGCATCTGATAAGCCTCTGTGAGAACAGGATGCTGGGCGGCTTCCGCCTGACGCAGCGCTTCTGATATTCTTGTAGCGCAGCGATCATCACCTGGTCTGGACCCAAGACTGGCTGCCAGCCTGCAACCTGGGACCCACGTCCACATTTTTTCCCCATTCCAATTTATCCTTAGCAATGCTAGCAGTGCACATCATTAATCCTAAAACGGCGCTTACTAAAACTAGCATTACTCCTAAATGACAAGCAGCAGTTTTTACGCCTTAGCCGAAAGGCTGAGGAGCTATTGAAAAAAACGGTGATTTTTAAAATAATAATAATAATAATTATTATTATTTTGGGAGGAGTCTAGAAAGCCACAGAAATAGACCGGAAAGGAAACTGAGCATCCACGCTCCATCCAGAGTTCCCTTGCTTAAAGGCAAGGGAGGTGTGGCATGTGGTTGGCCAGAAATTTGTATCTTGTAAGAAAAATGGTTTGTGCCTTTCTCATTCCGTTTTCGCAGCATTCATGGAAATTGATAGAACGGGTGTCTTGTCAGAAGACTGCATTCTAGTGCAGGGCATGGGTTACTCTTTTGGTCTGGTTGAGTCGTAGCTGGAGTTGATTGTGGCAGCAATAAAATCTGCCATGTCCTGTCCGGTGTAGCCTCGCGATTCACCTGTCGTTCCCGATCGATGTTTTAGAGGGTTACTGCAAGAAGCTAGTAGGGACGCGAGTGGCACTGTGGGTTAAACCACAGAGCCTAGGGCTTGCCGATCAGAAGGTTGGCGGTTCGAATCCCCGCAACGGGGTGAGCTCCTGTTCAGTCCCAACTCCTGCCCACCTAGCAGTTCAAAAGCATGTCAAAGTGCAAGTAGATAAATAGGTACTGCTCCAGGCGGGAAGGTAAACGGTGTTTCCGTGCGCTGCTCTGGTTCGCCAGAAGCGGCTTTGTCATGCTGGCCACATAACCCGGAAGCTGTACTCCGGCTCCCTCAGCCAATAAAGCGAGATGAGTGCCGCAACCCCAGAGTCGTCCGCGACTGGACCTAATGGTCAGGGGTCCCTTTATAAGAAGTTAACTACAAAAACAAAGCTAGAAGCAAATTAGAAGCGCTATAATAAGGAGAAAGCGGGACGTGGCACATTTCAGTGTGGAATATGCTCGGGTCGGACCTTTAAATAAAGAATTGATGGGCGCAGGAGTTACTGGCGAGTGTCTCTAGGTTAAAGGAATAAAATGAAGAAGAGGAAGGGAGACCGATGGGCGGATACCTTATTTACCTGTCTTTTTTTCTCGGAAAGGAAGCTCAGGCAGCGGAAGAGGCTATTGGCAGGGGAAGATGGCATTTAACCAGAAAGGATGCTCCGAAAAATTGGAGAGCAAAAGTCGGTGGGCAGAGGGCAAACACCAGGTGTATTCCAAAGCATGTCGTTAACATGATAATAGTGTGTTAGCGGTGGATCATTTGCGCAGCATAAAATGAAAGCGGGAGGAAGGGTGAAAACCCATTCATGCTTTTAAAAGGCAGGAATGAAGCATCCCACCCATTGGAAAGGACAGAATAATAGAGCTGTAGAGCCGGAAGGGACCCTGAGGGTCATCTAGCCCAACCCCCTGCAATTGCAGGAATCCTTTCCACAGCTGTCCCTGGGTGGGCTCGAACCACCAACCTTCTGGTTAAGGGCCAGGTGCGCTGACCCATTGTGCTGCAGGCGCCACTGATAATTAAAAACCAAAGGCCTGGTGGAAAAGAAATGCTTTTTTGCCTGGCGCCTAAAGACAAGTAACGATGGTGGCGCCAGTTCAGCCTCCCTGGGGAGAAGGTTCGACAAGCAGGGAGCTACCACTGAAAAGGCCCCGTTCTCATGTTGCCGCCCTCCAGATCCCCCCATGGAAGGGGCACCCGGAGAAGGGCCTCAGATTATGACCGCAGGGTCCGGGTCGTTTCCTGTGGGGAGAGGAAGTCCTTGATGTAAAAGCTGGCCACAAGACATGGCTCGTGTTTACTTCGTTTATATCTGTGGGTGGCAGTTGGCAGCTTTCATTTCCTGGTGGTCTTCACGTGTCTCTTCTTTCCCCACTCTATGAAAACAGCAAGATGTCCAGAGGTTTACTGACCATGCCAAGCTCTATCTCTACCTCCAACTTCCTTCTGGCCCAAGTTCCGGGGAGAAAAAGTGAGTGATTCCCTAATCTTGTTCGTTTACTGCTTTATATATACTGGAGGGATGGAAATGGTGTGTGGAAAGGCAAGGAAATTAGAAAGCTGGTTTCTTTAAAATTAAAATAAAAATCATTCTGGGGTCAGCAACTAGCAGCCTCCGAGCGAATCCAGCCCCATGGGAGATGTATTCTGGGCCTGCCCTCATTGCCCACATAAACGAGTGTAGGAATGAAACTTGGAAGCAAAGCATTGTAGGCAGAGGTGGACCCTATAGGGCGTCACTCAGTTGGCAGCCGGCGGCCTACAGCTTAGCCGAACCAGTGAGACTTCCCCCAGAAAAGATAGAGTATTTTTTATGTATGCCACAACAGCTGCTAGGATTTTGATTGCTAAAAACTGGAAAGGTGAAGAGCTCCCAACAGTAGAAGATTGGCAGATGAAGTTAATTGACTATATGGAACTCGCAGAACTGACCGCGAAACTCCGAGACCAGAGGGAGGAGAAGGTGCACGAAGAGTGGAAGAAATTTAAAGAATATTTGAAACAACGTGAAAAGTTGGACATTTGAAGTGAAATTGGTGAATATATAGGCGACAGCTGTACAATGTTAGGTTAAAATAGTATATAAGAAGTTAAGATTGTGATTTTTTATGCTAGATACCATGGTTATGAATAAGTTGATAGAGATAAGATAAGATGTTAAATTAGGATTAAGAATAATTGTTAATGAGTGCTAAAGTAGTTACAAAGTTACTAAAGTAAATTTGAACTGAACGCAGAAGAGAGAACGTGAGGAAGTCCCCTAAGTAAGATTTGAAATAAGGTTAAAATAATTATATTGGTGTGTTCCTGTGTTCCTGTGGGGTGTTAGGTATGTATTAGTTTTATTTGATTGTTATTTGTATTTTGTAGTGTGTTTGTATTTTATGTAGTATGTATGTTTTTGATTTGTTATTTTGTGTGGAAATGCCAATAAATTCTTTATTAAAAAAAAGAGAGAGAGAGACTTCCAGCTAGGCCTAAAAACCAACAAAGTGCTGCCGTGGAATTTAAAAACAAAAGAGCAGGTTTCTAGTCCTTATAGATCCGGAGGATGCAGGGGTCTGTGAGGTGCAGGCCTGAGAATCCACCCTTGGAATTGCCGTTGAAATTCAAGTTGGTGGACCTCATGAGGCAGGCTTTGAATGCGAGAGGGGCAGGGTTTGAAAGATGTCAGGTGTTCCTCGAGGGACACTTGTGTGCTGGGAAAAGGAAGAGGGTGCTGAATTTACACACATTTTGCCAAAAGCCGGGGAGGTGGGGATTACTGGGTTTTTTCTTTCTTTCTTCATTATGTGCTTTGTGTTTTTATATTGTGCTTTTATGCTGTGACCATCCTTAGGCATGCAGGTATAGGTCGGTATATTATTTATTTATTTATTTATTTATTTATTTATTTATTTCCTTTCTCGGGGCCGCCAGCCTGGACCTGACTTCTCTGAGCTCAGCTGAGCACATGCATGCTTGCACCTGGATCCGAAATCACCTCGAGGAATACCCGGACACCTGCTTGCCCAAACAAGACGTCTTCGATGCTTACAAGTGAGTTCTGGCTCCGAAGACGGGAACCAGAGGCGTCTCTGCAGGGTGGGGAGAGGTTGCCTGGAGAATCAGACGGGGACTGTTTGTCCAGAACCTTCCCCTCCGAAGTCTTCTTCGCTGCATCTCTGAGTAGGACGGGGAAAGACCCCAGGCCTGGAGAGCTGCTACCAGTTAGTGGGTGGACCACACCCAGCCAGGCAGACCCCAGTGATAGGGCAGCTTTCTTGGTTGGATGTGGGGGAACTTGAGTCACAGGACCTCACTGCTGCATTCCTGCGTGGTCTTGGGAGGGCTGCACCACTCACACACAACAGGGAAGTTTTTCGTTTAATGCACCAGGATAAAATATTATTAAAGAAATCATTGGTTCTTAAAGGTAAAGGGACCCCTGACCATTAGGTCCAGTCGTGGACAACTCTGGGGTTGCGGCGCTCATCTCGCTTTATTGGCCAAGGGAGCCCGCGTACAACTTCCGGGTCATGTGGCCAGCATGACTAAGCCGCTTCTGGCGAACCAGAGCAGCGCACCAAAACGCTGTTTACCTTCCCCCCAGAGCGGTACCTATTTATCTACTTGCACTTTGACGTGCTTTCGAACTGCTAGGTTGGCAGGAGCAGGGACCGAGCAACGGGAGCTCACGCCGTCGAGGGGATTCGAACCGCCGACCTTCTGATCGGCAATCCCTAGGCTCTGTGGTTTAACCCACAGCGCCACCAGCTGTCCTTAGTCAATATCAAATTGTCACTGTTTTTTTGTGTTGAATATATGCCATATGGTAATTTATGGACCTAATAGGTATCTAAAGCCATTTGCACTTGTTGCCATGCAACCAGTCCACGCAGAATGCAGGCACCCTATATATAGAAAGGACCCATGGAGGGGAGGTGGGAAGTCTAGAGATTCAGAGGAATCAGTATAAATGTGTACGTGAATGGTAGTATTGTTAAAATTTTATACTTGTAAAATCAAAGAAAGACTATTTCAAAACAACAACAATATAAAATCACAATATAAAAACACAAAATACTTAATAAAAACAAGATACATAATAAAGGTGCCAGGCGAACTTCCCTGAGGAGAGTGTTCAACAAACGAGGAGCCACGGCAGAAAAGGCCCCGTTCTCGTGTTGCCACCCTCCAGACCTCATGAGGAGGAAGCACACAAAGAAGGGCTGGGTGGGACAAGTATTTATCGCAAACAGCCCCAAAAAGGCCAAGGGTGTGGCTATCCTGGCACAAAAAGGATTTTTGATTGATGCACAGCAGACTGTCATTGATGTTAATGGGCGCTATTTAATTTTATGTGCTAAAATAGCTGTGGCCGATATCTGTGGTCCTGATATGGGTAGGTTTCATGATTGTTTTGCAAATTTGAATCAGTTTGTCTATTGTAAGTTGTTGTTGGGTGGAGATTTAAATACTAGACCCCCAACATGGATAGAACTCCACCAATAAAGGAAAAAATAAAAACATCTTTAGTGAGACAAACAAGAGGTATGTGGGAGAATTGAGCTTAATGGATCCATGGCGTTTAATTTATCCTTCTAGAGGAGAATATACCACTTAATACGTGATGGGGGTGTTTTTCGTAAACACATTGTCCTCTTCTTTGGCGATCCCTCGTAGCCGAGTCAGATTGTCTTCCATAAACACGGTTTTAACAATGAGTCCGTAAGTGCCTGGGGAGGCCAATTCTGGATCCACACGTCCTTCCACAGTGGGGACATTGGTTTCCGGGCAGGAGTTGATCACGGTGTGGATTTGCCAAGCATGCCTTCCTCTTGGCACATTTCTCCCTTGCGTCCTGAGTTCAAGTGTCTTCAAAGCCCATGACACCTTTGGTAAAGGCTGTTCTCCAACTGGAGCGCTCGCAGGCCAGTGTTTCCCAGTTGTTTATACTACATTTTTTTAGATTTGCCTTGAGAGAGTCTTTAAACCACTTTTGTTGACCACCAGCATTACGCTTTCCATTTTTAAGTTGGGAATAGAGTAGTTGCTTTGGAAGACGATCATCAGGCATCCGCACAACATGACCAGTCCAACGAAGTTGATGTTGAAGAATCCTTGCTTCAACACTGGTGATCTTTGCTTCTTCTGGTATGCTGATATTAGTTTGCCTGTCTTCCCAAGCGATGTGTAAAAATGTTCGGAGACAACATGTAAACCATAAGCGAGGCAGCGGTGGTGTAGTGGTTAGTGTGTCGGATGTGGACCCGGGAGAGACCAGGGTTCAGATTCCTTTTTGGCCACACGAAGCTCCCTGGGGGTGACTTCTCAGCCTAACCTGCCTCACAGGGTTGTTGGGATTGAACAAGGAGGGGAGGGAACCGTAAATGCTGCCTTGAGCTCCTGGGAGGGGAAGAAGATGGGATCTAAATGCAACTGATAAATAAACCGGCTTTCCTTTTTTGTCCTTCCCCCGGCAGGCGTTACTGCGACAACCTTTGCAGCCGCTCTCTGAGCGCAGCCAACTTCGGCAAGATCATCCGGGAAATCTTCCCGAACATCAAAGCGAGGAGGCTGGGGGGCCGCGGGCAGTCGAAATATCCTTGTGTGTGTGTGTGTGTACAAAGCGTGGGTGGCAGAAGGGGTGGCAGTGAGGTCCGCGAAAGTCTGCGGCGGTCTGTCTCACGCCCCCCCAAACACATGCAAGCACAACCTTTCTGTGCTCCGGAGGGGGCCCAGCCGCACGTCCCACCTTCACAAAACTGGTACCTCCAAACGAAAAACAGGCGCAGTGCAGATTCTTCTCCCCAGCCATGAAATAAATGGATGTGGGCAATGGAAACGCAGCCTTTCGAGTTTCCTCCTTAACTCTTCCCCCCCCCCCCACGTATTGCTACAGCGGGATACGGAGGAAGACTGTGGTGAACATGCCCCCACTTCCCAGCCTGGATCTGAAAGAGACGGAGTCGGTAAGGCCCTGGTTTTTGTCTCGTTATTCTCTTGAGCGTGTCTCTTGTGTTTTGAAGAGCGTTAAGGAAGTTAGCCAAAAAGACTCGCCTAGCCCAGCGTCCTCTTCCAGGTAGCAAATGATCGGGTATCCCTGGAGGACCGCAGAGCCTCCGGCGTGACGATGGCAACCATATCCTGTCACCTGTCTCCAGCACCTGTTGTTAAGAAGTAGAGTGCCTCTGCACATGGAGGTTTCATTATTTTGCTGCTGCTGCTTCTCACCAAGACAGGGATCTTTGTACTGTTCTTAACACCTTGCGGCCAATAGTAAAGGAATATTAAATGTCACGCATACGGGGTAGCTAACTCTGTGGCCTGCAGGTGTGGCTGGCACCCAGCTCCCAGCAGTTAGGTGGTATGGGGAAGCCCAACATCTGTTGTGTCTGGTGTTTGCCCTATTGCCCACCCCCCTGCCCTGTGATAAGGAATGGTTTTAACAAGGCAAAGACAATTGAGGGTTGCTGCAATGTGCTCTGCATGGGGCCTCCCTTGCACTCGATCCAGAAACCCGCGGTTAGTGCAGAACGCTGCAGCAGAATTGCTGACAGGAGTGAGGTCTGGGGCTCAGCTACACAGCTGCAAATAAAACGCTTTAAGTGTGTTTTAAGTGCGATATACAATGTGACACCAGGTGGCGATGGTGAGCCTTATGGAAAATTCATAGTGGGGTTTTTTGTTTTTTTTAACGCTTTTTAAAAAAGCATTTTCAAAGCGGTTTTTATACATGTCTAGATTCCACCCTGGTCTGCGTATAGCGGCTGTGTTCAGAGAACTGCCAATTTGCCACTGGGCCGGGTTCAAGGTGTTACTATAGGCATGCAAAGCCCTTAACAACTTGGGACCAGATTACCTGTGGGATCGCCTTAACCCAGGGGTCAGCAACCTTTTTCAGCCGTGGGCCGGTCCACCGTTCCTCAGACCATGTGGTGGGCCGGACTATATTTTGGAAAAAAAATATGAATGAATTCTTATGCCCCACAAATAACCCTGAGATGCATTTTAAATAAAAGGACACATTCTACTCATGTAAAAACACGCTGAATCCCGGACCGTCCGTGGGCCAAATTGAGAAGGCGATTGGGCTGCATCCGTCCCATGGGCCTTAGGTTGCCTACCCCTGCTCAAGACGGAGGTTGCGTGTACAACAGACAGTGGCATCTCTGGGCCCAAAGCGGCGCTTCAGAGCCGCTTTTGAGGGCAGGTGGGGAAACTGTGCCAGAGGAGGCCTGGTGCTGCTCACTGCTCCTGTTCTTCCTTCCTCTCCTGCAGCCGGAACGGCCAGAGGTGGTCCAGTCCTACAGCGACGAGGTGATGGAAGCGGCCTGCGCCTTGACCTGCGACTGGGCCGAGAAGATCCTCAAGCGCTCGTTCAACAACATCGTGGAGGTGGCCCAGTTCCTCATCCAGCAACATATCATCAGCTCCCGTTCGCCCCACGTCGACCTCATCATGGCCATGGTGGTCTCAGGTGGGAGACCCCTCGCTTCGCCCACCTCCATCGCGCTGCCCGCCGGGTTCTTCTTAGAATCCTAGAATTGTAGAGTTGGAAGGGACCTCCCTGCAGTGCAGGAATCCCAGCAGGCAGCCACCCAACCTCTGCTTAGAAACCCCCAAGGAAGGAGAGTCCACCACCGCTCCTGGGTGTCTGCCCCACTGCCAAACAGCTCTTAATGTCGGAAAGTTCTTCCTGGTGTTTAGTCGGAAGCTCCTTCCTTGCCACTTGAAGCCACTGGTTCGAGTCCTACCCTCGGGAGCACGAGAAAACAAGCTCGTTCCCTCTTCCAAGGGCGGCAGTCCTTGAGGTATTTGAAGGTGGTTTTCTTGTTGATATAATTTAATTTGTAAATTGCCGCAGGCTTCTAAGCGGCCTGCGAGTGTAGATAAGAGTGATGCCCACATTGGAATACAAAATATAAACCTCTTGACTTACGAGATAAAACAGGTGGGGAACATCTGGATCGCGGGCCACTCTTGGGGGTCCCAATTTGGCCCCTGAGAAAGCCTCTGTCAGCCTGCAGGCAACACTGAGCTAGATTGGTGACGCAGTCGAGAGCAGCTCCTGAGTTAAATCGGTCAAAACCATGAGGACTAGAATCTTGCTTTATGTCTACAGCAAGCTCAGGGGTAGAGCGTTTGCTTTGCATGCAGAAGGTCCCTGGTTCCATCCTCTATTGGCGTCTTCAAGTAGGCCTGCCTGAAACCCTGGAGAGCCACTGCTGCCGGCCAGTGTAGATAATACTAAGCTAGATGGACCAATGGGTTGGTTCTGTATAAGGCAGGGATTTCCCCATTTTTTTTCCTATTTTGTAACTGGGAGCTTCGTTCAGAGAAGGGTCTCTTGATCTAAATCTTTTCTGGTTGCAGAAATTACCGAGAACCACCGTGACAAACGGCCGCCCCAAACCGTGAAGAAAAATGAGCCAGGAGGCCTGGAGAGTTCAGACAATAAGCAGACCCAGGTAGTAGTAGTAGTAGTAGTAACAACAACAACAACAACAACAACAACAACAACAACAACAACAACAACAATTTATTACTTATACCCCACCCTTCTGACTGCTTTGCCTCAGCTACTCTGGGTGGCTTCCTGCATAAAAGTTTCCCAAAAGCTGCCTTTAGATGTCTCTGGAAAGTCTGTGGTGGTTTATCCCCTTGACATCTGATGGGAGGGCGTTCCACAGGGCGGGTGCCACTACCGAGAAGGCCCTCTGCCTGGTTCCCTGTAACCTCACTTCTTGGGAGCTGAACCTCAGTGTCCGGGCAGAACGGTGGGGGTGGAGACGCTCCTTCAGGTATACAGGACCGAGGCCTTCAAGGTCAGCACCAACACTTTGAATTGTGCTCGGAAACGTACTGGGAGCCAATGTAGATCTCTCAGGACCGGTGCTATGTGGTCTCGGCAGCCCCTCCCAGTCACCACTCTAGCTGCCACATTCTGGATTAGTTGTAGTCAAAGGTAGCCCCACGTAGAGCGCATTGCAGTAGTCCAAGCGGGAGATAACCAGAGTATGCACCACTCTGGTGAGACAGTCCGCGGACAGGTAGGGTGTCAGCCTGCGTACCAGATGGAGCTGGTAGACAGCTGCCCTGGACGCAGAATTGAGCTTTTAGTTGGACCAGTCCAACATCATATTGCCACCGTGCCCAAAAATGCCCCTAAGGCGTGATCTGGTGCAATGTACAACACCACACTGGAAGAAGTCTAAAGACCCAGGTGTGGTGGCAGGTGGGGCACGGAGATTCAAAAGTCGAAATTCAGCTTTGTGAGGGGGAACCACACCCCCAAATGGGGCAGGATTCTTGCTTTCTGCAGCCCCATCTGTAGTTGACCCATTTTATCTCTGGCCTTGTGGCTCATCCCTGGGTTTGGGCCTCCAGCCTACGGCTCAGCCGAGGGCCAAAGGGCAGTTGAACCCGACGCTTCTCTTGTCCTTTCCTCTCCTCAGGCCAAAGCAGAAAACGCCGCCAAGCCCTCGGCCACAGCTTCGCGGAGTGAGGCAAAGAAGCCGGCGGACGCCCTGGCGAAGTCCGCCAGCAACCCACAGGTCAACGCCTTGGTGGCTCGGCTGCCACTGCTGCTGCCCCGTGTCCAGGTCCAGCCCGGGGACAGGCTGGTGGTGTCTCCGGGGGTGGCAGCCATGCACCCGTCCCCCACCGTCTTGGCGCCCAAGCTGACTGCCTCGGGGGGCACAGTCAAGATGGCTCTCTCCGTGGGACCGGGGCCGTCCACTCTGTTGGCCCCCGCGGTGAACGGGCCAGCTGGCATGGTCAGCCCTCCGAGCGCCGTACCGGTCATCAACATGATGCCGGTCATCAACGTGGCAGTGCCCCCCGTGACCGAGGTCCCGCTGAAGCCCAAGAGTGCCCCTGCCGGAGGAGGGGTGAACGGCTGCGAGGCTCAATGGAGCCCCCACGACCCGCAGAGAGCCAAGCCCCCCGCCAAGCGGCCCGCAGAAGCACCCGGGGAGGCGACGGCAAAGAGGAAGCGGGGTCGGCCCCGCAAGAAAGCGGACCCCCCTTTGCTCGAGAAGGGCACCTCTAAGGAGGGAGGACCCAGTACCGAGGAGGATTCGGACATCATCGTCGTAACTGTGGGTTACGGCGACCAGGCCACGCGCCCCTCCTCCCGCTCCGGGTCTCGGGAAGAGAGCGCGGAAGTGGAGGTGGTCCATGTTGGGAAGCCCAAGAGCCCGTTCCCCCAGGAGACGAGCGCAGAGGGCCCTTCCCGGGCCGGCAGCCTCATTGTCAGTCCTGCCCCCAAAGCCGCTGTCCTGCCCACCCAGGTGAGCGTCATCAGGGGCCGGAGGTCCGCCATGCCTGTGGTTGTGAAAGAGACAGGAAGTGACTGGAAGGAGACAGGAAGTGGCTCCAAAGAGACAGGAAGTGGCTCCAAAGGGACAGGAAGTGGCTCGAGGGAGCCCCGGCAGTTGGCTGAAGGCGCAGCAGCTCCAGGGATTGGGACCAGAATCACCGTCGCGAGGGACTGGGAGGATCCGGAGAGCGATAGCTCCTCAGAATGTGACCTCCAACCCACCGATCTTTCCATGCGCAAAGTTGCCCCGCCGCCCACCAAGGGTCGCTTAGAGGCCTGTGGCTTGCGGCCGTCGTCCGTAAACTTACACAGGGTCAGCGCGGACCAGGGGAAGGCGGCAGAGACGGCGAGTCCGCCAGGGACATCGGCACAGGCCCCCAGCCGATAACACCACCCCCACCCCTCCTCTGGCGTGCGTCTCCCAATGCCAAACTCTCCCACGCAAAGGCACCCCGGTTCTGCTTGCTTTTACTAATTTGATGCACGCGTGTAGGGGGGAAAATGCACGGCGATGTGAGCTTGCAAAAGCGACTTTCCGTCATGCCTCTTCCTTGGCCTCCATGCAAGGCCATGTGGCTGAGAAGTTGGCTGTGTGCAACGCCCCCCCCCTCCCCAAATAGTCCTTTCTCAGTGGATGCTGGTCTCTGCCTGACGTGGGCTCTGGCGCCACCTACTGTCCGGCTCCCGGCTTCCTGGCCCACCAGTGCCCATCGCACACCCGGCCCCTTTTCTCGAAAGCCCAAGTGGCCTACCCCTCTCTGATCAGGGGAGTGAAAATGTCGGGAATTAAACTGCGGTCAGGAAAGGTTCTTGCGAAGGTCATTTGGGCAGGCCACATCTGTGAATGGGAATGGGGGGTATTTACGGGGAACCCCCCCCCCCAATACCGATCTCTCTCCTTGGGACTTCAAAGGGCTGGGCAGGGGGAGGAGAATCTCACGTTTGGAATCTCTGCACAAATATTTCTCTTGTGTTCCGAGTGCGGATCCTGACCTTGACCCTGACCCCCCCCCCAAAAAACCCCTTCCACTCTGAACTTTAGAGACAATCATCTTGCAGCCAACATCCCAAAGAGTTTTGTTCTTCTCCCCTCTCCATTTCCAGCTCAGGGGCTTGGAGGGGTGTGTGTGTGTCCCTCCTGATGTTGCTGGACTCCCAGCAGCCAGCAGGCCTAGTGGTCAGGGAGAGCAAGAGTCGTAGCCTGGCCACAGGCCAGTGGCGCCCTCATATCCCCCAGTCTCTCTCCCGGAGAGCAGTGGGCAGTTTAAAAAAAAAGATAATACTCGGATTTGCTGCTCCCTTTTTTTGTTACTCGTGTGAGTTGCTACTCACCTCTTCTAAGTTCTCCTTTGCCGTCTCTTGTTTTGATTATAAATACCGAAGAAACCATATGCACATTAAATTTTTTTAAAATAAAAATAATAATGGTTGTATATGTTTTGTTAAAAGTTGCTTCATTTCCTCTGCCGCTCCAGACCTTAAAAATGGTGGGTGAGTTCTACTCTTGAGTTAGACCCGTTGAAATTACTGGATAGGCCTATCTTAAATCCATTTTTTTTTTTGTGGGTCCATGCTGAGCAGAATTGTATAAAACCCTGTGCCTCTTGGATACTAGGATTAAACAAGCTGTGGCTTTTTAAACTGGGGAGGAGGTTGCTGTTTTTGTTTGTCAACATATTAAGTATTTTTGTGTTTCTATATTATTATTATTTAATAATAATAATAATAATAATAATAATAATAATAATAATAATAATAATAATAAAATTTTATTTATACCCCGCCCTCCCCAGCCAGGAACATTGTATAGCATCCTCTGATCTTTGGATGAAAGGTGGTTAAAAAAATTAAATTTTGGTGAAGAAGACCTCAACTGCTTCTGACAAGAAGCCTCTTTAAAATGCTTTGAAACCATTCCCTCCCCCCGAAAAGACTCCTGGGAGCTGTAGTTTACCCCTCACGGAGCTACGATTCCCAACTCCCTTAAGAAACTACACTTCCCAGGATTCCTGGGGTGAGTGGTGTGTGCTTAGTTCTGTGTTATTTAATATTTTGTGCAAGTTGCTTGGAGTTAGTTTCATTTAAAAAAAAAAAAAAAAGAGGACTAGTAAATTTACTAAATAATAATTTAAATGTTTGGTGTCCATGCAGCTTTAACCTGGGGAACCTTCGGCCATCTGGCTGTTGTCCCAACTCCCATTGGCCGGCATACCGGCTGGTAGTGCCCACTCTGACTGGCAGTGACTCTCCCCATTAAACGACAGAGTGATCTTCTGTAACTGGGAGAGTCCAACCGGTTTTGGCAGAATTGATATCCGGGGGGGAATTTCTGAAAAGCGGCGCTTTGTCCTGGATCTGAGGCAAGTCGAAAGAATCGACAATTTTGAGGTCTCCCCCCACCCCCCAAAAAAGATTGGGGATTGGAGTCCATCAGCTTTTGGAGGGTCACAGGCTCCTTATCCATCGGCTGGCAGCCCCCACATCTGGCTCAGGAATCAGCCTGGGTCCCCTAGAGAGCTGCTGGGATTCGGGGTCAGCAATACTTTTTTTTAAATAAATGATTTTTATTATTTTATACTATACTATTACAAAAAATAAAACATATATTCACATACATTTTCCAATTTTGGCTAGCATAGCCGTGACTTCCCTCAGACCTTCCACGTGGCTTTCAGAATTATATCTTAATATTATACTTCTTTAATCTACCATTGCTTACATTATCAAAATTCTTATGCATACTCTTAACTACCATACTTACAATAATATTTCTGCATATTAACTACAAAGCTTCTAGAAATCCTATTAACGTATTCAACTGCAAATTGTCTTTTTAATAGTTCGCAAACTTAAACCAGTCTTTGATGAATTTCTGGTCCCGCTGTTCCCGAATTCTTCCCGTCATTTTGTCTAGTTCTGCATATTCCATCAGTTTCACTGTCCAATCTTCTTTCGTCGGTATTTCTTCTTGTTTCCACCTTTGTGGAAAGGTCGGGGTCAGCAATACTGAGCTAGATGACTGAGCATAAACCAGCTTCCCGGGATCCTCAATTTAGGTGCGTCAGTCCTAAAAATGCTTTTCTTCCCCCCCCCTCTTTAAACCACTAGGAGGCGCTACCCAACCACCTGAGCATTCGGCCGGAAATGCCAGAGGTAAAGAACTCTCCCTGGGATTACAACACAATGTGCGATGTGCACAGGCAGATAGCTTGACAACAGCCAGAGAGACACAACACAGACCAGGTTTCAAACTGGCGATCAGTTTGGGGGGTGGGGGTAGAGAACCAGGATTATATCTCTGCTCGGCAATTATTTCTTACTGCATTTCTTGAGTTGGGAGGGATCCTGAGTGTCATTTAGTCCAACCCCCTGCAATGCAGGAATCTCTTGCCCAGCGTGGGATTCGAACTCTCTGCTTCTGATCTCGAACCCATTCTAGGATTCTTCGTTTGAGGAATTCGAGGCCTCGGTGTGTTCCACACTTGCAGGGGTTCAGTGATGCCATAACCATTCACAGCACCCGCTTTTTACTGGGGCCTAGCCATAAAAGGATATGATGGCCACATTCATATATTTAAACAATCATGGCTCCCCCCACCTCAAAGAATTCTGGGAGTTGTAGTTTGTTAAGGGTGGTTCTGAGAGCTGTTAGGGATCTCCCCATTCGCTCACAGACCTACGATTCCCAGAGTTCCCTGGGAAGAGGGATTGCTTCTTAGACCACTGGTTATTTTAGCTCTATGAAGGGAGCGGGAGACTCTCCTGACAACACCTAGCACATTTAGCAAACTACAGCTCCCAGAACTCTTTGGGAGGGAAGTCATGGCTGTTTAAAGCAGTATCATAGTGTTTTAAATGTAGGATGAGAACGTCGCCTTAGAGATGACCCAATAACATAAAAATCTCCCGGCAGCTAGTGCGGTCAATGCTCAGGAATAATGGTGGGAACTGTAGTTTCATAACACCAGCAAGGTGACATTTTCCTATCCCCCTGCTTCAAACTCTGGTTTTAGAACTTGATTCTGAGAGCCAGCTTGGCTTACAGGGCAGATCCATGCCAAGCACATTTAAGGCGCATGACTCCACGGGAGATTTTCATGCAGAGTTTGGAAGGCCGTCTGTCAGGGGTTCTTTAGCTGTGTTCCTGGCATTGCTGGGGGTTGGACTAGATGACCCTCGGGGGTCCTTCCAACGCTACAATTCTACGGCTCTGTGCCTTCCCCCCAAAGTATCCTGGGAACTGTAGTTTCCCACTGCACACAGCCGCAATTCCCAGCCCTCTTCAACTACGGTTCCCAGGATTCTTTGAGGGCAGTAATGTGCTTCAAAATTATGGCGGGGGTTTGCCCTTGTGAGTACGCACAGAGGAACGAATTGCTCCGCAGACGAAGCCCTCCAATATGGCCGGATTCGTGTTAGTTTGGCCGCTGCGCCTGTTTTGAACATTCTGTCCCCGCTGACATTCCAGAGGTCTGAGTCAGCTCCGGCCTGGCGCAGCCGGTTCCAAGGTAAACAAGCCGCGGGGGGGGGGGGGATCGGATTCCAGCTTGGCGTTTCTGTACCTGAATGATGTACGCGGTTCAGCGATAGGGAAAAAGGCATGTTCCAACATGGGGGGCTTCGCCGATATAGATAGGTGTGCGTCCCTGCATTTTCCTTTCTGTTAAATGATGAACTGCTGTTAAACTTTGCCCCCTGTTTATGCACATATATTTCTGCCAGGGTGGCTTTGAGCATATGCAGAGTGCCCTGTGAGCGAATAACCATCCTTTTTGGGGGCAGGGGATGTACCTACCCATCGAATGCAGAGTGCATTTCCCCCTTTTTTGGGTGGTGGTGGGGGGATTATGCTTTTCAAAGCAATGTGCAACTGTTAGCAGATGGGCAGGGTATAAATTATTATTATTATTATTATTATCATTATTATTTTCAGACGGAAGGAGAAACTTCACGCAGCGCACAGTTAAACTATGGAACTCTCTTCCACAGGACGCAAGGATGGCCAGCAACTTGGAGGTTTTTAAAAGATGGTTAGGCAGATTCGTGGCGCTCGGAAGTCAGCGTAACAAAGTCCAAAGGCCCATTCAGTCCAGCATCCTGCTTTCCTGGGTGGATATGTCAATTTGGCCTCTGATTCCACGACAAAACAAAATAAAAAATAAATAAATCCTTCCAGTAGCACCTTAGAGACCAACTAAGTTTGTTCTTCGTATGAGCTTTCGTGTGCATGCACACTTCTTCAGATACACACCAGTGTGCATGCACACGAAAGCTCATACCAAGAACAAACTTAGTTGGTCTCTAGGGTGCTACTGGAAGGATTTTTAAATTTTTTGTTTTGTTTTGACTATGGCAGACCAACACGGCTACCTACCTGTAACTTTTCCACAACAGTTTGTGATTTATTTATTTTCTAAAGCCTTCATGAAAATTCACCCGTATTTTAGTGCAAAATTCTCCTAATATTTTTTTCTGTGCAACTTTTGTCCAATTTCTGCAAATCAGTTCCCCCTTATACAATAGTGATTGCTTGTTAATTTCATTAAAACATGCAGAGTCCCATCTATTTCCATGGCTTGATACCACTGGATAGACCTCACCCCCCCCCCTGCACAGAATATTCTCAAACTCTGAGCTGCTATACGGAGAACCTTTTCCAGGCCCAGGGCCGCACTGTCTTGCAGACGACCTTCCAGGGGCCGTGTGGGCGGGGCCTGAGGGGGAAGTAGGCGGAGCAAGAGAGAATGGCTTTTGACCTTTGTACAGGAGTCCACGTTGCAGCCAGGCAAGAGCCTATGCACAGATTTCTCTGTCATCACAGATCAAGGTACATATTCCAATCAGGCAAATAATAATAATAATAATAATAATAATAATAATAATAATAATAATAATAATAATAATAATAATAAATTAAGCAAGCAATCAATAACCTAGAAGGGAACTGGACACAGATAGTGAATGGAGGGCCTGATCTAAGCATGCCAGTTGAGTTGAAGCATTGAGCAGGCGTGATTTCACTTTGTAAAACCCGTGTGCCTTGCATCATCCCAGATTCAAATAACCAGACTTAACAGTGCTTTGCAGACGTTAGCTCAGTATTTCTGACAACAGCCTTGCAAGGCAGGCCAGTAGGTTAAGATCCTCCTTGCGATTGGGAATTTGTTTGGGGAGGGGGCCGAGGGCTCTCGCCCGTTGGGCTCCGGGTTTCCTGGTGAGTTGGTGGTCCAAGGTGAGATCCGTACCTTTTCTTGCTTTTGGGGTGCTTCTTTTTAACTGGCTCTCCGACTTGAGGGCCCCTGAATGCTGCAGGAGGAGTGGCAGATCATGCCTTGCGCCCAGGGCCAGATTTAGGTCTGATGAGGCCCTCAGCTACTGAAGGTAATGGGGCCCTTTATATGTCCAGCTGTCCTTAAAGGTAAAGGGACCCCAACTGCTCATCTCGCTTCACTGGCCGAGGGAGCCAGCGTACAGCTTCCGGCTCATGTGGCCAGCATGACTAAGCCGCTTCTGGCAAACCAGAGCAGCGCACAGAAACGCCGTTTACCTTCCTGCTGGAGCGGTCCCTATTTATCTACTTGCACTTATGACGTGCTTTCGAACTGCTAGGTTGGCAGGAGCTGGGACCAAGCAACGGGAGCTCACACCGTCGCGGGGATTCAAACCGCTGACCTTCCGATCGGCAAGCCCTAGGCTCTGTGGTTTAACCCACAGCGCCACCAGCTGTCCTTAGTCAATATCAAATTGTCACTGTTTTTTTTGTGTTGAATATATGCCATGTGGTAATTTATGGACCTAATAGGTATCTAAAGCCATTTGCGCATGTTGCCATGCAACCAGTCCACGCAGAATGCAGGCACCCTATATATAGAAAGGACCAAACCAGGGATATTTTAGGGAGCAGGCTAGCAGGCGGGGCCCATCACTTACATCATAGGAGCCTAGACAACACAAAACACCGTTGCTGTATGTAGGTTTTGTTTTTATTCTTATATTTTGGAAATGTACATGCAATTGTTTTTTTCCTTTAATTTTTTGGGGGGGCTCCCAAGAGCGTAGGGCCCTAAGCTATAGCTAGTTTAGCTTATATATAAATCTGGCACTGGTTGCGCCAGGAGAAGAAGCGGCAGGAAGGAGCAAGGCTGGCACAAGAGGATCCATAGCAGCACCCGTTTCTGGGTTGCATCTGAGCGCCTCCCCCCCCCCCGGTGGTTTCCTCTCTCTGCCGCCCACACGCTCGTTGTGGCTGATCGGGGCCTGATTGGGAGGGTGGGGGAAGCCCACAGCAAAACAACCTGAAGCCAGTGGCTCGCTCGATCTCAGACTTTTTGAAAAATGCAAAAAAGAGCAAGTCAAGGCTTTTGCAGCCACACATGCCTTGGCCCCTGGTGCAAATAAACCTGTGGAAATGATATCCATTTCCCTTTCTTTGGTGGGGAGCCAAATACGGCCCCCGTAACACTCTATCTGGCCCTTGGGACTCTCCCTGACACCACACTCCTCTCCCCAAGCTTGAAATTTGTCCTTGAGCTTCGCCTGGGTGGAGGATAGAGAAGGTCGCACCAACTGTGCGCGTGCAAAAATGAGCCTACCTGCACAAAGGTAAAAATTTGCATTCGGTGCCCTGCCCCAACTTTTGCATCTGGCCCCGCCCACAGTGGTATGTGGCCCCTGGAAGTCTGTGTGGAAAGGAAGGCGGCCTTCGGCTGACAAAGGTTCCTCAGCCCGGCAGTTACAGAAGAGTGCCTTTCCTGAGATGACTGGAGAGCGCTGCTGCCAGTCAGTGTGGACAATATGGAGCTAGATGGACCAAGAGACTCGCTTGGAACAAGGCAGCTTCCTATGTTCCAGTGCACCTGCTTCTTCAAAGAGATAGGCAGGCATCGCCTTCACGTCCCACTGTAGTACCCAGCTTTTTTTTTTGCAATCCATAAGGACTAGAACCTTAAGTGGCATTTCAAAACTGAGTTCTGCAAGATTGCAAACCCTGCAGTCTCTCAGATGCCCCATGTGTACAGCCCTGCCTTGAATGGAGGGTGGGGGTGGCATTAGCTATTCAGCTTCTGTCCCCAACGTTGACCTTGCAGCAACAGATTTCGGTTTTTTTCCAACAGAAAAATTGAGCCAACACAGGAGCTTCTCCCTCCAAGGCACCGAACGGGAAAAACCTGGGTCCAAAAACCGTAATGGAAAGAGAACAGGGCAAGTTTACGGAACTTGACTTGCACAGTTCTGCCAGGTACCGCGGGGTAGTATAAATATTGTCGCAATCCGAGCATTGTTGATTCACGTGGGGCGCAGTTCATGGGTTGCTATGCCAGGAATGTGAACCAGCGTCCTCCGGGGCTCAGCAGGAGGCAAGAGTCCGCTGGTCAAGCCACGCAGCACTTTGGAAGCGCTCTTGTGCAAACTGTAGAAGTCAGGGCTCTCCCCCCCCCCCACTGCGCCCTGGTGCAAAGAATCCTACAAACTAGTTTGCGAAGGGTGCGGAGAGTTCTTAGGTGATTCTCCTTAACGCACTCAGGAGATATGTTTTCCCCCAGGACCCTGACCAAACTCCAGTCCCCAGGAAGAAGAGTTTGGATTTGCTATCCTGCTTTATCACTACCCGAAGGAGTCTCAAAGCGGCTAACATTCTCCTTTCCCTTCCTCCCCCACAACAAACACTCTGTGAGGTGAGTGGGGCTGAGAGACTTCAGAGAAGTGTGACTAGCCCAAGGTCATCCAGCAACTGCATGTGGAGGAGGGGAGACGCGAACCCGGTTCACCAGATTACGAGTCCACCGCTCTTAACCGCTACACCACACTGGCTCTTTGGATGGTTTAAAGTGGTTCAAAACTTTATACGTTTAAAGTGGAAGACTCTCAAGCCCCCCCCAAAAAAAGAATTCTGGGAACTGTAGTTTGTTAAGATGGCACGATGATGTAGCTCGGCAAGGGGTAAACTTTAAGAGAACTTGGCAAGTGTTTTTAATCTCCTTTGTTGACAGTGAAGAGCCAGGTGGACAAGCCCCCACCTGGAATTCCTGGGTGCTCTTCTCTGGATCACAGAAATAACCCAGCTGCTCCGAAACCCAACCACATAAGAAAAACAAAAAGCTTTTCGCCTTCGTTCAAAACAGCTCATCTTCCTGTTTTCAAGTGCGCCAATTGGCTCGTCGGACTGTCTTTTATCTAGGAATCAGCGAATCTATCAATTTCAGTTCCTTTCGGTTGCTCAATCTTTCCAGGCTTCAGTTCACAGTTTATCTACATTTCCATATCCGTTAGCAATTTATAAAGTTCTCATGAAAACTCATCAGCATTTAAGTGTGAATTTCTCCTAATATAACACCTTTTTTCATGCAATTTTGATTCTTTGCTTATTCGATTTATTGCATTTTTATCCTGTAAAGGCGGCATATACAGGTGAAACTCGAAAAATTAGAATATCGTGGAAAGGTTCGTTTCTTTCAGTAATTCAACTTAAAAGGTGAAACTAATATATGAGATAGACTCATGACATGCAAAGCGAGATATGCCAAGCCTTTATTTGTTATAATTGTGATGATTGTGGCGTACAGCTGATGAGAACCCCAAATTAACAATTTCAACTTTGGGGTTTTCATCAGCCTTACGCCATAATCATCACAATTATAACAAGCAAAGGCTTGACATATCTCGCTTTGCATGTCATGAGTCTATCTCATATATTAAACTCCAGTAGCTAATGAAAACCATTGCTTACATAAATGGACTTTTCCACGATATTCTAATTTTTCAAGTTTCACCTGCATAGTCCTCATCCCCATTTTATCCCCACAACAACCCCTGCAAGATAGGTTAGGGGGTTGAGTGGGGATTTGAACCCTGGTCTCTCCCAGGTCCTAGTCTAGTGCTCTAACCACTACACCACAGTGCCAAACAGGGTTGTGTTATTGCCCCAACTCTATTCATTATTTTCATTGCCATGATCCTACACTTTGTCGAAAGGAAACTCCCCACCGGAGTAGAAATCATATATTGAACAGATGGAAAGCTCTTCAACCTGAGCAGGTTGAAAGCAAAGAGAAAGGTTGTTGTAACTTCCGTCATAGAGCTTCAGTATGCACGCTCAGAGGATGACCTCCAAACCATCCTAAATATCTTTGCAGAAGCTTACGAAAAGCTTGGCCTATAACTCATCATCCCAAAAATCAAAGTGCTGCACCAACAAGTACAAAATAACCCAGGGGTCAGCAAACTTTTTCAGCAGGGGGCCGGTCCACTGTCCCTCAGTCCTTGTGCGGCGCCGGACAATATTTTGAAGGGGAAAAAATGAACGAATTCCTATGCCCCACAAATAACCCAGAGATGCATTTTAAATACAAGCACACATTCTACTCATGTAAAAACATGTTGATTCCCAGGCCAGATTTAGATTTAGTTTGGGGACCCCTGAAATAACCCCTCTGCAGCGCCACAAATCCAACACAATGGTGTAACGTTGGAAAATGTTGATCACTTCTCCTACCTAGGCAGTTATCTTTCCACAAAGGCCAACACTGATGCCGAAATCCAGCATCGCCTGAGCTCTGAGTGTGGCTTTCTCCTGATTGAAGTGCAGAGTATTTGAGGACCGGGACATTCACAGGGAAACCAAAATGCTTGTTTACAAAGCTATTGTACTACCAACCTTACTATATGCTTATGAAACATGGACCACTTATAAACGCCATCTCCAACTCCTCGAAAGATTCCATCAACGGTGTCTCTGAAAAATTTTACACATCACTTGGGAAGACAGGCGAACTAATATCAGTGTACTGGAAGAAGCAAAGAATGATTCTTCAACATCAACTTCGTTGGCCTGGTCATGTTGTGCGGATGCCTGATGATCGTCTTCCAAAGCAACTACTCTATTCCCAACTTAAAAATGGAAAGCGTAATGCTGGTGGTCAACAAAAGAGGTTTAAAGACTGTCTCAAGGCAAATCTTTAAAAAATGTAGTATAAACACCGACAACTGGGAAACACTGGCCTGCGAGCGCTCCAGTTGGAGAACAGCCTTTACCAAAGGTGTCATGGGCTTTGAAGACACTCGAACTCAGGACGCAAGGGAGAAACGTGCTAAGAGGAAGGCACGCTTGGCAAATCCACACCGTGATCAACTCCCGCCAGGAAACCAATGTCCCCACTGTGGAAGGACGTGTGCATCCAGAATTGGCCTCCACAGTCACTTACGGACTCATTGTTGAAACGGTGTTTCTGGAAGACAATCTGACTCGGCTACGAGGGATCGCCAAGGAAGAAAGACAGACACAATTTGGCAAGGCAATTGCCCCTAATACGACACAACTTTGCATGCTATTTTCATTGCCCCCTTCAACCTAGTAGAAGCCATTTTTGAACTTGAATTGAACTGAATTGAGTTCTCCCCCATCCCTTCTTTTATCAAATGCTTGCGGTGCTTTTTCTTTTAAAGTGCTTTGTTGTTAAGTGTTCCGTTTCTCTGTGATATATATCAGGAACATTTAGAATCCAGAAACTTTTATCCCAGCCTGGATCGGATCGGCAACATTAGTAATTTCAAACCTGGGCATTCCCTAAGAAACGGATTTTCCTTTGTGGAGATATGGATTTGTGGAGATACGGATCGGAAAGTGCCCCTCTGGAGCTGAACAGTCGAGCCCACATGAAGCTCACAGCGGAGAACAGTTTGTGTTGCTAAGGAGGGGGAAAGTCCAGCATCTGAGAGAGAGAGAGCCTGCAGTCCTTCATAAATAGGTTTGTGGTGTGCGTGTGTGTAATGGTGGCAGCAATACCTCCAGGGACGCTACAATAATGTCGCAAGCATCTACCTGCCAACCGCAGCGACAAAGGCTCACATGGCCTCCCACGTGGCTCCCTATGCGACTCACTGTTTGCGGAGCGTCCCAGGAAGCATTGATCCTTTCGCGTCCCTGTGCAACCCTGCGTCTTCTGAGTCAGAAACCAAGCTATGGCGTCTCCGCACCGGTGCATGACCTCTGATCTCTTTTTGCAGGGCATGCACAGGCTTGTCACTCCACCTTGGCGCTACACAAGAACGTGGCTGGGTCAGGCCAAAGGGGGCCCATCTAGTCCAGCATCCTGTTCTCACCACGGCCAACCGGGGCGGGGGGGGGGGAACGGGGACCCGTAAGTGGGACCTGAGCACAAGAGCACTCCCCCCCCCCATCTCGCATTTCTAGCAATTCAGGAAAGTTATTGCCGCTGACCATTGTGGCTAGTGGCCATTGATAGACACGTCCTCCAAGAATTTGCCTAATCCCCTTTTAAAGCCACAACTGGATCCTGTGGAAGCAGGTTCCACAGATTAACAGCACACTGCACGACCGAATACTTTCTTCTCTCTGTCCTGTACGTCTCAAGATTCAGGTTCATTCTCTGTCCCTGTGTTCCAGCCTTATGAGAGAAGGATAAAAAACCCAACGTTTTTCTATCCACTTTCTCCGTCACATGTGGATATTTATAAATTTCTATTGTGTTTCCTCTCACTCTCCTTTTCTCTAAAGTATCCTGCTGCCGATCAGGCCGTGGCAGAGCCGGGGTGGAGAGGCAGGGCTCGAGGCGGACGTGGGTTGGGTGGTGCGTGAGTGCAACAGGGCCTGTTTCTGTCAACTCAGCAGACACGTTTTCCCTTGTGTGAGCATTTTTGCCCTTTGCAAACAACTGTTGCCGGGGTAGAGGAAGAGAGGGGCTGGTGTGAGCATGTGCACAAAGGACAACGTGTTCCTGGCGAAACCAGCGTGAGGTCTCACGCATAACTGAGCAATGGTTTCTCCCTGTTCCGCTGGGTGAGCAGGCATGCGGGATCAGGGCCAGCTCGCCTAGCTTCTCCTGCCACTCTTGGCTGCAGAGAAATGCTGTGCGTGGGTGCACAGGGAGCTGCTCTCTGTACGTGCTCAGGGAAAGCCTCTCGAGATGGTCACGTTCTGCCTTGGATGGAAGGTCATGGACTGGTTGGACATAGGAGCTTAAAGCTGAAATAAAGTGATTGATTGATTGACTGGTTGGATGAAGAGGAACGATGGGAGGAAGCAGCTGGGGAACCCCCAAGGGAAGAAGGCTCAAAGCCCGGGGATTGGTGGTGGGACAGCAATGGGTGATCAGAGGGAGAAGACTGGGAACAGGAGGTGTCGGAGCTGAAGAGGCAACAGGGCTTAGTGAGCGGGGAGAGTCTGTGGCAGAGAGAAGTCCAGAACCAGAGGCAGAAGCGGAAGGAGGCCAAGAAGCAGAGATGAGTCCGGCTGGTGAAGAGTCATGGGTGTCTCTCCCTCTGGCTCTGACAAGCTCCCCTCTCTCCTGGTCTCCCAGGACCAGGAGAGGCATGGATGAGAGTAGCAAAAGCAGACATGCCGGCGCAGTCTCAGATTGCTTTGGAAAACACCCTGGAGAGGAGGGGACATAATTGGCTGTGAGAAGACGGGGACCTTCAGTCTCAGCAGCTGCTTCAAGACCTGGGTTGCTGCGCTCCTTAGGCCTGGCACTCCTGTGCAGATCCTGCTTGGCTAAGGAAGAGTTAACTCCTGCTTGCTCACTGTGATTTACTGCTGTCATGTAAGAACTGGATGAGGTTCATCCGGTCCTTCGCATGCAGCCGGATGCGACCACTCTGACTCCCAAGACATCCCATATACTTCCTCTTTAATTGAGGAAGAAGCTGAGATTCTTAGAAAATTGACCCCTGGTGGGGGGGGGGAGAGATTTTTTTTAGCTGGAGGGCCACATTCCTTTCTGAGCAGCCTTCTGGGAGTGACATGGCAATGGTGGGAGGAGCCAGAGGCAAAAATGGGCGGAACAATGCATGCAAATTACCTGAGGGCCAGAGAGAGGGCTGCATGTGGCCCCTAGGTTCCCCACACACCCACACATTTTCCCCACTATGTAATCTTGTCTAATATGCAAACTTTTGCAAACCAATGTAACGTTTTCGTTTGGTACGTTGCTTTCGTGAATGGGCAAATTTATACGCACGCTTTTCGTACAAGTTACTCGGATGGAGAACTGCATTGTGAAAATTATGTGAATTTTGAAGGGTGGCATCATTTTTGAAAGCGCAGATTCGGCTCTGGTGCAGGTTAATCGAGGTAGCAGGTGTGACCAGGAACAATGAAGGGTTTTTATGTACCCAGGTGGGTGTGAGAAAAGTTTTGCTCATATACTTTTGCTTATCGACCTTTGCATGTTTTGAGACTAATCCTGGCATGGGGAAGAGGCGACACCCAGTTCCAATGATATGATTGAGGCCATTAAGAATGCACTTTCCCTCCCTGTGGACTATGTCCATTATAAAACTGCAATTCTCTCCCTCTGGAAACACATGTGCTTATCTTCTCTTGGTGGTGGTAAAACCCCAGCCCTGATATCCGACAAGAGAGGCAGAGTGGGAAGTGTACTGTGAAGAACCTGCTTGGCATTTCAGCCCCAATGCATTTGTTCTGATAAAGAAGGGTGTTGCCCCGCTTGCCAACTGGCTTCACCCAGCAGACGCCGAATATCTGTATATATTGCACATGTCAAGGCTTGAGGCACCTGGCTGGGAACGTGCTCACAGGATCACCGTCTTGGCCCCTGGAGAGAAGTGAGTGAAAGTTTTCCCTCCCTCTCCGACTCCTCACTTCTTAGTCACCTGCTAAATGGACAAGCAGCAGCTGGGTGGCAGATGCACACTTGAGCCCCTCTTGGAATGACACATGACGAAGCCTGCGGAACTCACCGCTACAAGGAAACAGGCGCTGGCTTAGACAGATTTCAAAGGGGGTGTGATGAAGTGGGTCTGGTGATGGGAAGCTCTATCCATGTCTGTCAGCTATATCCAGAACCTCTGTGTACAGGTGCAGTCTACATCTGAATATTAGATTCTGAGGATATACAAGGGGGTGGGTCTGATATCTTTGTGCTCCTGTTCATGAGCTTCCGAACACAGTCCCCAGGATTCTTTGGGTGTACACAGTCATAGGGGCAGAGTTCATCCTTTTTATATTGATGGATGGGCAGTTTCAGTAATTATGTTCTATTGTTTTTGTCCCCCCCCCACCTCCCACACAGCTGGTTTCTAATTACTATTCAGCTGTTTTGTAGTCACTTTGAGACTTCCTGCAAAAAAAGATGAATAAACAGACTCAGACCAGTATAACCGAAGGAGCGTCTCCACCCCCATCGTTCAGCCCAGACACTGAGGTCCAGCTCCAAGGGCCTTCTGGCGGTTCCCTCCCTGCGAGAAGTGAAGTTACAGGGAACCAGGCAGAGGGCCTTCTTGGTGGTGGTGCCCTCCCATCAGATGTCAAGGAAATAGACAACTATCTGACTTTTAGAAGACATCTGAAGGCAGCCCTGTTTAGGGAAGCTTTTAATATTCGATGTTTTATTGTGTTTTTAATATTCTGTTGGAAGCCGCCCAGAGTGGCCGGGGGTGTCCGGCCAGATGGGCGGGGTATGAGCAATAAATTATTATTATTATTATTATTATTATTATTATTATTATTATTATTATTATTATCATTATCATTATCATTATCATTATCATTATTATTATAAATTCCTAATATAAATGATGGCGATGAAGCTCACAAGGATCACAGGTCACATGCACACCAGCGCGCACGCAAACACACAAGTATATACACTTTATGGGAAATGTCTGCAACGTTGTGGATGTTGACATTTGCCGGCAAGTCTTGAGATTGTAGGAGGTAGCTCAGCAGCAGGAAATGTCGGTAATATTTCTACAGCAGGGTTCTTCCCCCTTTGTGCCTGGAAGATGGCAGTTCAGCCCCTGCAGAAGCCCCTGCCCTAAGGTATGAGGAGAGGAAGACCACAGTGGGGAAAGAAGCAGCGCTCAGGATTTTTGTTGTTGTGGGGAGTGGGGCTTATTCTTAACTTTCCCCCTACACCTCTCAGCTGCTGTCTTCAGAAGTCTAGACAGGGAGAATGGGGAGGCATGAATTGTCTCAGATTGGAGAGACTGGTGTCAGGGCTTATGGATTTCATTTATGCTCTCTCGCACACACATGCACACAAATAATTTGAACATGGGGAAGATGCATGAGTTGTCAAGTCCCGCCTCCTGCATCTCATTAGTTCTAAGACAAGTCAGAGTATCATTAAAGGCATAGAACCAAGTCCTGGAGAAGAAAATAGCAAGCAACAACCTTAATTAGAGACAGGGCCGGGCATGTATAAATGTAAGAAAGCCTCGTTTTCCTTTTGCAGATTCTTCGCACACAGCTTTGTTTCCATTGCGCTGCAGTTCGTCTCCCAGCAAAAACAATTTTAAAAAAACCCTTCCAATAGCACCTTAGAGACCAACTAAGTTTGTTCTTGGTATGAGCTTTCGTGTTCATGCACAGAGGTATCTAAAGAAGTGTGCATGCACACGAAAGCTCATACTAAGAACAAACTTACCGGTAGTTGGTCTCTAAGGTGCTACTGGAAGGAATTTTTTAATTTTTAATTTTGTTTCGACTACGGCAGACCAACACGGCTACCTACCTGTAACTGGCAAAAACAATGTTCAACTTGCTGTTCCCTATTGTGAAATTACGTAACTTACATCATTTTCATCTTTAATTGCATCATTTACGGTATTTTGTTGTGACATTATCCCACCCACTTCCATATATCTAATTTAATAAATAAGTTCAATTTCATAAAAGTATTTATTTTAATGAAATTGTTTAATCTAATATATAAAAAGATAACAATGCAAATGTAGGTGGGGAATTTAATTTGATTTTTTTAAAGGTTTTTTAAAAAAATATGATTGGGTATTCATAACAAAACAGATGATGGTTTGTGGGGGTTTTTACAGCTTATTTCATTGTTTTGCTCTTTTTTTGTAAACTGCTTTGAGGTTGGTTTGTTTTTGCAAGCAAGCGGTATATAAATTTTATGAAATGAAATGAAGTAACGTAATCGGTTTTGTGTCGCTTGTGGACAGAAAGCAGCAACAAGAGTGAATACCAGACGGATTTCCGTTCTGGATGTGGGTCGAGGAAGCGAACATGAAGCAATTTCCGCTCCTGTTTCCACTTCTGCTGGAATTCTATGAGATCCCTACCAGCTCATGTGACGGGGAATGCAGGTAGTCTGGTCTCAGGCACCCCTGACCTCGCTTTGAGACCAAGCTCTGCGTCACATTCCTTTGCTGGTCATCGCATCGCTCATCAAAACAGAGGGAACAGAAGCAATTGTGACTTAACCGGAAAGGATTGCCCTACAGAGGAAAAGAAGTTGGATCCTTTTAAGGATGCAGCAACACTCGCCTGCTCCCCCACACAAACAAACAATTCGACTTGCATCACACTTGTGGGGCAATGAGGAATTTGGCATTGTGAAAGGGTCTCCTGCAACAATGCACACAGGCAGGTCTGTCAACTTCATCTTTTTCTTCACATGTTATTCGCATGATGGAAGCTCCCCATGTGGAGGGGCCTCTGGTGTCATGAGGCTCCTTGCCCCCCCTAAAATGTGCACATGTAAGGAGCCTATGCACAGACCCTCCAAGTGTCCCTATTTTACAGGGACGTCCCTGATTTACAGAAGCCATCCTGGTTTCTGATCTGATCCTGGAATGTCCCACTTCTGTCCCTGTTTTCATTGGAGAAATGTAGGAGGGTATGGAGCTATCCGAACCCTGAGCTATCTGAAGGCAGCCCTGAATAGGGAAGTTTTTTAAAAAATGTTTATTGTTTTATTTTGTTTTATATATGTTGGAAGCCACACAGAGTGGCAACCCAGCCAGATGGGTGGGGTATAAATAGGTAAAGGTAAAGGGACCCCTGACCATCAGGTCCAGTCGTGTCCGACTCTGGGGTTGCGGCACTCATCTCGTGTTACTGGCCGAGGGAGCCGGCGTACAGCTTCCAGGTCATGTGGCCAGCATGACTAAGCTGCTTCTGGAGAACCAGAGCAGCGCACCGTTTACCTTCCCGCCACAGCGGTACCTATTTATCTACTTGCACTCTGACGTGCTTTCAAACTGCTAGGTGGGCAGGAGCTGGGACCGAGCAACGGGAGCTCACCTTTGCAATCCCAAGTTCAGTTTTCCACATCAACAAACCCTAATATGTACGGTATTTTATATCATTGACTTTTTACTTCTATTCTTTGTCTATCATATTATTGTTTTATTGCTGTGGCCGATGGCTGTCGCAAATAAAGATCCGTTCGTTCATTCATTTCCACATCAGTGTGCCAATTAATTTTTTCCCAGGTCCTCATGAAAACTCATCGTTTTCATGTCCTGGCTGCTGACCCTCAGAATCAGCTGCTTGAAGCAGCCACCTCTGCCTAATAATCCAGCCGGTGGCCCCTGCCTCCGTTGACAACAGGCGTATTTTTACACGGGCAACTTAACTCCTAGTTGGATTCTCACTCCGGTTCCGCAAACAGGTATACTCTGTGCAATCCCTGCTATGTGCATCACTGCAGAGAGTCATGCTCCAAACGTTTGCCAGGCCCCGAAGAGGATTGCCAATTTTGGAAAAGGAAGAAAATGTATCGGCTCCAATTCTGCAAAGCAGAGGTGCCTGTTGGAGCTGGCTTCCCTGCATGAAGCTGGTGATCGTTCCCACTGCAATGCTCATCCATCTCTTATGGATGGAAGCACATGCTAGGAAAGCTGTTGAACTTTTTTTGGGGGGGGGGCAAAGTTTTTGAGCTTTTTTTTAGTTTTGCCCAAAGTTGTTGTTACGGAAAATTGGCACTGCCAATGTGGGCTGCTGTACATTTGGATCTTCCTGGACATTTGGCCGATTTCCGCAGGGACGCTACTGCCGACGTCGGTATTCCGTACATGTCCGGGAAATTCCGGACGTATTGCACCCTAGCAACATGCCCATCCTTGGCATCAAGTGCTGCTTCCAAGATTCGCCCCCTGGCCCAAATTTTTCTCAACCTTTGGACCTGCTTTTGTTTCTGAAGTGGAACAGGTTCATTCGGAGTGTTCCTCTGTCCTGTTTCGTTTGGCTTCCAAACTCTGTATTGCAGAACAAAGGAAGTTGCCTTATTCTTGAGTCAGAGCATCAGCCCTTCTATTTATTTATTTATTTTAATTTTAAACAAAGTTTTGTTTAAGCATTTTCTTTAACTCTTCGTGCACTATATCCCAGGAGCCTTTTATTTCATTGCATGTCCACCACATATGTATGCGTGTCCCCTCTGCTTTGTTACACCTCCAACACAGATCTGATTTTGTTTTATACATTTTACATATTTGGGTTGGTGTTAAATACCATCTGTGAAACATCTTTATTGAATTTTTCCCTTATCGCTTCACAAGCCATAAATTTCCAACTCTCTTTCCATAATTTTCCCCATGATGATAATTCGATAGCTTTACCTGTCTAATAGCCCATCTTATCATTACCTCTTTTACCTGTTTGTCCCTCACCTCCCAATCCGGTAGCGTTTCATAAATTTTAGAAGTTACCTTGGTCTTATTTTGTAATAACTCTTTATCTAGTAATGAGATTTCCTTTGTGAAGCCTCTTTTCTTGTCTTCGTTTAAATGAAGCACCAGCCTTTCTAGGTTAGGGATGTCCACACTGACTGGCCCAGATTTTTCCTGGAACTCCCTGGAGATGCCGGGGAGCAAACCTGGGCACTTCCACATGAAAGCCAGTCTCATTTGAATGCAATGGGGCATATCTCTCAGGAGGCCTGTTCAGGATTTCACGGAAATTCGTAGTTTAACGCCCATGCGGTTGCGTATCGGCAAAGACCGCAGCAAAACTGCCTTTGGGAGTTGCAGTGCGGAGCACCAGGGTTGCACCAGGCTGGCGTATTTCAGGGGGTCTACTCTGAGTAGGTAGACGGGACCCAGGTGGCGCTGTGGGTTAAACCACAGAGTCTAGGGCTTGCTGATCAGAAGGTCGGCGGTTCGAATCCCTGCCACGGGGTGAGCTCCCGTTGCTCGGTCCCAGCTCCTGCCCACCTAGCAGTTTGAAAGCACAAAGTGCAAGTAGATAAATAGGTACCGCTCTGGCAGGAAGGTGAACGGCGTTTCCGTGCGCTGCTCTGGTTTGCCAGAAGCAGCTTTGTCATGCTGGCCACATGACCCGGAAGCTGTCTGCAGACAAACGCCGGCTCCCTCGGCCTATAGAGCGAGATGAGCACCGCAACCCCAGAGTCGGACACGACTGGACCTGATGGTCAGGGGTCCCTTTACCTTTACCTTTACTCTGAGTAGGACGTAGGTGGCCACCACCCAAGTCTTGAGAAATCTGAGAACGGCACCCAGTAACAGACATCTTAACAGCTGGGATAGAGTAGGGCAGTGAGGAGGATTATGGTTCCTCGTCTCTTTCCAGTGACGAGCAAAAGCCAAACCAAATAATTAACCCCCCACTCCCCAAAACGCATCCTTCATCCTGGTTGTGGTGTCTGGCTCTCCCCGGCCAGTGTGCCGGCATTGTTTTTTCGACTGCAGGCGACATTCCACCCTGGTTTGGGTCACTCTGGCACCGTTAATGCCGGCAGGGTTGGGGGCAGAGAGAGGTTGGTACTTCCTAGTCCTGTCAAGCCTCAGAATTTCCCTTTTTGCGCCCAGCAGCTTAACAATGGTACTTTGTGCCGGTCCTCCCCCCCCCCCCCCGCATCTTCCCATAAAAGCGCCCGTTGTTCTCATTTCCTCTGCTGAGCCGAGCCAGGCCCGAACTGGCTGGTTTTTGTCACGCCGAAACCTCGGCCCCCCCCCTTCCATAAAGGAATGTTTCCTCCCATCCAGAGCCCGGCAGCCGTGCTTGGAAAAACTGTGTGTGTGTGGGGGGGGGTGTCTTCTAAAAAAGCAGCCGGGTTACCATGCTTGTTGATCTGTTAATGCTTCAGACGGTATTCTGTGCTAATCGACTCAGATTAAACCCCGCAATTTCCCTGCGCCTGAACAGAGGTTTGTTTGTTTGTTTTTTTAAAGAAACCTCAGGTCCAAGAGCTGAATACGGCCCCCTGTGCCTCACAATCTGGCCCTCAGAACTCTCCCCAGGCCACAAGCCTCTCCCAGCCAGCCATGCCCTTTGTCAGATCTGTTTCGCATCCTCCTTGGGTGTTTTTGCCTGGCTGGGGTTTGCCCTCGAACTCTGACCATGCCCCTTGCCTGCTTGCCTGCATGGAGCCTAGCCTACTGCACAAAGGTGGCAATTACCTTGGTTGCCCCGCCCACTTCTGCCTCTGGCCCCGCCCACTTCTGCCCGCTTGTCTCTCTTTGGCATCTGAGCCTTATTTCCAATGTCAGGGGCTTTCAGTCTTAGGACAGAGGCAGAAATGAAAGGGGGGGAAAGAGGAGAGTCACTTGAGTGGTGTGCAAAGTGTGTCTGTTGCCACCGCATTAACAAACATTAATCTGCCACCCCCAACTGGGATTTGGGAAGTTTCTCCTCTCCAAGCAACATGGCACAACTTCTGTCTGTTGTTTTTTTGGGGGGAAATGTGGAGAACTGTACCTTAGCTGTGTACGTGCAAGAAGTTGTGTCACTTCAGTTACGGATATTTGCAACAAGGAAGTCTTTTTTATGTGTGTGTATGGAGTAATACTTTAAACTCACTGCTCGGGCATTTTGCCCTAGAAAAAACAATAGCCACAGCCAGTCATCAAGGGCAATCCCTTGTGGGGCATGCTGTTGCTGTTTTCACCAACAAACAATATGCAATGGATGATCCTTCCTTCCTTCCTGCTCGGCAGTTTGCATTGTGCTTCCTTTGTGTTGACATGAACGGCATAGCAGACTGAGATGGATATCATAGGGGGCGTTTTCCCCCAGAAGAAGCTGAACTGCAGCAGAAAGAAACGGTGGTGCGGGTGACGAAGGAAATCAGTCCTTCCTTCTTTGTGTAGCGTTATGGGAAGAGACAGAAAAAATATTTCACGTCTCTTTTTCCAGGGCCTTCCCCAGCCAACCCAAGTCATCCAGAATTCTAGCCTTTAAGCAATGCGGCAACTTTGCCCCCCACCCTACCCTGGCGGCAAAACTTTCCACCTTAATGATCCAAGGCGACCGGTGAAGTTGCAAAGTTACAAATAAAGACAGGGGAGCTTTGGATAAGCTTCCCTCCCTTGGGGAGCTTCCAGATGGGTGGGGGCCAACCTATGCCACCAAACGCGGGTTGTGCGATTATAGTTGGGAGCCCTTGCGCAAGACACCCGCGTCCCCAAGAGATCAGACTTTTTGGGGTGAGGAATGTGATGTCGAAACGCACTGGATAGAATCACAGAGCTGTAGAGCTGGGAGGGACCCCTACAAGAAAGAAGATTCCACCTAAACATTAGGAAGAACTTCCTGACAGCAAGAGCTGTTGGACAGTGGAATTTGCTGCCAAGGAGTGTGGTGGAGTCTCCTTCTTTGGAGGTCTTTAAGCGGAGGCTCAACATCAAAAAAACTAAGATCATGGCCACTGGTCCCATCACCTCCTGGCAAATAGAAGGGGAAGAAATGGAGGCAGTGAGAGATTTCACTTTCTTGGGTTCCATGATCACTGCAGATGGTGACAGCAGTCACGAAATTAGAAGACGCCTGCTTCTTGGGAGAAAAGCAATGACAAACCTAGACAGCATCTTAAAAAGCAAAGACATCACCTTGCCAACAAAGGTCCGTATAGTTAAAGCTATGGTTTTCCCAGTAGTAATGTACGGAAGTGAGAGCTGGACCATCAAGAAGGCTGATCGCCGAAGAATTGATGCTTTTGAATTATGGTGCTGGAGGAGACTCTTGAGAGTCCCATGGACTGCAAGAAGATCAAACCTATCCATTCTCAAGGAAATCGGCCCTGAGTGCTCACTAGAAGGACAGATCCTGAAGTTGAGGCTCCAGTACTTTGGCCACCTCATGAGAAGAGAAGACTCCCTGGAAAAGACCCTGATGTTGGGAAAGATGGAGGGCACAAGGAGAAGGGGACGACAAAGGATGAGATGGTTGGACAGTATTCTCGAAGCTACTAACATGAGTTTGGCCAAACTGCGGGAGGCAGTGAAGGATAGGCGTGCCTGGCGTGCTCTGGTCCAAGGGGTCATGAAGAGTCGGACACGACTGAACGACTGAACAACAACAACAACAACAAGCGGAGGCTTCACGGCAATCTGTCAGGAATGCTTTGATGGTGTTTCCTGCTTGGCAGGGGGTGGACTGGATGGCCCTTGGGGTCTCTTCCGACTGTAGGATTCTATGATCTAGTCCACCCAGTGCTGTCAAGTATCCCGTTTCCCCCGGGATTCTCCCTTATTTCAAGCAGTTTCCCGCTGCTCTCCCTTATTTTTTATTTCCCTTAAATTTCCCGTTTTTAATGGAAGCAGCTCCTCCCCTGCTGGCCAGGGACTGGGTGGGAAGACCTCCCCTACTTGGAGAGAAAAGCCTCAGCCCTCAAAGCAAGTGGGAGCCGTTTCCCGTGCTTACAGGGGGGTGTATTCCTCCCCCTGCATCTGCCCCTATCCGTTGCCGCCAAGCCCCTCAAGTGGCCAATAGGGTTAGCTGGCGGGCGAAGCCTGGCTGCCTTTGAGCAGCTGCTGCTTCCTGTCCTGTTTTGATGGGATCAGACAAGAAGACGATGGGGCTCCATCGCGCGGAGCACATGGCTGCCCTCCTCTTTGCTGGCTGCCCTCCTCTTTGCCCGAGCCCGCTTGGAGTTTACATTGCTGCTCCGCCCACTTTTGCTTCTGGCTCCGCCCACCACTGACATGTGACTGTCCCTGGGATAGGGGAGACTGCTGATCCCTTATTTTCAAATCAGAAACTTGACAGCTATGAGTCCAACCCCCTGCAATGCAGGTATCGCAGCAAATTTGTCTTAATCATCAGGACAACACTTGCATTCACGCAACGGCACCCAAACGAATTGGAATGAATGCTCATTATGTAGACAAATGTTGTCTAATCTTGCAAATAAATGAGGATGAATAAGCCCGTTGTCCGGAACCACCCTTAGTAGCAACTCAGATTCTCCAGCCGTTGTAAGACTACTTGGAGTGAAATAATCTGCGCTGTGCATCATGAAAGACTCAGTTGGTCACAATGCACCTATATTATTATTATTATTATTATTATTATTATTATTATTCCCCCATATGTCCCAAAGCAATGCACAGAATATAAAAAAAATATAAAATTGATGTCTGGTTTTAATCTTCAGTTTATGGCTTTTATTGCATGCTTTAACGTACTTTTGTTGCAAACTGCTTTGAGCTGCTTTATGAAACAGCAGTATATAAATATTTGCATAAATAAATAAGAACAGTTAAAAATACTGTAGCACAAAACAAACAAAAGAGAAAATGAATAGGAAAGCGTTCCAAAGTGGACCCCAAGGCAGAGCGAAAAAGCACCGAATCAGACCCCTCTCCCACACAGACATATTTGTGCTTCTGAGCATGCAAAGAGTGCTTTTCTGGCCTCTCCCCGCAACTGTAACCACTTCCCACGTGCCTGGAATTTAGGAGAAGGGATTCCAGTTCCGAGGTGGAGGTTTACAGCTGAACACGGCTCATAGCCCTCTTGCAACTAGCGTTTTCGTTCTGCTTTTGTTCGGGGCTAATGGAGAATCGAAACTAGACGATGAATCAATACCAGCGTGGGGAGGAAAAGGAATGAAGAGGTTTGTTTCGCTTCTCTTTGGTGGGCAATTTTTTTTTTTATTTTTTTTTTGCAACCATTGCCATCGTTTTGGAGTTCTTGCCCTTGAGCAGCTAACAGCAGCAGCAAGAAGGCAGGGAAGCCGTATCACTCCTTGCTATGAAAAGTCCCATCTGCTAATTTCTGCAGACCAATGTTCTTAAAGGGAGAAGGTGGCCATGCTGCATTTCTGACACACACGTGCTTCAAATGAAGGCTCAGTCCAGCCAGAAGCTGGTTGAAGGTTGAAGGCAAATAAAGTTCATAGTGCTCTTGAAGGATGCCGATACCTGCCGGAGCAAATCATAGAATCATAGAATCCTAGAGTTGGAAGAGACCCCAAGGGCCATCCAGTCCAACCCCCTGCCAAGCAGGAAACACCATCAAAGCATTCCTGACAGATGGCTGTCAAGCCTCCGCTTCAAGACCTCCAAAGAAGGAGACTCCACCACACTCCTTGGTAGCAAATTCCACTGCCGAACAGCTCTCACTGTCAGGAAGTTCTTCCTAATGTTTAGGTGGAATCTTCTTTCTTGTAGTTTGAATCCATTGCCCTGTGTCTGCTTCTCTGGAGCAGAAGAAAACAACCTTTCTCCCTCCTCTATATGACATCCTTTTATATATTTGAACATGGCTATCATATCCCCCCTTAACCTTCTCTTCTCCAGGCTAAACATACCCAGCTCCCTAAGCCATTCCTCATAAGGCATCGTTTCCAGGCCTTGGACCATTTTGGTTGTCCTCCTCTGGACACGTTCCAGCTTGTCAGTATCCTTCTTGAACTGTGGTGCCCAGAACTGGACACAATATTCCAGGTGAGGTCTGACCAGAGTGGAATACAGTGGTACTATTACTTCCTTTGATCTAGATGCTATATTCCTATGTTCCAGTCCTCATTCAGATGAGGGAGCAGTTTGCATTATAGAGTCAGGGCTGAGAAGCTTCAGTGTAGGCCATGAAGCTAACATCTACCGTGTTTCTCCTAAAATAAGACACCGTCTTATATATTTTTTTGCTCAAAAAAACACAGTATGGCTTATTTTCAGGGGATGTCTTATTTTAACCGTGTCGCATCGGTACGCTGCATAGCCACGCCTCCCCAGGCTGTTTTAATGGGAGGTACCACGTCACTATGGCTTATTTTAAGGGTATGGCTTATTTTTGGGGTACGGCTTATATTTCGCAAATGCATAGAAATCCTGCTATGGCTTATTTTATGGCTATGTCTTATTTTAGGAGAAACAGGGTATCTATCTATCTATCTATCTATCTATCTATCTATCTATCTATCTATCTCAGCTAGGACACAGCTGTGAAACAACTGACAGGTACATGGCCCTTTCAGATGTGGCTGAACTCCCACCAGACTCAGCCAGCATGACAAAGGCTGGAAAAAAGTTTTCAGGGCAGATTTTGCCAGCCAGAGTCTTTGGATTGTGGCTCCACTAGCCCCACTCAAAGCAGCACTCAAGAGCTTAACAGAGCCCCCATGGACAGGGGCAGTGCACCTGCAAAGTCGGCAACATGTCGTGGCATTTCTGCTTGCCGTGCCGCTGCTCGGAGCTTTCCATCGGTCAAGGGGAGTTGCCTGCGGCTAGACTCAAACCCCGCTTTGTAAGAGTGTAAGAGGAGCCCTGCAGGATCAGGCCCATGGCCCATCCAGTCGGGCATCCTGTTCTCACAGTGACCAGCCGGATGCCTGTAGGAAACCCTCAGGCAGGATCTGAACACAAGAGCTCTCTCTCTCTCTCCTCCTCCTGCAGTCTCCAGCAACTGGAATTCAGAGGAACATCACTGTGGAGGCAGAGCAGAGCCATTGCGGCCAGTAGCCACCAGTAGCCCTCTCTTCCTCCTCAATGAATTTGTCCAATCCTCTTTTAAAGCCATCCAAATGAATGGCCATTGCTGCCTCCTGTGGCAGGGAGTTCCGCAGTTTAACGGTGCCCTATGTGAAGAAGGGATTTCTATTATCAGTCTTCCATCATTCAGCTTCATTGGACACCCAGGAATTCCAGTGTCATAACAGGGAGCAAAACTTCTCTATCCACTTTCAACACGCCATGCTTCGTTTTATAAAATTCTATGCTGCTACTTCTCGCTTGCCTTTTCTCTAAACTAAAAAGTCCCCAAATGCTGCAACCTTCGCAGTGTGGCAAAATGACACAAAAAATGAATTATAACCTTTGCCACCCACCCAAAAAATTGGGTGTGGGTTTCCCCACCCCCAGACTGGCCTGATGTGTGTGTGTGTGTGTGTGTGTGTGCACGCTCACACACACCCACACCCACAAAAAACAGGGCTTGTTCTGCCTGGCAACAGAGACCGTTATAGCAAACATTTCGGAGAAACCCTGCGTGTTGGTTCCTCTGCGAGAAGCCACATCTAGTTTCACAGTTTTGCTGCAAAGCAGAAGTTTTGCAACACACCCCGCATTTCAGCACGGCTCTCTCTGGCCTGTTGCCCCCCTGTCTTCTCCATCCCCCAACCCTGCTACCCCAGGACTAAGCCAGGTGGACTTTCCTGGCACCTTAAAATGAGATATCTCCATTAAGGAGAGGGTACCTTGGGATAAGGAGAACACCACAAACAAGTGTTAAACTGTTCCATTTCAAAGTGCAACATTATTATTATTATTATTATTATTATTATTATTATTATTATTATTATTATTATTATTAAAAATAGCCTCTACAGGCTTTCAGGCAGGGGACAATCCCAGCTTGTTCCTGGAGGTGAAGCCAGGGCATTCTACATGCATGCAACTGCTCCACACCCGAGCTACAAATTCCTACATGGGCAGCAGCTAATAGCCACCAGCCATGCAGAGAAGTCGACGCTCATACACTGAACTTGGGACGTTCTGCATGCTAAGAAGGTGCTCTACCAGTGAGCTGCAGCCTTGAAAGCAAATTAAGATTCCAGCCGCCATGGTTCCGAGCAAAGGGCTGGTTTAAATGGGAGCGTAGGAATTTGCCAAGTCAAACCACTAGTCCATCTAAGCTCAGGGATGTCTGCTCCGACTGGCGGAGGCTCGCCAAGCTATCTGGGACCTACCCGGAGAGGCCAGAGATTGCAGCTGGGACCTTCTGCATTCAAAGCAGGTGTCCTGCCGCTGAGCTATAGCGCTTTACTGTCAAATAAAGACGATGCAGTGCCGAGGGAGAAGGCAGAACAAGAGATCAGGGGGTACACAGTTCTGTGCTCCAAAACCACACCACCACTTGCCGCCCCCCAGCAGCTACCAGATGAGCCGGCTGTCACGCTGAGACGTACGCTACGGCCGGGTGCAAACACACGATACATTTAAATAACCCCACCCGAAAAGAATCCCGGGAACTGTAGTTTCAGGGTGTCCTGCGAGGGCTTAAACTACAGCTCCCAGGATTCTTTGGGGGGGGCAAGTAGTGTGCTTTTAAAATGCAACGTATGCACGGCCTTACACAGCTCCCTACCACCACATGCCTGCGGAAGAGGCATCAATAATACACAACACTGTAAATAAGATTTACTTCTCTAGAGAAGCCCTCCGGAATCGGCCTCACTCACAGACACAAGGAAACAGGGCATTTTGAAGCCAGCTTCCTGCAACAGCGGTTTTAAAACGCAAAGGCGACCGGCGGAAATACTATAGAGACCTCCTGCCTAAACATAGACTACCATGAAATACCTTCTCTCTCTTTGAGGGCCGAGCTCTGCCTTACGTTGCCTCAAAACCGCTTATTTTCTGCTGCTCAGCTGTTGTGGCAAATTTAGACTGTAACCTCACTGGGGCAAAGAACACTTTTCTGGCTGTGTAGCTTATAGATATATCAGTGGCCTTTTCTCTCCAGAGCTGCTGGCCTGCTCATGCAATCCTCAACCAGAATCCTTCTGCCATTTTTTCATATTCCAAAAAACCAAAACCAAAGAAAAACAGTGTGGTAGTGAGCTGAGGGGCCACGCCAGACCGGTGTTTTATTGGGGGCGCATCCTGCAACATGCTCTTGGCCCAGTAAGAGCAGTTCAGCGGTGGATTTATTCCGCTTTTTAAGGGATGTCCTGTGCGGCTCTCCAAACGCTTTATACAGTGTCGTCGCTGTCCGGAGGAGCGACAGCACGAGAAAAGCAGGACAGAAATAAAGCAGAGCTGTTGTGGTACACGGCACTAAGAGATTTCAGCGGGAAGTTGCAAGGATATTTGGGAATAAAGCTGGGTAACCGCCCCGAACCCTTTGCCTCTCGGGGAGGCAGCGGGTAGCATCGGAAATGGGCAAAGTTGCGCCGGCTAGCCTGGTCATTTAGGGGCTCCGTTGAAAGAAGAGTTTGGATTTGATATCCTGCTTTATCACTACCCAAAGGAGTCTCAAAGTGGCTAACAATCTCATCCCCCCCCCCACAACAACACTCTGTGAGGTGAGTGGGGCTGAGAGACTTCAAAGAAGTGTGACTAGCCCAAGGTCACCCAGCAGCTGCATGTGGAGGAGCGGAGACGCGAACCCGGTTCACCAGATTACGAGTCTACTGCTCTTAACCACTACACCACACTGGCGGCATGGACATTTAATCTTCGTCCACACAGATGATGTTGGACCGCTCCAACTCCAACCATCCCTGAATATTGGCCTTGCTGACTGGGGCTGAGGGGAGTCTGGAGAGAGTGATCGTGAAGGGCCACCGGCCTCGTGTCCCTGTCTCCATCTTGCCTTCTTTCCCTCTCTAGACCAGGGGTTGGCAACCTAAGGCTTGTGGGCCGGATGCGGCCCAATCGCCTTCTCAATCTGGCCCGCGGACGGTCCGGGAATCAGCGTGTTTTTACATGAGTAGAATGTGTGCTTTTATTTAAAATGCATCTCTGGGTTATTTGTGGGGCATAGGAATTCGTTTCCCAGTAGTAATGTACGGAAGTGAGAGCTGGACCATAAAGAAGGCTGATCGCCGAAGAATTGATGCTTTTGAATTCTGGTGCTGGAGGAGACTCTTGAGAGTCCCATGGACTGCAAGAAGATCAAACCTATCCATTCTTAAGGAAATCAGCCCTGAGTGCTCACTGGAAGGACAGATCCTGAAGTTGAGGCTCCAGTACTTTGGCCACCTCATGAGAAGAGAAGACTCCCTAGAAAAGACCCTGATGTTGGGAAAGATGGAGGGCACAAGGAGAAGGGGACGACAGAGGATGAGATGGTTGGACAGTGTTCTCGAAGCTACTAACATGAGTTTGGCCAAACTGCGAGAGGCAGTGGAGGATAGGCGTGCCTGGCGTGCTCTGGTCCATGGGGTCACGAAGAGTCGGACACGACTGAACGATTGAACAACAACAACAAGGAACTCGTTCATATTTTTTTTCCAAAATATAGTCCGGCCCCCCACATGGTCTGAGGGACGGTGGACCGGCCCACGGCTGAAAAATGTTGCTGACCCCTGCAGTCTAGGATTCCTCTCCACCCCTTTGGCAGGCAGGTATGTTTGTCTACTCTGGAGGGAGGGCAGGGTGAATAAGTGAATGTTTGGCCCTCTGGCAAGGGCTCTTTGATCCCTCCTCTCCCAGGGTTGGGGCAAATGCACAACAGGATGTCAATTCCCAGCCTGGGAGATGAGGGCAGCAGGAGAAAGAGATTTTTTTGGGGGGGGGAGGCAGTCCCACATCCAATGCTTGCAGCATGCTAAGAAGCCCGTGCTAAAAGCTGGCTGTTCAAAGCAGGAAGAAGCCAGTTTCGGGAAATGCTGTTCATTTGTATTTTGTTTCAGTTTCTCTCCTTCCTCCTCACCTCTGCTGCGTTTCACAAGGGCAACACTGAGGCTAGGGGGGAGGAAGCTGACAGCCAGGGGGGACACCCCTCCGGCCGGTTAGGTGAGGGCTGGATGCCAACATACCTGGCCCAGGACCAAAAATCGATGTCTCTTAGCCTAGGCTACCTCTCAGGGTTATTGTGAGGATGCAGTGGGGAGCGGGGGAAGCTAGTGTTTTGCTACCTTGAGCTCCTTGAAGGAAAGATGGGGAAGAAATCTAATACAGTGGTACCCCGGGTTATGTACTTAATCTGGGTGTGGCTAGAGAGCTGAAATGGGCTGGCATTAGCCTTCCAAAGGCCTGAGCTCATTGAACTGAAAACCTGTTGCTTCCAAGACACACTAAAAGCAGCCGGCTTCACTTCCCCAGAATCCTGGGAACTGTAGTTTGATAAGGGTGCTGGGAAATGTGGCTCCGGGGGGGGGGGGGTTGTTCCCAGGATTCTTTCGGGAATGCCAGGTGGTTTAGATGCACGGTTCACTTCTTCAAAACTAAGTTCTGCTCACATTGAAATGAAAGGACCTCTGTTTCCCACGACCATTAATTTCAAAGGGTCTACTCTATGATTGGGGAACGTGGGTGGCGCTGTGGTCCAAACCACAGAGCCTAGGGCTTGCCGATTGGAAGGTTGGCGGTTCGAATCCCCGCGATGGGGTGAGCTCCTGTTGCTCGGTCCCTGCCCCTGCCAATCAAGCAGTTTGAAAGCTCGTCAAAGTGCAAGTAGATAAATAGGGACCGCTCCGGCGGGAAGGTAAATGGCGTTTCCATGCACTGCTCTGGTTCGCCAGAAGTGGCTTAGTCATGCTGGCCACATGACCCGGAAAAACTGTCTGCGGACAAACGTTGGTTCCCTCAGCCAGTAAAGCGAGATGAGCGCCGCAACCCCAGAGTCGTTTGCGACTGGACTTAACTGTCAGGGGTCCCTTTACCTTTACCTTTTACTCTATGATTGACGTTGGATATTGCAACCCCAGGTTTAAGTCCAGGTGTGTGTTTAACTGCTCAAGGCCTTTGGTTCCACTATTTGTTTTCAAAGTAATACAATATAACCTCAGTTCCAACTACTTCAGTTGACCTATTATTCACTTTTTAAATAAAAAAAGAAATAGCTCGCTCTTTCCGGATCTGAAATGGTAAAACAGAACAATTGTGTGGGAGAAAAGGTTTTTTGTCTGATCTGTATTGTTTTGCTTCGCTTGTCTGTTAAACGGAATTTTTTTTCCAGAGATGGCACAAATGCGTACTTTTGAAAATGGAGCTTCGCCTCAACATGCCATTGCCAAGAACAGCCAAAAATATTAGTACCTAATGGAAATTCTAAGTTCTAGATCTGAGTCACCCTCACATCAGCCCAAAGGGCAGGTGATGGGCACATGGCTCTCAGGCGCTGTGGGCTAGCGAGTCAGCCGCTGATGACTCAGAAGGACACCCTCATAGCGAGAGGCTCTGTGAGGAAAATCTGGAGCAGATGTGGCTGTGCAGAGGGAACAGAGAAAAGGTCGTAGGTGGCTGCAGGGTTGAGGGAAGTGGGAGCTTATATGAATGGAGGAAGGGAAAGGGTTAGACTGAGCCTTCATAATCAGAGCAAAGGTCCTTTGAATCCCAGAAAGGAAATACAGAAAGGAACACAGCAGAATTGTATAGTTGGAAGGGACCCACGAGGGTCTTCTAGTCCAGGCATAGGCAAACTCGGCCCTCCAGATGTTTTGGGACTACAACTCCCATCATCCCTGACCACTGGTCCTGTTAGCTGGGGATGATGGGAGTTGTAGTCCCAAAACATCTGGAGGGCCAAGTTTGCCTATGCCTGTTCTAGTCAAAAACACACACCCCGCCATGCAGGGATCTTTTTGGCCTTTTGGGGGATCTTTTGAACCCATGGATCGGAGAGGAAGAGTCTCGCGCTCTACCGACCTGTCCTATTTCCGCTTTCAGCCTCCCTTGTCTCCAGTCAGGAATCCCCGGACTGTGTGGTGAAACAAAACCGGCAGAGCGCCGATGTCTCTGGGACTTTCGAAGCAGGTTCCTCCTGATCTTTAAGGAGGAAGAAAATGCAGGAAGGCTTTTGACTTAACAAGCTGGAGGGCAAGGGGAGAAGAGAGAGTCTGCTGTTAAAAGTTTGCTACCATCCTGGGAGATGGGCAGGAGAGGCAACCAGATTGATGCCGGGGGGGGGGGTGGATTTCTGTGTAAACACAGCATACATTTAAAAGACATTTCTCCCCCTCCAACCGAATCATTTCAGGAACTGTACTTTAGCTTCTCGCTGAGCTACGGTTCCCAGCACTCTTACCAAACTAGTTCCCAGAATTATTACGGGGATTTGTGTGCTTTTAAATGTATGGTGCTGATTTGTCCTGTGAGTATCAGGGGTCCCCCATGCAGATGATATTTAAACACCCCCCCTTGGTTAGGGGGTGAGAGGACTGTGCAGGGGGCCAAATAAACACCATGAGGTGAAAAAGTTTAGAGGCATAGTGCAAAAAATAAATAAATCAGAACTAAAGAGCACTGGATTGTTCTTTTGACTTCATAATAAAGACTTGAAGAAGTGTGCATGCACACGAAAGCTCATACCAAGAACAAACTCAGTTGGTCTCTAAGGTGCTACTGGAAAGAATTTTCTATTTTGTTTCAAAAACTAACAGACGCGAGCATGTGCAGAGTGCACTTTCCTTGCCAGCAATGAACCTCTGTATTAATGAGGGGATTCCCCAAGGAAACCACATTTCTTATTTCTTTATTTAACAAAAAAAAGAGAGAGAAATATTTATTGTCATGTTTTTAGGAGAGGAGAAGCGCAGGTTGCTTGGAGACTTTTCACAATAAAGGGGCAACAAGAAAACATAACAAATCAGGAAACGGGGAGGAAGGAACCAGGGCGTCACGAAAACATGCTATGAAGCTTTACACAGCGATCATAAATAGAAAGTACCGGGAGAGGAATAAGAAAGTAGGCATTTCTTATCTGTTATGATTCCTCATAACGACGACTGAGGATCAACAAACGCTGATCGCATATTGACCTTTTTTTGTCTTTATTTCGCTTTCGTTTCTAAGGATTTGGGTTGGTGGGGGCACACCCACACCACACATTTAATCCTGAGGATGGTAGTACTCCCCCTCACAGCGCTACAGTTCCCAACACCCTTAAACTACAGTTCCCACGTGCTTTCAATGTGCTTTAAGTGTATGGTGTGTGCGTGAAGCCAGGGAGGGCGATTTGGAAATAAATGTGGGGGGTGGGGGTGGAGCAAAGATGGGGCTGCTAGCCTCCTCTAATGTCAGCTGTTCTTATGACTCACTGGTGCTGTGTCAAGACTTTGCAAGCACATTCACTGACTCATGATGTTTATGGATTTCCTACTTCCACAGCCTCCAGAGATGAGGCAGAATACGGGCACCGTCCCCCCCCTTTCAAACCCCAACAAAATTTTATATTAAATTAGAATACAGAATTTGAAGGAAAGCCTAGGACGATCGGGCAAACAGCATCGACAGAAACATGTCGTTAAACACGGTTACTATAATTAAGCTGACACTGCAAAAGAATAAAAAAAAAATCCTTAGCACCTTAGAGACCAACTAAGTTTGTTCTTGGTATGAGCTTTCGTGTGCATGCACACGAAAGCTCATACCAAGAACAAACTTAGTTGGTCTCTAAGGTGCTAAGGAATTTTTTATTTTATTTTGTTTTGACTATGGCAGAACAACAGGGCTACCTCCCTGTAATTGCAAAAGAATACATATAACGCAGCCTAACAGGTTTATGGGGAAATGGGTATTTTTTTGTAATGTTTTGGAACAACCAGTTCAGCAGTAATGTACAAACCTATGCAGCTTTCAACCTGCTTTAACAGTAGTTCTTTTACTGCTGATCTTTGGTTTATTTTGCTTATTGCTGTGGAAACATTAGCTGTCCAAACTCCCCGAGGGATTCTGAGTCCCCCTAAGTCCAGGATCGGTCAGAGAAGAATGGATGGAGGCAGTAACCAGTCAAAGCAAGGCAGGTCTTCATTTTTCTGTTGCAACAGAGTCCCCCCACCTACTCACTCTCCTTGCAAGGAGGCGAGAGACCAAGAACAAAGTGTGCAGGAGCCTTTGAAGATTTTAGCCATCGCCTAACCCCTTAGCCAAAGACCACCCTAAGAGCATCACACTTGCATCCATAGCTGTCAAGTTTCGGATTTGAAAATACTGTAAAGGATCAGCAGTCTCACCTATCTCGGGGACAGTCACATGTCAGTGGTGGGCGGATCCAGAAGCAAAAGTGGGCGGAGCAGCAATGTAAACTCCAAGCGGGTTCGGGCTCGGAGCGGAGCAAAGAGGAGGGCAGCCAGCAAAGAGGAGGGCAGCCATGTGCTCCGCGCAATGGAGCCCCATCGTCTTCTTGTCTGATCCCATCAAAACAGGACAGGAAGCAGCAGCTGCTCAAAGGCAGCCAGGCTCCGCCCGCCAGCTAACCCTCTTGGCCGGCTGAGGGGCTCGGCGGCAACGGATAGGGGCCGGTGCAGGGGGAGGAATACACCCCCCTGTAAGCGCGGGAAACGGCTCCCACTTGCTTTGAGGGCTGAGGCTTTTCTCTCCAAGTAGGTGAGGTCTTCCCACCCAGTCCCTGGCCAGCAGGGGAGGAGCTGCTTCCATTAAAAACGGGAAATTTAAGGGAAATAAAAAATAAGGGAGAGCAGCGGGAAACTGCTTGAAATAAGGGAGAATCCCGGGGAAAACGGGATACTTGACAGCACTGCTTGCATCACAGAAAGAGGTGGTCTCCCACAGAAATTTTGAGCGTGTGGTTTCTCTCCTGTCTGCCAACATAGCTGAAAATGTTTTACCGATTGCATTATGTGAGCAGTCTGGCCATATTTTTGAGATGGTAAATACTAAAGTTCTTGAATCCGGGTTACAGGCCCACCCTATTCCTACACAAAATATACATTTAAGACAGGATTTGTAAGTGAAAAAGAAATAATGGGAAAGGTGTCTCCAAGATATTGCCTTCTGGAGAGGAAATATTTAATTAGGAGAGCCAATATGGCTTTTTTTGGATTGTTCTGTGTGCTAAAATAATGTGTAGTTTTCTCAGGGAATATTTCCTAAATTTTGAAGGGTGAAGGATTGGTTTTCTGTGAAATATGTGTCTGCTATGTGTGTATGCCCTAAACTTTTATAACATTATTAATAAAATACGATTTATTAAGAAAAGAAAGAAAGAAATATTCTATTAAAACAGAAAAGCTTGCATTATAATGACAGAGTAGGGTTTTCTCCTTCTCTATAACAAGAGCATCTAAATTTGGATGGGAAATAACAGTAAAAGCTGAGCTATAAAAACTAAAATGGCAGCTATAGAAACATAAAAGAAAATGATAATCTCAGCATCAAACATCACATGCGTGGATTGTAATGCAGCTGAGTTCACACCCTCGCATATCTGTGCTTAGACGCAACCCCCACATCTGGAACATTTCAGCTGTTAACATAGAAAAAAGACACAAGTTTCTAGATCTCATGGTTCCAAAGAGGCACGGCCTGAGGCAAATGTGATGGTGATGATTCCCATAGTCCACATACAAAACCTTAAGAGGGCACTGCAATTGAGGGCAGCAGGATTGCTTATGGGGCCCAGAGGGGTAGGGTGGGCAAACACAGTTCTGTCCTTCAGCACCTCAATGGGGCAGAAAGAGAAGCCTGGGGTGGGGACCAGTGGCGGAGGAACCCTCTCCGGGACCCGGGGCGGCACATGTGCGGCACCCCGTACGGACTGTGCATGTGTGGTATCCCGCACATGTGCACTCCATACGGAATGCCGCACATGCGCAGTCTGTACGGGCTGCCGCACGGGCAGCATCCCGTACGGACGGCGCGCGCGAGAGGCAGCCCATGCGGCCGCCTTGCCCTCGGCCGCTCTACACCTGGGGGGACGCAGGGGCCATTTTGTTGCCCCTCCCAGAGTGGCGCCCGGGACATTTCGCCCCCTCCACACACACCCTTCCTACACCACTGGTGGGGGCACAGGTCTGAGATTCACCACTTGTGAAGTAAAGGTAAAGGGACCCCTGACCATTAGGTCGTCGTGGACGACTCTGGGGTTGCAGCGCTCATCTTGCTTTATTGGCCGAGGGAGCCGGTCTACAGCCTCCGGGTCATGTGGCCAGCATGACTAAGCCGCTTCTGGCAAACCAGAGCAGCGCATGGAAATGCCGTTTACCTTCCCGCCGGAGCGGTACCTATTTATCTACTTGCACTTTGACATGCTTTCGAACTGCTAGGTTGGCAGGAGCAGGGACCGAGCAACGGGAGCTCAGCCTGTCGCGGGGATTCGAACTGCAGACCTTCCGATAGGCAAGCCCAAGACCCGCGTCCCTACTTGTGAAGTGGAGGGATAAAATACTTGCTCAAGGCCACAAGAAGTGAGGCATAAGCTTTGGAGCAGTTCTGATCAGTATCTAAGAGGCCAAGAGGCCTTCTACTCCTCACCTCCAAACCCCACTCCCCACTCCTTCAAAACACAAAGTTTACGGGTCCACTTTGGAAGAGAGAAAATAATCCAGACCGATCAACGCTCCAAGATGTCAAAAGATGGGAGTGCCATTTCTATGAGGCGGGGGGTCTCCTCCCCTCCAAAATGAGACGTGGAACAAGATTACTTTTGGTTCCAACCAAACTGGGATTGTCTCAGTTTTATTTTCCAGAAGGAGGCTGGTCCGCGTAGCCTTTGGTCAAATCATACAAGTAGAGATAACCAAGGGGAAAACATCCTTGGGTCAGTTATCTCAGCCACATTGTGTTTTCTGAAATCTGGAAAATGTCAAGGGCCTCCCCGCCCACCGACACAATGAGACACGCTTTCTTGAGTGCCACTGTAAAATCTGGTCATAATAATATTAATTAATTAATTAAAATAATAGAAGGTTGCTTCTGCCTCTTAAAGCATACATCAACATCATCCCAAAGCCAGACCCTTGATGGATGAAGGGCACCCGGCTTAACTAACCTTGTTTTGCTTTCTCACCAGTTCTGAATTCTTCCCTTTAAACACGTACACAAGCTGGGGGGGGGGGAGAAAGGAATGCGGCCTCCCCTTTGTCCCCAGGGCTGCGGACGTGTGGTGGCGCATGGTTTGGGGTGGGGTGGGGGGCTGTGTGTCCGTGCTCTGCGTGCGGAGGGAAGCTCCAAACCCAGGCAGGGCACAGCACTGTGCTAAAGGTGTGTTAGGCGCTTAATCCCCTAAAAAAAAGAAAAACAAGACTGCAGAGGGTCAATCCCCTACCCATAAAATAAAAATACAGAGTTTGGCACCCTGGATGTGCCTTGCATGGCTGTAGTATCTCAAGGATGCCGGGACATTTTTACTCTGTGCAGGATTTGGCGCTGGGGCGGCCAGCGTTGTGCCATCCAAATGTCTCACCCGTAGAGCTGGAAGGAACCCCAAAGGTCATCTAGTTCAACCCACCACAAAGCGGAAATCGCAGCTAAAGCATCCATGACAGATGGCCATCCAACCTCTGCTTAGAAACCTCCAAGGAAGGAGAGACCACCGCCTTCCTAGGGAGTTCATCATCACTGTCGTCCCTGACCATTGGCCATGCTGCCTTTGAGGTTACGGGAAGCTGGGGTGTGCTTCCTCAGTGGCTGCGGGAGAAACTCTCTTTGAACATGCTCAGAGGCATCTGATCCCGGGGGGTCCTTGCTTCCATGTATCTAGGGACTGAGCCCCGGCACTGAGGGCTACCTCTGGTTTGCAGCATCCTCCCCTCGGTCTTTGAATGACGACGTCCATTCGCCTCGGCAGCCCAGACTGGCCAATGGTCAGTGAGTGATGACAATGAGAGTTGGGAGTCCAGCAAGAAGTTCTCTATCCTTGCCTTCTTGCAGCCAGACCACTTGATGTCCACATGAATAACGTGGTCCTGGGCGGAGCCTCACAACCGCACTCCTGGAACCGAAAAGCCTGCCTTTTAAAAGCACCAATAGCCACGTAGAATCATAGAATCCTAGAGTTGGAAGAGACCACCAAGGCCATCCACTCCAACCCCCTGCCAAGCAGGAAACACCATCAAAGCATTCCTGACAGATGGCTGTCAAGCCTCCGCTTAAAGATCTCCAAAGAAGGAGACTCCACCACACTCCTTGGCAGCAAATTCCACTGTCGGACAGCTCTTACTGTCAGGAAGTTCTTCCTCATGTTTAGGTGGAATCTTCTTTCTTGTAGTTTGATTCCATTGCTCCGTGTCCGCTTCTCTGGAGCAGCAGAAAACAACCTTTCTCCCTCCTCTATATGACATCCTTTTATATATTTGAACATGGCTATCATATCACCCCTTAACCTTCTCTTCTCCAGGCAGGAGAACAGGAACGTGACAGGAATGGTGTGGGTGAGCCGCTTTGCACGTGCTCAGAGGCACTCAACTGGTCTTCTTTTCACGTTCTGGGTGTTTGAAATACCAGCGAAGGAAATGCGGAGATGAGAGGACATGGAAACCCTTCTTGAGGCAAGACTCCATTGTCAGGGAAGGGCCCAAAGCTCAGCGATAGAACAACTGCTCTGAATGCAGAAGGCCCCAAGTTTGACACCCCCAAAGGTAGGGTTGGGCACGACCCCTGCCTGAAATCCTGGGGAGCTTCAGCTGACCAGTGTAGGCAATACCAGATGGACCAAGAGTCTGTAAAAAGCATGTTCCTTCCCTCCTATTTCTTCAGAACCATGAGGACTGGAACCTTACTACTGTTTTTAAGGGAATGGCTGCAGCTCAGGGACAGAGCATCCCATTTGCTGCAAAAGGTCCTTGGTTCAATCCTTGATGGCAGATCGTCCCTTGCCTGAAACCCTGGAGAGCTGCTGCCGGTCAGTGTAGACAATACTGAGCTAAGGGTCTGGCTGTGCCTAAGGACACTTCCTAAACCCTATGCAAGGTTGTTTTTTACTCTCAGCCCACCCCTTTCCCCCTGAGCAGGCCTGAGCCAGCTGTGCTCCTCTTCGGCAGGGTTCGTTTCCGACCCCTTTCAGTGGGTCAGGGAGGGGAGATCTAATCGGCTCTGTGCTCGTGCCAAGATCCTTGAAAGCAGAGGGGCAGACAAAAGGAGCAGCTGCCGCAGAAAGAGCTTTGGGGCAAAAGGGCTTTCGGAGGAGCAGATGCAAAAGAGCAGATGGCAGAGCGGGGGCTTCGTCATATGTTTTTTCCCCCCCCCACCCCAACCAGCCGCTCTCAGCTTCCTCTTGCCAACTGCAATGTGGCTTTGGCCAGCTCTCGCAAAAATAAGCTGCTTTTGTTCTGCTTTCTATTCCCTGGGTTTCTCTCTCTCTCTTTTTCAAGCTCCCAATTAACCTCCTTCTTTGCAGGTGGGTGGCCAAAGCGGGGAGGGACGCAGCAGCGAAGGAAATCCGGAGCAAGACCGAAAAAGGATTTTTTTCTTCTTCGCCCCTCTGGTGGTGGGAAACACGGAACCAAGGCATTTATCCAGCTGTGGCTACTCCTTTCAATGGGCAGGACTGATCTCTCAGCTTGTCTCTGCTCCCTCCTGCCCAGAGCAGAAACTCACTGAAACCAGCCGATTTAAGTTAGCCGTGGACATTGATTTCGATGGGTCTACTCTGGAGTAGGATTTGGTCAGATAACAACGTAAGAAGAGCATGCCGGATGAAGCCAACAGCCCATCTAGTCCAGCCTACCAGATGCCCCAAAGAGAAACCCTCAGGCAGGATTCGAACACAGGAGCAACTCTCTCCCCTCCTGCGGTTTCCGGCAACTGGCATTCGGAAGCCCTCTTTTAAAGCCATCCAAGTTGGTGGCCATCTCTACCTCTTGTGGCAGGGAGTTCCGCAGTTCGACTCTGCTCTGCGCAAAGGGCTTTATCTGTCTTGAATCTTCCCAGCGTGGGAATGTCCACGAGCTCTGGTGTGAGAAAAAACTTCCCTCTATCCGCTATCTCCATGCCACGCATAATTTTATGTGCTTCTCACATGCTACTCCTTACTCGCCTTTTCTCTAAACTGAAAAGGCCCAAATGTTGCAACCACCCACCGCCGCACGCAATCCAAAAAACAGGCCTCATGAGAAAGCCTCAGTTTCTCCCTCTGCGAAATGGGAAGAGGTCAAGGCAGTTCCTCAATGTGACTCATGAGGTCCTGTTGCAAGAGTGTGGATCCCGACTCTGGTGTCTAGCCAGGAGGGAAGTGACGCAGAGCCACACCTCTCTCTTTTCCTGTCCGTGGGGGGCAATAAACTCTACCCAACTCCCCACTACACCCCATGTACGAAACACAGGGAAATCAGAAGAGTTGCTTCTGCACAGATCAGGCAGAAAGTCTAAGCACGGCGCTTCACCACAACTTGGGGCAACGTGGGGCAATAACGTATGTGCTGGTTTTTTTTTAAGCATTTGGATGCTGCAATTTGCTCTGCTCCCAACTGGTGCGTTTTTTAAAAACTCTCTAAGCCATAGCTGTCAACTTTTCCCTTTTCTTGCGAGGAACCCTATTCGGAATAAGGGAATTTCCCCTTAAAAGCCTGATCTTTATTAAATCTGTTGCAACCGGGTGCTCCCCCCCCCTCACTGTCCCTCAGACCAGTGTTTTTCAACCTTTTTTGGGCAAGGGCACACTTGTTTTATGAAAAAAATCACGAGGCACACCACCATTAGAAAATGTTAAAAAATTTAACTCTGTGCCTATATTGACTATATATAAAGTAATTCTCTTGAATAGGAATCAAATAAACACAATTTTTCCCACGGCACACCAGGCAACATCTTGCGGCACACTAGTGTGCCGCGGAACAGTGGTTGAAAAACACTGCCTCAGACCATGTGAATGAACGAATTCCTATGCCCCACAAATAACCCAGAGATGCATTTTACATAAAAGAACACATTGGTCGGTGGTATTGATCACTTGGGACTGTGTGTGTGGAACATGCGAAGCTGCGGCGGCCATTTTAGGTGAGGGCACTTGGGAAATTTAAAAATGCCTGAGTGTGCAGCGGCCATTTTAAGTGAGGGCACTGGGCACCTTATGGAGGCCTACTGTGGGCCTTGCTGTGGGTTTTTTTACTGTAAAAGCGCACCCCCCACAAAGACCCCCCTCCTCACAATTAACTGGCCCCATGCTCTACGCCATTAAAAAGAGCATTTTACGGTATAATAATAGAGATTGGTGTGGGGAAGCTTACTCAGCCTGAGGGCCGAATTCCCTTCTGGGCAGCTTTGCAGGGGCCACATGCCACTGATGGGTGGGGCTAGAGGCAAAAGCAGGCAGAGCAATGAATGCAAATTTCACAGTAGGCTAGTTTCCACCCCTACTCTCTCTCATGCAAACCCTCTCTATTCTCCAACCAAAGAAGCAAAAGGGATGAACAGAGTTCCAGGACACATTCCGGCCAGGCAAAAACCCTCAAGGAGGGTCCAAAGCAGGGCTGGCGAGGGCAGATCCAAGGGCAAGAAAGTCTGGAAGGTTGGATTCCACTCCTGGTCCTATACCTCGGTTAGACAGCAAACAAAAGGGGGGCAGAGAGACATGGGCGTAGCCAAGATTTTTTTGGGAAGGGCAGGCCTTTTGTTGGGGAGAGGAAGACCCTCTGTTTGCTATGTATTTTTATTCATTTTTATTGATTTAGGGAGGGGGGCAGCTACCCCTCCATGCCCCCCCCGCTACGCCCATGGAGAGATAAAATCTAGTTGGTTATTAGCACCATGAGTCTGTATTCAGTCTAACCAGCAGACTCAGATGAAGAAAGCTAGAGGCTGCTGCAAGCTTGCACACGGCTTTGCAATGTTCCGGTTGGCCTAATTTTTGTTTTGTTTTGTTTTGTTTTGTTTTGTTTTGTTTTGTTTTGTTTTGTTTTGTTTTGTTTTGTTTTGTTTTGTTTTGTTTTGTTTTGTTTTGTTTTGTTTTAAAGCCCTGATACGGTGTTTAGAATTTGTCTTATGGGCTGTCAACACTTTGGGCTGTTACTTTTTGAATTTCCGTCTCTCTCTCGCGTCAGCATGCCGTTTTGGGCTGCTACCCGCAGGCGTCAAACCAAAGGCCAGCCCCCACTTCCCCCCACTCCTGGTGTGCATGGGGCTGATAAGATTCCTCGGTGGTTTTCATCTCCGCTGTTCTGCGAAATGAAAGCCCGGTTCCTTGAGCTCGGTTGGATTTCGTGTACAGCATCTGCCCCCATTTCTTCGTAATACAGTAAATGTTCCTTTGGCTCATTGCAAATTCAAGGAAATTCACTTGCACCCGAGAGATTTGATAGCAGAAACAAACAAACCAGCTTTGAAAGCTGATGTGTCAGCTCTCCCTAGAAACTCTCAAATAAATGCAAGGCCACAGATCAATTCCTGTGTGCCCCCATTCTGTATGCCCCCTGGCCCCCTTGCAATGGCTGAATCCTGAAAACCAAAAAAGACCAGCCAATATTTTCAACATCACCCAACCACTGGTAGTCATGGATAATTCTTTAAGCATGGGAACAGGTTAGGTCTATGCTACATTTATCATTTAGGATGCTTGCACCCTGATCTTGCAGCCGAAAAGTCTCTAACAATGGCTTCTGGACCAACAAGGAGAGCCTGCAGGCTTGCTATTGAAAAAACACAAAAGGAAAAAGGGACAGGAACGAAATCTTATTTTTTTATGACCAACTGGATTGGGAACTGTTTGAGGGTAGACACTGCCGTATGGATCTAGTCTTTCAGCAGAGCCAGAGCTGATAAAATTTGCCTCTGTTTTGATTGTTTTCCTCCCCAGAAAGGACCCTGGGAAATGTAGTTTTGGGAGAGTGAAGACTGTTTCCTAACTTAGACTCCTAAGCGTCACTTCAAACTGGAATTCCTAGAGATCCCTGAGCAAGAAAGACTTTCCAGCGAAACAGCCGGACATTGATGATGATGCCATGGACATGATGGAAGGAAAGGTGAGTCAAGAGTGTTCAGGGGAATCAGTTCTTCAACTGATGATGCAAAGCAGTTGGGACTAGACTGACTGATCTGATGGTTATTAGACCATCCAGCTGTGTCAAGAAAATGTGGTAAGTTAAAAATTCTTCAGGGCTCAGTTGAGGAATCACCCACATGCATATGGGGTATACAAGAGCCCTTATAGAGTCCTTTGTAGGTTCTCCATCGGCAGGACCGGTGCTAGGGCTTCTTGCGCCCTAGGCGAACCACCTTCTGGCGCCCCCCGCCAAAGCCTGCTTTAGCGGGAGCCGGGGGTGGTGGTGTAGGGGGCAAGCAGCACCTCTCCGCTACAGCGGAGAAGCTGCTGCTAGCCCATCCCGCCCAAGCCTGGCCAGCGCCCCCTCCATTTTGGCGCACTAGGCAATTGCCTAGTTTGCCTAAATGGACATGCCGGCCCTGCCTATCGGTAGGAGAAAATAACAGAGGCCAACCAGAGAATATTGAGAAGCAAAGCAGCTAGTAAGCCTGATCTTTATTAAAGCTGTTGCAGCAGGGTGCTCCCCTCACACGCAGGAGAGAGGAGGACCTCGAACAATGGCGCGGCAAGGCTTTATATAGCCATTTTGAAATTCCCTGCCCTGGAGCTCAAGACCACCCCTCCATACATCACAGAAGGGGTGTAGCTCAGGATCACCTGTTGCGTATTTAGCAGATTAAATACGCAACACCCCCCCCCACAATTTCCGCCCTCCTTTCCACACAGGTGGGTGGGGTTTGCGGCACCAAGCGGGGTTTACCTGGGCGGGTGCCACCCACCTGCTTAGGTTGGCCTTTGACCCGCCCTCAGCCAGGTAGGACAATGGACAGTCGGCCAGGGGTGGGGTCAAGGGCCAGAGAAAAGAGGCTGAGCCTTTTAGCCAGGCCTCTTTTGGTCTTCCTTCCTTCTATCCATCATACCTACACCACAGAAAAGGCGGTCTACAACAGAAATTTGAATGTTGTTGTTTTCCCTGTCTGCCAGGTTATCTGATAATGCCTTATCTGATTGCATTTCCTGGTAGTCTGGCCATTATTTTGAGATAGTTAAAGGTAAAGGGACCCCTGACCATTAGGCCCAGTCATGTCCGACTCTGGGGCTGCGGCGCTCATCTCACGTTACTGGCCGAGGGAGCTGGCGTACAGCTTCCAGGTCATGTGGCTAGCATGACAAAGCCGTTCCTGGTGAACCAGAGCAGCACCTGGAAATGCCATTTACCTTCCCGCCAGAGTGGTATCTATTTATCTACTTGCACTTTGTGCTTTCGAACTGCTAGGTGGGCAGGAGCTGGGACCAAGCAACGGGAGCTCACCCCATTGCGGGGATTCGAGGATTCGAACCGCCGACCTTCTGACCCGCGTCCCTCCTTTGAGATGGTAATTACTTAATTCCTGAGACAATGGGAAGGTTTTTTCACCTCCTCCCTCCTTGCAGAGAAACATTTGGTCAGTTTGGGAGTCAAAATGGTTTCAAGACTGCCTTCCTGTGTTGCTTCAGACATGTGGTTTATATATTTATGTACGTGTTTGCTTGGTACATTTATTATATATATAAGACCTTAATTTTTTTTATTACACAGCTTGAAAGGCTTGTTGGAAGAGGAAGATCTTCAGCGAGTGCCGAAAATACAACAGAGATTGGAGGGAGTTCCAAAGGACAGGTGCCAACCCGCTAAAGGCCCATTTCCTACATAGTGTGGAATGGACTGTCTGATAAAATGGTATCTGCAGGAGGCCCTCAGTTGAGTGATAGACTGGTCTATAAGAGGTAAGGTATCCTGGTCCCAAGCTGTATAGAGCTCCTTACACCAGGACTAGCACCTTGAACTTAGGTCCGCAGCTAACTGGCAGCCCATGCAATTCTTTCAGCCTCAGCAAGCAGTCAGTGACAACAGACAATGACTCCATCCCCGTTTCTGACAGTCTTCCAAATTCATCATTATCCAAGAGACTACATCTTTCAGGATGAATGACTTGTCATCCTTTTCATATATTTACAGGGGAACTGACATTTGCAACTCAGCTGTTCTGCGCAAGGTTTTGCCACAGCTGGTCAACTGCAGAGGACAAAGTACTCACATAACCCTCTTTTGAGACGCTGTGTGACCTAACCGTATGTTTTCCAGTCTCCAATTTCGACGAGACTTTAGCAAAAGCCCGCTGGTTCAGCAGAGAGATGTCAGAGCTCAAGATTTGTGGTGAATCCACTCAGCTCTCAGGAAGGTGAAGAAATTCTGGGGTCTTTATTGACCTGCTTCGGCGGGGGGGGGGGGGCAGGCAGAAGAGCATCAAAGCAACTCAGAGCCCCTCCTGACTAGTGTTTTATTGTGAGTGTGTTGTGCTCTGCAGGCTGCAAGTCGAAAACTTCACGTTCCCTGCAGTGAGCGATGGATTAATAAACACAGTGGGGAAGAGTTTCAATGGTGCTTCTTCTAGAAAGAGGTTCCCACATGTTCTACAGGTAACCGGCCAGTGAAGAAATCCAGAGGAAAAATTAAAACAGAATCTGAACTAAAAGCAGGAATTCAAGCCATTGTAGGGGCTTCCCTGGATTTAGGAAATGGTCTGCATTGTAAATACCTGTCTAATTGTGACCAGAGAGGCGGTATTGAAGTAACGTTTTAGGATCCGGATTTATGGGATAAATGTTGGTTTCCAATTTTTACGTTTGCTGACAGGGAGCTGTTATTCGAATTAAAAGGTTTTCCAAATAACCTCCACCCGCCCAGTGGCAATTTAGAAATATCCATTCCCTGTATTGACTATTTATTTGTTTATTAGCCCTTCATCAAAAGATCTCAGTGTGGTTCCCAAGCTAAAAATACAAGATAGAAACACAAATAAGTTATTAAAACGAAAACTACCAAACAATAGCCCCCTCCCACAAAAACATGGTTGAAGAGGAACATTTCCCCCTGAAGATATATAAGCGAGGGGAGAGCATTCCACAAATGGGGAGCTACTGCCCCGTTCTCGTGTTGCCACCCTCTGGACTTCTCTTGGAGGAGGCACACGAAGGAGGGCCTTAGATGGTGAATGCAGAGTTTGGCTCAGTTTATATGGGGAGAGGCAGTCCTTGAGGTACTGCGATCCTGAGCTTTACTAGAGAAAAGGAACTGCAGTCTGGAAAAGGCAACACGAGAGAGGAAGGAGCAGGAAGTCCTCAAGCTATAAGACTCGTGCCTTTGTCACATATCCTAATAATGTTCGGATATGCTCCAACAGATAAGAAGGGAAGATTGGCCCGAATGCATGTGTTGGAATAAATATGCCCAGGTTAGAGGCCCAAAATTCCTACCCTGCTAGCAATCTATTTTCCAGAAATCAAAAGGATTATCCATTAACAAACGCTCACGATAAGCCCAGGCCTGTGGGAGAAATTTCAAATTGCCAACATTGAGTGCAGACTTCTGTTACTGATCCAAGAAGTATACAGGGTCAGAATAGGTTTAAAAGGTGGTATGACTGGTGCTTTTAAAACACTGTTTTAAGCCTTTTTTGAGCTGCATTTCCAAGTGATGCCCACCACAGCCTTGGGTGGCCACTACAACAAGGCCCCGTACGCAGACAGATTTTGTATTTCTGGCCGACCTCAGGTTGAAGACATCAGTCATTATCTGTTAGCCTGTCCCTCATATAGAGACCCAAGAGATCACTTTCTGAAACCTTTGATCATACAAGCAAGCAGGTACACCCTGGCAGAAATGGTCCAGTTTCTTTTGAATTATAATAATGGCTTCGTAACACAGGACTGGCTGGGGGGAGGGAATCAGGGAAAAAGGAGCTAGGTAAAATCGCTATAAATTGTTGTGGTGATTCAGAGGTTTAAATGAAATCAAGGTGAATTTGAGTTTGTTGGTGTCTCTGTAACCTCCCTCTGACATCATGTATGTTGGCTCGTATTATGGATCTGTCTCGTTTTATTGGTACGGTTGCTGTGGGCTTGTCATGGCCTTTGGCTAGAACGATAAATATTTGCTTGAATGAATGTGTTCTTGATACAGCAATAGGGCTGCCAGGTCAAGAGCATCCCAGACCCTGAGATCTCAGGGCCTAAACCTGAGTCCTAGGAATGGCCCCTGGTGATTCTTCCTCTGCACTCTGTCCCCCTACTGAGCCCTGGAGATGGAGATTAATTGGGACAGGAAAGAGGGAGGGGAGGAGGACACCCCCCCCCAAAGTCTATGCAAAGATTTAGAGACAGAGGTTAATTGGGAGGGGGGGAGGAGAGCACACATTGCCCCCAGAGAAGCGGACACGGGGCAATGGATTCAAACTACAAGAAAGAAGATTCCACCTAAACATTAGGAAGAACTTCCTGACAGTAAGAGCTGTCCGACAGTGGAATTTGCTGCCAAGGAGTGTGGTGGAGTCTCCTTCTTTGGAGGTCTTTAAGCGGAGGCTTGACAGCCATCTGTCAGGAATGCTTTGATGGTGTTTCCTGCTTGGCAGGGGGTTGGACTGGATGGCCCTTGGGGTCTCTTCCAACTCTATGATTCTATGACAAACACCCTGATTCTATGCAATCATTTGCAGCTGGCTCCTACTGGAATGAAGCTTGCAAGCTGCATGCATAGTCTTCTTAATTTAAAAAAGGAGAAAATTTGAAGGCCCTCTCAGCCACCTGGAGATCCAAACCCTCCCCTTGCCACCTGGAGGGGGCCAGTCAAATCTGGAGACTTCAGGTCAGCTGCAATTCAATCAGATCCCAATGGAGCAAGGGATGATTGAATGCCACCTCAGGATCCAGACAGCCTGGAAGCCACTTATATGACACCTTGTGTTCTGTGATGGAAAGTCGGAATACAAATGTGAGACAACTAACAAATAAATAATAGCCATATTGAGGGAAGGCAATTAACATGCAAACAAGGGTCCTGTATATGAACTATTTTATTTTACTTTTTAAATGCAAAAGCTGCTTTGTCATCTAAAAAAGCAAGGAGCGTACAATAATAGGAAGAAAGAAGAAAAACAGCTAAGGTTCTTTTTGAAAAGCCCAGCAACCAATTATACTGAGAAAAACAGATTTTCTTTCTTGGGGGAAAAAAAAGAGAGAGTTGTTCTCTTTTCAGACCTGGACAGGACCCAAGAGTGAACTCATGTCAGTGGAATGCCTGTCTCCTGCTGTCTGCTGAGAAAACTCGATCGAAACTCCTGCAGCCTCATTCATGGCCCTTTTCCTCCACGCCCATGGTGCTGCTTCAGGCCTTACTATTGCTGGGGATATGAAGACTCCTCCTTAGCCTTCCACCATTTTCAATAGGGCCTAGTACCAAGCCTAGAGGTCTCGGCACCAATGCAGTTTGACTGACATGACTCCAATCCAACGCCATTCAGGTGGCAATCCATGCCTGGCAAATAGGATTGGTCCAGTTGAGGTGGAGGGGCAGAATTACCCCACCACCACCACACACACAGATTTGCACCTTGGTCCTACCACCTGAAGGGAAGCCCAAAGAGAAACCAATGCATAACAGCTGTCATTTTTCCTTAATTCTGTGTGGCGAGGTCAATTGATGCCACATCAGTAGCAGAAAATATTTCCGATGCCAAGGCTCTGCAAGAACTTGATCTGGAACACAGAAACAATAGTTTGTGCCTTCCAAACCTCTGGTCTGGGATGAGGAAGATTCCTCTGGAGGGTCACTACTGGCCAGGAATAATTGATACTGAGCAAAACAGATCAGTGGTCCAGACTCAGCAAAAAGCAGGTTCGTCTGTAACCACTGAGGTGGGTGGGCTGTTTTGTTTTTACAGTCAAGTTGTATATTCATTTATGAAATACATGGGGCTTTGCCCCTGCTAGCTCTGCTTACCAACCCGCTAGAGCAGGCACCCCCAAACCTGGCCCTCCAGATGCTTTGGGACTACAACTCCCATCATCCCTAACAGGACCAGTGGTCAGGGATGGTGGGGATTGTAGTCCCAAAACATCTGGAGGGCCAAGTTTGGGGGTGCCTGCGCTAGAGCTTCCCCTACCCGCCCCATGCAACTACTAAGCTCACCTTCCACCTTCCCAACCCCATTTCTTCATAAAAGCCAGGATTGTGATGAAGCGCTACATATCCTCCAACGGGGGCTACGCAATCACAGCTGTACGTTTCTTCCATAATAATAAATACATGCCCACACAAGGTTGCCCTCAAGGACTGGGGTGGAGAGCCAGATGCATGTTATAAATCTGGGTGCAGGTAACTGCTTTGGTGTCCTATATCCTCTGGAACAGAAGTCAAAACTGGACCTGTCAGCTTGGATGCCAGTGTGCTGAATTGGCTCAACAGAAGCGGGCAACCTTCAGCCCTGCGGTCACACGAGGCTTAATTTCACATAGCTCTCAACCTTCTTGCAAAAGCCCTATAGAAGCAACGATCTGCTTCTTCCAGAGCCACTAACAGGCAGTCAATCCCATCCTCCTCCCTGAGTTCTCCAAGGGGAAACCATACACAGAACAGACCTCTTTGAGGTACTGTATATACATCTAGAGCAGCCAAGTGAGTGACAGCTGCCCGACCATTTGGAACCTCTTCTCTCCCCCTCCTTGGTTCCACGAGAGGGGCACATACGCAAAAGAGCTTTCAGTCTCACTTTCAGCTCTCACCAGGGCAGCAGATACTGCAGGAACACAGTTTGGAAATGAAACGGCAGTCCCTGGGTGTTTCATTCGATGTTTTAAACACGCAAGCAAGCTTGTGAAACTCAAAGCAAGATGTTATTTGGCATGGGGGGGCTGTAAAAGGAAGCATAATTAGCATCATTTAATGGAGGAGATTGTGAGTGTCTCAAGTGCTGTTAGCCACATTAGTTTAGTGGTTAGAGATGAGATGCTTCTGAAGAGCAATTGCTGAGTGGGGACAGCAGAAAGATGCCCATGGGAAAGGACTTGCAAACGGAAGGCTGACCAGATGGACACTTAAATCTAGGCAGCACAGAGTTACACTATGGAACTTGCTCTCCCAAGAGGCAGCGATTCCCACCAACCTGTTTGGCTTTTAAGGATCCACAAAATTCATGCAAGATACAGCTATCAATGGCTAATAGCCACAGTGGCTATGCTCTGCCTCTACAGTCAGAGGCAGTAAATGTTTCTGAAAACCAGTTGCTGGAAACCGCAGGAGGGGAGAGTTGCTCGAGCTCAAATCCTGCCTGCAGGTTTCCCACAGGAATCTGGTTGGCCCCTGTGAGAACATGATGCTGGACTCGATGGGCCACTGCCCTGACACAGCAGGCCCTTCGTATCTAATCCAGTATGACTATTGCTCTGTTCTTACAATAGCTGGAAACAGAACTTCCATGTTTAGTGGTAGTATACCTTTAATATCAAGATGCGGGAAGGAATTACAGAGGAAAGCTATTGCTTTCGTTTCATTATACTGGACTTCTCAGATGCACATCTGGTTTGCCCGAGATTAGGAGTGGCTAGATACTGTTGATCTTGCAACTCCTATCTGCCCCAGCCAGTGCGTGGCCAACAGTCAGGGATTACAACATCTGGAGGGTAGGCAGCCCCAGGCCAGAGGTGCATTTAGCCTGATCCAGCTGGCATACACCAAGCAAGCCCTTTCAGGTGCAAAAGCAATGGAGTCCTCTGGTGGAAAATCTGTTCACCAATGGTGCCTCAGCTACCCAAAGTTTGGGGGAAACTGCCTGCGTATCTGACAAACACACTTCCCCAAATACTGTAATTAAAAAGAAGATGAAAGTGTTGTGTGCAAACATTGACAAGTACAAATAACTGAGAGGAAGGCACACTAGTAAAGGGTGCTTTTCACCTTGTCAGGCCCATGAAGGAAACGCTGCCCGTCTGCTTGCTTGGATAAAAGCTTCCCTTTCATTTATTTATTTGCAAGGCCTCTTATTACAGGAAAAGCCACAGCAATGACTTCACCGGAGAGGAATGGCGTTAACATTTGGATGGCTTTATTTTTTGCTTTTGCAACCGAGAGCTAAAAGCAGCTGCATTAAGTTAGGCTCATTGGAAAGGGCTGGATCGCTTTATGAAACAGCTAGATCCCAGACAAGGTAGGCAAAAGAGAAGGAACAGCCCAAGGCAGGGATCCTCGACAGACTCTGCAGATATCCCTAATCAAGGAAATTAAAGGGCTGTTCCCTTCTGGAGTCTTTCCTTGAGACTTCAGTCAATTGTTTTGAAGGAGTCCAGCATCCTTTGAAACAGATGATGCCCTCGACAGCCATCATATCATGTTGTTTGCAAATCAATCACAAAAAAGCCTAAGAAATCCATTTGCAAAGGCAGCTGCAGTTGGGTCACCATGGACCTCTGAGAACCCGACCTTTTGAGTAAGCATCTAGTCCCCATGGTTACAGGACGGCACTTTGAAACATGATAGCTATGGCAGTAAACTCTGGAAGTAAGAATAACTGGAACTACAAGAGAAGACTGTACTGTATTCCTAATCCAGATTCTCCCCTGACCCCCATTCATATCAACACAGACCCTGGGCTGGATCAATGCCACACAGTGAAGTTGATATGTAAACGGAGAAGGCGGATACTCAATGCTGCTTGCCATTATTTGCCTAAACAATTCAGCCAATGTTGAAGTGAGTTCTAACAGGCAAAACTGATTTTCGTTTTTGGCAAGAAAGACAAACAGTTTAGTTGAGACCCAGTTTTGTTTCCCTACACATTAATATCATTGTTTTTGTGTTGTTGTTGTTTTGTGTGTGTCTTTCCCTTGGGTTTTTGTTTTTTTTACAAAAGCATGACCTTCTGCTTTGCTTTGAAGAACAGCCATTGAGTTAGAGCAGTGTTTTTCAACCACTGTTCCGCGGCACACTAGTGTGCCGCGAGATGTTGCCTGGTGTGCCATGGGAAAAATTGAAAAATTACTTTATATATAGTCAATATAGGCACAGAGTTAATTTTTTTAACATTTTTTAACATTTTCTAATGGTGGTGTGCCTCGTGATTTTTTTCATGAAACAAGTGTGCCTTTGCCCAAAAAAGGTTGAAAAACACTGAGTTAGAGCACCACACCCAACCTGATTTCCAAAAACAGCCACCTGTGTGTATTGCAAAACTGGAAAAAAAACATTTGCTCAAACTTACAAAGGCCTACTTTTGGGAAAAGGTGCAAAAAGAACTCCCCTGTTAACTAGTCTGGATCAATCAAGGCTGGGAAATTACTATGTGCTAATATAAACAAGCTTAAGGGCAGAACATGTTGGGCTTTGCTTATTTTTTGATAACTGGGAATTCCCTGGCAAAATACCCACAGCTTTTTAGTCTTTATCATATGTTACGAAGACCCTCCCCTTTTAACAGCATAGTTTATAGGGAGTTACTATAGTTTAAGAGGAAAACAAACTCAATTAGGCGCAATTGTTAAGCAGCAACTATTCCTGTGGGTGGGCATAGGCCAGCGGGCTGCATTGGATAACCATTTCAGTGGTATATTTATGCTTCAAGTCTAGTACCATAGAAACAATACATTCACCCACCTATTAAAAGCAAATGATCTTGACATTATTAACCTTCCAAATGGCAGGGAACTGATCTTCTGGGGGCTGGGCAGGGTGGGATCTTCTGGCAGACACAGCAATTGTGAATCACTCTTTCTAGAGAGAAGTTATTTCCAGGCTGAACATACCAAGCTAGCAGGAACCCCAAAGGTAAACCCTGTTGAGTAACAGAACTACCCAGCAGCAGTAAGCTTATGAGCAAGAATTCACTGCTGGTTGGTTTGGAGATTCTTGAAACATGTGAAGATAATGTGTACGGTTCAGGAGCGAATGTTTGTGATGCTAAAGAAAAGGATGCATAGCAAGGTTAGCTGAACTACAGTTTCCTTCCAAAGAGGAATTCTGCTGAGAATAGGAGCATTTTAGATCCTGTCCCATTCTTGCAACCAGGTTAGGGGTATGCCTGGATTAGAGAAGAACACTGTGGCCCTACAGGTGCTGTTGGACTCCCCAACTTCTATCGCCCCATGCTGGCGTAGTCAATGGTCAGGAATGATGGGAGAGCTGGGAGTTCCATCAATTGGAGGGCTAGATTCCCCATTACTGACCTAGACCACAAGTAGAGGGGTCTGTGCTGAGGGATGGGGAAACTTTGGCCTCCTAACTGTTCTTTATATTCTAGATCCATTTCAATCAGGGCTTCGGCCTGGAAACTGCCCCAAGCACCCTATATGATAACCTCTGTAGGGAGAGACACGGGGCAATGTATCTGTTAATCCTTTGTTATAAACAAAATCTGCTCTCATTCCCTTATGGGGTACACAAGAGCCCTTGTAGAGTCCTTTACAGGTTCTCCATCGGTAGGAGTAAATAATAGAGGCCAACCAGAAAATAGTTAGAAGCAAAGCAGCTAGTAAGCTCGATCTTTATTAAAGCTGTTGCAACAGGGTGTTTTCCCCACACAGGAGAGCAGGGAAAAGACCCAGGAGTGCCTGCCCTTATAAAGAAATTTGAAATTGCCCACGCTGCCATTCAAGACCCCCCCCCCCGAAACATCACACATACATCACAGAGGGGGTGTAACCCAAGACCACCACCCCCAGAATCTCTTATGCATATTGATAGTGTGCTCAGCTTAACAGATACTTGCTAGACTGTATTTACAGGGAGGTGTAAGTCCCAAAGAGAATTGAGAAGCCTTTCCTATTGTCTTCTCTCCTTGCAGAGAAATACTTGGGTCAGCTGCGAGTCAAAATGGTGCTGCTTCAGACATGTGGCCCATACATTCATGTGCATGTTTGCTTGGTACACTTATGAACAATTATTATATATATACACAAGACCTTGTATATATACCTTCCAGTGAGCACAAGAGTGCTCACTGGAAGGGCAGATCCTGAAGTTGAGGCTCCAAGACTTTGGCCACCTCATGAGAAGACTCCCTGGAAAAGACCCTGGTGTTGGGAAAGATGGAGGGCACAAGGAGAAGGGGACGACAGAGGATGAGATGGTTGGACAGTGTTCTCGAAGCGACTGGCATTGAGTTTGGCCAAACTGCGGGAGGCAGTGGAGGATAGGGGTGCCTGGCGTGCTCTGGTCCATGGGGTCACGAAGTCAGACACGACTGAACAACTGAACAACAACAAGACCTTAATATTCTTACAACACCTTCTTGACGACTTTCAATACCATTATCCACTCTATCCTTCTGGAAAGGCTTTCTGAGTTGTGGGTGGGCAACGCTGCATTACAGTGGTCCCAGTCCCACTTGGATGGTTGTCTTCATCAGCTGATGCTTGGGGAGTGTTTTTTGGCACCATGGGGCCTTCGATGCCGGGTCCCTCAGGGCACAGTTCTATCCCCCATGTTGTTTAATATCTATATGAGGCTGCTGAGTGGAGTCTTCCAGTTTTGGAGTGTGTTGCCAGCAGTATGCCGATGACCCACAGCTCTATTTCACCTTTGCAGGGGGATGCAGTGGGTGTACTAGACTGGTGCCTTGCCTAGGTAATGGGACTGGTTGAGAGCAACAGACTGAAGCTCAATCCAGATAAGAGGCACTGTTAATGGGTGGTCCCCTAGACCGGATGGATGGGAGACTGCCTGCTCTTGAGGGGGTTACACACCCTCTTAAGAAGGGATGTATCTTGGGGGTGGTCCTGGATCTATTGGTGCCGCCTGACACCCAGGTGGTCTATTGGTGGTCTTTTATCAGCTTTGGCTGGTGGCCTAGCTATGCTCGTACATGGACAGGGATGAACTAGGTTGAATTACTGCAATGTGTTATACGTGGGCCTCTGAAGATGGCTCAGAAACCTCAGCTGGTGCAAAATTCAATGGCCAGATTGCTCTCCAGAACAAGACTGTTTGAGCATATAATGCCAATCCTGGCGCAACTGCACTAGCTGCCCATTTCCCCCCCCCCCCAGCCCAATTCAAAGTGCTGGTGTTGAACTATAAAGCCGTACATGGATCAGGACCTCAATACCTCGGGACTGCCTCTCCCTATATGAACAGATGGCACTTGTCATCCACGACCCTTTTCTATGTACCTGCTAAAGATTCAGAGGGTGGCAACACAAGAGCAGGCCTTTTCTGTAGTGGCTCCCCATGTGTGGAATGCTCTCCCCAGAGAGGCTCACCTGGCACCATCATTACATGTCTTCAGGCACCAGGCAAAAACATTCCTCTTTACCCAAATCTTCAGCCATTAAGTAATCAATGGTCTGTTAAAGGGATCTATTATGATGATTTGTATTCTTATTATATTGCTCTGTAAAATGTTGTGCATGGCGCTGGGATCTTTTGATAAAGGGAGGTATATAAACTGTAATAATAATAATAGTAATAGTAGTAGTAGTAGTAGTAGTAATGATAACTCCCATCAGCCCCAGCTAGCACAGCCAATGGACAGGGATATGATGAGTTGTAATCCAGCAGCATCTGAAAGGCCAGTTTTCCCTCTCTGGCCTTAGAAGCATGAAATGCTTATTTCCTCAGGATTCTCTTGAAACGGAACACAGGGAATTGGCTTTTGTCAACTTTTGCCAAGTGCAAATTAGCAGAACAGAGTCCACCGAAACATCTAGAACTATGTTTAAATAGTTAAGTGAAGGGTCTGGTTATAAAAGACCCTCCCTCTACTTTTGACACAGAGATTTCCTGTTATGTGAAATAAGTTGCTTCAGAAATTGCCTGATCTACCCTAACCAGGAAGCATCCACTTTTGACACAAACACTGCACCACTAACTAGAAACAGAACTTTGCAAAAGGTGCATATTTGCATATTTCCAGGGCAAAGCTTTGCATAGGGCCAGAGTGCACCACCAGCACATTCAAAGGTATTACAAAGATGGTGTGGAGGATTGTGAAAATGGTTTCATACCTCTTGGCTTAAGAGTTACAGCACTTAGAAGGGGAAGACTGCTTCTTATAAAAATTCAGGACCCACCCTATTCCTATGACTGTAATGTTTTCACTGTTTTTAATTCTGAATTTTAAATTGTTGCAATCTGCCTTGAAATCTGCTAGTTAAGGGTGGGTGGTGGTAGTAGTAATAATAAAAAAATAACAATAACGTAAAATACACCACTTAATTTCAGATAGACTACTGCAATATTACACTAATATAACTCTCACCTTTTTTTAACTACCAAGTTGAAAAATGCAGTATAGGCGTAGATATGCTAAGAGAGCTATGGATAAAGGCAGTGCAGTAGGGAAATTGAGGCACTCCTGATGCTGTTTGACTGCACAGCACCTAGAGGGTTATAAGCTTCTCCACCACTGGATACAGAGACATCAGTCATGGACAAATGGCAACCCCAAGGGCCAAATCCAGGATCCAGCAGTAACTGGCTTTTTCACAAGCCAGCCAGGGGTGCTCCCCTCCAGAGCTAGCTGCAAGATTGAGTGACAAAAAGGAAAGAAGAGAGGCAGGAAATGACCAGTCCTTCCAGTAGAGTTTGGCCACAGAGAAGACAGGATGCATACAAATATAGCTGCAATTGTTTCAAGCTTCTGCCTTAACAGAAGGCACACACTGCAACCACCTGTGAATTGCTTTATTGGACAGTTTATGTAAACAAGAAAGACTGACCATAGCACCATGTTGAGTCTATGCTTTGTTTTAGGTTTTCACATCTGCCACGATCTGGTCTAAACAAAGCTAACAGTACAGCGAAGACTAAACGCAATCTAGTCAAACTGCAAAAACAACTTAAACTCTTGCTCCTATACTGAACCCTTCTGCCTAATAAAGAGTTCAAGAAACTGAAGTCTACAAGCCTCTCTCATACTCTTCCTCCAAGATTCAGATTTATTTCGTGCATAGGCCATGTCTTACATTGCTAAGATTTGAGAAATTTTATACTTAGAGACAAGTATGACATTCTTTTGTAAGTTTGTAAGTTTAAAATAATTGGCTTTAAAGAAAGCAAGAATCAAAATAAAGAATGAAGGTAAAAAACCTTAGATTTGTTGAAAATGCCTCCCTTGGCAACCATGAGGAAAGAAAAAAAAAATTAAGGGAAAAAAGAAAGGCGCTCAGCTGTACTTGGATGGTTGTTCAGTAGTCACCTGGCAGAACCAAGCTGTTACTGCAGTATGGTACATCTAAAGGTAGGCCCAGATAATGTGACCTTTAGAGGGCTAAAGAGTAAAGAGCTGCAAAACCTGAATCTAATTACAGTACATTAAAAAAAAACTCTTTTACAACCTTTCCCAAAGATAAATCTCTTTAAGAGTATACACTTTGTACAGTTTCAGCCACAAATGTACACACATTTCTGTTGACATCCCAGTGAAGGTTTATACATATTTACACTATTGCGCTCCATGTCTTGGGAGCTATGGCAGTGTACGCTTCCAAGGGGAGGGCAGAGGAGAACAGGAAACAAAAACTGAAGGGAATACATAGAACAGGATCAGCCCTTGATGCAATGAGATGGGTTCAGATTTTGGAGTTTTCTCTCTCCACAGCAGACACAACACACCTGTGCCAGCGAACAGATAAGGCATTTGCAGTGTTCACCTGAAGGTCCTTCATTTTGCTCACCGCACAAAGCATCTTGCACGTCACCCCTAACACACCACTCTCTTCTCTGAAGGTGATCATTTAGATACCCCGTTTGGGCGTATGGTCACAGTTCTGTGCAAACAGAACACTACCTAGCACATCCAACAGTTCTTATAACAAGCCCAATGTGGCTGTGGGTTCATAGTCCAAGCCCAAGACTGTGCTCAGGTGGGCTTTAGTCCTCTTAGCTTCACCTCTGGAGGAAGCGGAGTGCGTGTTCCTTGGCTTGAAGGATCCCATTTGTAAAGACATCCTTGTTGGTGACATTCTAAAACTGACAGTTCAGACCAAACTTTCCATGGGATTTCGAGGTGTTTTAATTCTCCCGTCAACTTTCAAAGAACGGCTCAGTTTTCTAGTCACATTAGAACAGGACAGTCCAAGCTAGCTCCTCACTGGGAGCACTCCTTGACTCACCGGATCATGTAAGCCAAACCTGCTCCTATTCCAGCCACGCCTGCAAAAGCCATCAGAACGCTTCTGATACTGCCTTCTACGTCCTCTACATGGAAGAAATCAACAAATCCCTCCTAGAAGAAAGAATTGCATTGTTAATTGCTTTTAAGCACTGGCAGCCATGTGTGTCTGACTGCTTCAAAGAGAATTCGCAGCAAGAATGGAAGGTAAAACTATGTACTGAGCAAAGTTCAACATCCAGCAATTCTGAGTCCAATCCGCTCCCCATTTTCAACAACCACAACCGCAACCACGCACACACAAACAATGTTCCCTTTGTGGGAAACCAATTTTAGTGTAGCTCTTTAAACATCTCATGACAGATATTCACTCTATTTATGGAGAGTTAACATAGGGAGGCAGCCCTAAAATCTGATGAAGCATGCATTCACTTCCTGAAAAATCAGCTACAGGAAGGTATTGGTGTATCCAGGTTTGGATTTTGACTGGGAAGTTACAAGGGAAAGGGGCAGCACAACAGCGCCTACCATTCAGCCCCACCATGACTCACTTACCCAGGCATTATTGTTGAGGATCCATTCCCGTTTGTCTGTAACCAAAACCTCAGTGATGATCTCTGCCAAAGGACCGATGGCACTCTCCTGATTGATGCTCTTCAGATGTTTGGCAACAAAGGCACCAAAAGAGATGAGAGTCACAATTCGACCCCAGTTTGTTATGCCATCACTGAAAAGGTGCTTTGCAACTTTTGACACAGTCTTCAGGTCATCCTCTTTGTTTATTTCAATCTTCCTAAGCATTCCTGAAGAGAGAAAAGATGGGAGTGAGCAATAAGCAAGCATACAAGGAACACAGGTGAAAATACTGAAAATCCCACATTTAAGTGTGCAAGAAGTTTTAACAATCAAAATCATTAGCAAAGCAGTTTAATTTTCTCCCCCCCCCCTACTCTTTGCTCTTTGTTTTTAGAAGGCAAGGAGGCTATAGTACTTGGTTGAATGAGCAATGGATTGTGGGTGGGCATTAAGAGTCTGAGCCTGAACAGATGGAATGTTGATGGGATAAGGTTGCTCAGAGGTCTTATTGGCAAGAGCGTCCCACTCCCCAATGAGACAGGGAGTGAATGTGCTGTCCTAGGTGGGAGGCAATTATTACTTAGTTTAGTTTTTATCTGGTTAGCTGTCTTTGTTGTACAAAGTGATTGGTTGGGATTTTGTAACTGTAGACTTTTATTTGATTATTAATATACTGTATTGCATTTGGTTTCTATTTTGTGCTGCTTAAAAATTATTTTACATTGTATTTGCTTCCCATGTTGTACATTGCTTTGAGATTCGTTTAAATGGTTTTCACTTCCTATTTTGATGTTCTACTGTTTTTTTATTTTGACTATCACTATGAATTCACTTGAATACAAAGTGATTGTCTGAATAAAACTAGTAAGTTCTAGCACTTTCTGAGAAGAACATGAAAATGTTCTAGAGCTGCTTTGGAGTTGCAGATCAGCAGCTTCCTGTTTCAGAGTCCAATACTCAAACTTAACACAACTCCTACATGCAGCCATTGATACCTGCAGCCCTAAGCCAAAGCCCAGCTCTAGCGTCTAACTAACAGCGTTGCTTCAACTATTTTTAATACAAAGCAAGGTATCCAACAGTCATCATGCTTTGAGCTAGTGGTTGAAGACTTGAATCCTGGCAGTGCAATTTTGTCCTTAAGCAGCCTTCAACTATTAGCCACTGCTACTTAAAAGAAACTTGAGGAAGCTGAAATCCAGAAGTCAACAAGGAAATGACTAAAGCTTGTTCATTTTCATGATTCAGGAACAGGGATGCTTGCATCCGCATTTGGGAGTTGCCCCAGAGCAGTCTTTATTCTACTGTGGAGAGGGAATGATTCAGAAGGCTTAAAGCAAACCATTAAACATAAGTCTAATGAAATTTGTTCTTATACACTAGATGAGTGAGCCAAGTCCTAACCCTTCCTAACCCAGAAAACAAACAATAGCCCTGTGGGAAGTCTGTGCCATTTTGACTTCTGTATATGCAGGATGTAAGGAATGTTCTACACTCTCACAAATGGGAACTGTCAAAGCTTTTCTTGCCCATCCACACCACAAAAACCTGAGCAGCTCAGCCACAAGGGTAGCTGGGAGCGAACAGTCAACTGGAGGACATTGACTTAGAGGTGGCAAACCATAGAGGCTCTCTAGGAGTGTTCAAACTACTGGGGGTTATTTTAAGGCTACTTTCCAACTGTAAATAGTCAGTGCCCTAGCTAATGTAATATACTAAAATTAAGTCAAATGAGAATGGCAAAGTGCTTTTAAATAGCAAACCTACTCCAAAGCAACTCAGAAGGAAGTTAGTTGTTCACAGCAGGAGCCAGCTAATCTTTTATCACCATGTTTACAATGAATTATATTTCACTTGCTAGGCAGGAGCAGGATGTCAGCAAGAGCTAATCTGTACCCAGATTACCTTCTGCCTGCAAGAGTTTCTCCCCGCCCCCACTGTCAAGCAAACTAAATTCAGTTTCGTTTCTGCTGGGCTTGGTGCTTTCACAATGACTCCTTGCAGCAAAACAGGGTGGGAAGGGAAGGCAGGCTGGGCCACCCACACACTTCTGGCTGTCAGGGTGGCCTCTCAGAAGCCTGAACTCTACTGGAAATCAGGAATCTGGCCCAAACTGCACAGAACTGAAGTCAACCAACCATACTCAAATGTGCAACCTTTCAGTCCATGGACACATCAGGAACTTTCCCTTCAACATCCCCATTTACTCTTTTTAAACTTCTCCCCTTTACTTGCCCCTCCAACACATTCCCCTTCCACCCATCAATTTCCTCACAGCACCCCCAACTTTGCTACGTTCCCATCCCAAGGACACCCTGATCCACTATGTTTAGCTCCTCACCTTCATTTTTTCCCCTCAGGCAACCTGCTTTCCTCCCTCTCCCCTCCCAACCCCTACTCTAGCACTTCACTAGCCCTACAGGTGCTCACCTCCATTTCCATTCACCCCTTACAGCTGACACCCCCAACTTTTCTTTGCCCTGCACAAACTCCTTTCATGCTCTTCCCTAAACACCCCTTAGTGAGCACTTCCCCTCCTCTTCCTTCCCCACAGTCCCTTTCAACTTCAGTACGCTGCTGCACTTCCTGCTAGTGCTGTTAAGGATTTGTTTTTGCTTTTTTATTACGATAAATCTTGTATTTGTGAACCACCTTGGCTGCTTTAAGAGAAAGGCAAGATACTAAAATGTCAGTAAATGTGAGATGCTGATACCGTTTCCTCCTCTCCACACCCCATGACTCAAGCCCCCCATCAGTTATTACTCCTCACTGTTTCCTCCCAAGCAAGCAAACACCCCCATTTCCTTCCCACTCATTCTAAGAAAGCCACACTTCGACTCGTGTGTGTGTATGTAATTAGAATAATTTTATTTTAAATGTCGCTTTTCTCATCAGCCACCCAGGAAATATTGCTGGGGAGTGTTCCAGTCTGTCAGCTTGCCTGACTGGCTTCAACTAGCAGTCAGGCACTTGGTGTCCTAAGTCCAGGCAGTGGGGTACAGTTCCAGAAGATTAGGCAGGCATCCTCTTGAAAAACTTTTATGCCAACAGGCCTCTGCAAAGGCTTTTATTTTCTTAAAATGAAGCAGCCATTGTTATGGTTATTCTGTATTTTTTATCTCTTCCATAAATTTTGTTGCATATATCTCTGGTGTTTTGTATCTGTAAATAGTTCCCACAAAAAGGCTGCCCAAATAAGGCCCATGGCCTTCTGCTGCAGGCTCTCCTCACAGGATAAAAGGGTCTTTACCAGTTTGTTAGACGTATGGTCTTTTCTTGCATGTACTTCCTGTTTTTTGTATATGTTTATCATCTTCATTGAAAATAGCTTCTGTTTCATTTATTTAATGAGGCATCATCATAGCTCAAGGACACATTCCAGCCAGGCAAAGAATGCTTAAATATGCAATAGTCAGAGCCTGGAAAAGGGGGTGTGATCTCAAGAAAAGGCACAATCCCCCCACCCGCACCATCATCATTATGGATAGAAGCTAGCTTGGGTTGCTTTGCCGGCAAGTTATAATCTCCCCCCTGCCCTTATTTGTAGACCCCCTTCTGGCTTTCTTCTTCCCTTGCCCTTCCACCCCCCAATTTAGGGTGCCAATCTGGGACTGAGGGGGCGTGGCCCCAGAACAGACTCCTCCCCCAGTATTCATTATTAAGGCTTACTCACTCTCCCTCCCCCCCCTCCACCAAATTATGACCCCGCAAAGAGGGTGCCAACCCGGTCCTGTCGGGGGCAGTGTGCGGCCTAAAGAACTGGCACCACGCCCACCTCCTACTGCTCTTGTAAGCCGCCCTGGCCCCTTTCAGAGCGGCTTGCAGTAACCTCGACACACTGAATAAACGACGAGAGCTTTCTCCTCGCAACCCTCCTGCCCCTCATCTTCCCACACCCTCGCCAATTCCTCCAACCCCTTCCCACCTTGGCCCAACTGCGATTCCAGCACAGCGGGGGGGGGGGTTGGGCTAGATGACCTCGGGGGACCCCTCCCCCCTCTGCCGCGGCTCCCATCACCCACCTTGGAAAGCCAGCTGGTGCTTGTCGAGGATGTTGTCCCCGACCCGCCGGAGGGTCTCTAGCGCCTGCGCAGCGCCCGGCAAGGAGGCGGCCTCCTCCTCCTCCTCCTCGTGGGTGGTCCCCAAGCGGCCCAGGAGGCCCTTCAGGATCTTCTTCCCGCCGCCGCCGCCGCCTCCCGACGGCCCTTTGGCGTCCGCGTCGCCCGAGGCGGCCTCTCGCAGGTACCGGCTCACCAACTCCAGCGTCAGTTTGCGCAGGTCGTCCGGGGCGGGCGCCGCCGCCGCCGGCACCACCACCACGTCGTCGTCGTCCCCCTGCGAGGACGGTATGGACTCCAGCGAAGGGCTGGGCGAAGGCAGGCCGCCCGTCTCTCCGGCCTCCGCGTCGTCGTCGTCGCAGCCGTCCAGCTCTCCCTCAGGGAGCGCCAGCGCCAGGGGCCGCGCGGCTCCAACGGCCGCCGCGGCGGGGGAGCCAATCAGCGCGCGGGGCGCTACTTCGAAGGGCCCAATCCGCGCCAGGGGCCCCGCGAGGGGCGCCCCGGAGCCAATCCGTGCCAAGGGGCCCTCAGGGAAGACGCTGGCCCCCCAGCCGCGCCCAATCCGAGGCGAGAACGGGCCGGCGCCCTCAGAGCGGCCGTTGGCCGTGAAGACGGCCGCGGCGGCTGTGGCTCCGTTGCTGCTGCTGCCTCCGCCTCCGCCGGCCCCGGGGGATACCGGCGTGGCGGGCGCCATGCTCGGTGCGCCTCCACAATACAGCACCACTGACTTCTTATTAAACATGGCGGCCTCCTCGCAACTTTCCGCGATCTCCGAAGCTCGTCGCGCAGAGCTGTGAGAGGGGAGAGGAGGCAGCGGGGAGGGTCTTATAAAGGTTCTGACGCGCTGGCGTCAGAAGCGACGTGGCATACGACGTGAGCTTAATATAGTGACGGGAAAGGGAGGGGAGGTGGGCGTGGCTAAAACTGGCCACCGTAGATGTTTAAAGGATAGAAGAAGAAGCCCGCTTTTGTATAGGGAGCTTCTTGGTTGCTCCATTGTTCAGGGCCGGTTAGTAGGCTTCCGGGTGGCTTCCCAGAAGATTAGCCCCTTTCCTTCTGATGGTCTTTTCTTCTGTCGCCTTGCCAATCTAGCCCAGCATCCTGTTCTCACAGTAGACAGTTCACCTAAGAGCAGGGAGTGCATATGAGACCCGTGGCCAAAGTTTTGCAGTTCTAGATCCGGGTTTTGCCATACTAGATCTGTTTTTCGTTTTTGCATTTCTAGATTAGAGGTGTGCCATTTTAGATTAAAGGTGCAAGATAAAGGGACCCCTGACCATCAGGTCCAGTCGTGTCCGACTCTGGGGTTGCGGCGCTCATCTTGCTTTATAGGCCGAGGGAGCTGGCATTTGTCCGCAGACAGCTTCCAGATCATGTGGCCAGCATGACAAAGCCACTTCTGGCAAACCAGAACAGTGCACGGAAACGCCGTTTACCTTCCTGCTGGAGCAGTCCCTATTTATCTACTTGCACTTTGACGTGCTTTCGAACTGCTAGGTTGGCAGGAGCAGGGACGGAATAACGGGAGCTCACCCTGTGGCAGGGATTCGAACCACCGACCTTCTGATCAGCAAGCCCTAGACTCTATGTTTAACCCACAGCACCACCTGGGTCCCCATTTTAGAGTAAGGGTAAAGGTAAAGGGACCCCTGACCATCAGCTCCAGTCATGTCCGACTCTGGGGTTGCAGCGCTCATCTCGCTCTGTAGGCCAAGGGAGCTGGCGTTTGTCCACAGACAGCTTCTGGGTCATGTGGCCAGCATGACAAAGCCGCTTCTGGCGAACCAGAGCAGTGCACGGAAATGCCGTTTATCTTCCCGCTGGAGCGGTCCCTATTTATCTACTTGCACTTTGACATGCTTTCGAACTGCTAGGTGGGCAGGAGCTGGGACGGAGCAATGGGAACTCACCCCGTGGCAGGGATTCGAACTGCTGACCTTCTGATCAGCAAGCCCTAGACTCTGTGGTTTAACCCATAGCGCCACCTGGGTCCATTTTAGATTAGGGCATAGCAATTCTGGATTAGCCCTAGTATATGGGCTTGCAGTTCTAGATTAGCATTTTCCATTCTAGATTGGCGGTTTGCCATTCCAGATTAGCCGTTTGCCGGTCTAGATCAGGCAGGGCAGAAACCAGGAGCGGATGGATGTCTGAGCAAAAAAAGCTGAAAGTTGAGTTCTGAAACTGAAAACTGGAACTGTAAACAGATTCTTGGGCTGATCCTTGTTTGCTCTCCCATATGTACTCTTTACCCTCACTTGATTCCAAGGGTGCGTCTGACCCATTCAGCCACTGTTGCAAACATTTGGCTCTGGTTTCTGGATTCTGGGAATCTCGTGAAAACAAATCTCCAAAGCATGAAATCTGCCCAGCCATGCTGTGGGCACCGAGAGGGGGAAAAAAAACCAGATTTCAGAGCAGCTGTGATTTGGGATACCAGGGAGCCTACCCACAAACCATTAGCAAAGATAAAACATGGAAATAGCCAAGCTCCCTACAAGCAATTACCCTTTAAAAACCCTGTGTCTTATTTTGTGTGAATGTGTAATTTTTAAATGTGCAGCTCATTACCCATATATCTCAGGTGGGCTTACAACGCCTCTGCTGTGTAGTCTAGCATTGCAAGAACTTGGAAAGAGAGAAAAGCTTACAACAGTCCTGCAATGTTGTCCATTGCTGTAACTCCCATATTGCAGATTGGGGTCTTTCTGTGCTGCTGTGACTGAAAGAGAGAGCAGTTTACAACAATGCAGTCCAGTGCTTAAAAATTGCAAGGTTCATCTGGGACTGGATATGGAGTTAAGGGACAAGACCACCAATGTAAAGCACCCCATCAGCTTGCAGCAATGTCTTTCTCTGTTCAAACTACCCCCTGGTGTCTTCCTCTCTGGGCCAAATCCAGCGCTCAGTTTCATGCAGAAACGTCACCCTTAGTTGACTCACTTTGAAATTGACAGGTTGAAATGACCTGCTGATATGAACAGCTTTTCAGCATTGAGGCTGTAACCCTTATACACATTTGCGTGGGAGTGAGTTTTATTGAGGTGAATAGTGTTCACCTCTGAGTAAAAACAGGAAAGAGGCTGACAGCATCTTAATGGACTTAACCAATTTTTATTATGGCATCAGCTTCCGTGGACCAGAGCCCACTTCCTTAGAGTGCTGCTGTGCTCAGGTCCTGCTTGTGGGTTTCCCATCATACGCATCTGGTTGGCCATTGTGAGGACGCTGGACTATGATGGGCCCGCTTTGGCCTGACCCAGTAATCAGGCTCTTCTGACATTCTTATGGAACCTCCAGGTCGAGAGGCAGTCTATCTAGATTCCTAGGTTCTCTGCGGCATGTGGCCAGTGCGAGGACAGGATGCTAGACTTGACAGGCCCCTTTTGCCTGATCCTGTTGCGGGGCTCTCCAATCCACGAAAGCTGATGCTCTCATAAAATGTATTAGCCTTTAAGGTTCCACGAGATCCTGTTGTTTTTGATGTATCAAACCACCATTGTCCAGAAATTGTATATTTTGAGGAGATGGGTATAGGATAGAGCGGTAAATGCCAAACTTAAGACCTGGGTTAGGAAGAGGAAGACCTCTTTCTAACATGGGGTAAGATAAAGGTAAAGGGACCCCTGACCATTAGGTCCAGTCGTGGATGACTCTGGGGTTGTGGCGCTCATCTCGCTTTACTGGCCGAGGGAGCCGGCGTACAGCTTTTCGGTCCTGTGGCCAGCATGACTAAGCCGCTTCTAGCTAACCAGAGCAGCGCACGGTTACTCTCCTATAAATCCATGGACTCAAAAGTTACTCATGGCCACCAATGATTTCAGTGGGTTTACTCCGAGGAGGACTTGGGTCTTCTTTTTAACAGTTTTCCCAACACCAAGCAAAATTGGCCTACCAGAGCAATTATATTAGCCAGTGTGGTGTAGTTGTTAAGAGCATCGGACTAGGACCTGGGAAACCTGGGTTCAAATCCTCACTTGCCCATGGAGCTCACTGTGGGAGACCTTACGCCAGTCACCCCCTCTCAGCCTGACCTACCTCACAGGATTGTTGTGAGGGTAAAATGGAGAGAGTAGGAGAACTGTCACTGTTATAAGAATTTTTAGGTCATATAAATGTACCAAGCAAACACACATATAAATGTATAAACCACATGTCTGAAACCCATAGGAAAAGTCCTAAAGCCATTTTGACTCTTTCAGTCACCTCAAATATTTCTCTAGAAGAAAATGCAGAAACCTCCCCATTGTCTCTGTCCTCACAAATCCTGCCTTAAGGGCCTTAAGGTCCGTATAGTTAAAGCTATGGTTTTCCCAGTAGTAATGTATGGAAGTGAGAGCTGGACCATAAAGAAGGCTGATCGCCGAAGAATTGATGCTTTTGAATTATGGTGCTGGAGGAGACTCTTGAGAGTCCCATGGACTGTAAGAAGATCAAACCTATCCATTCTGAAGGAAATCAGCCCTGAGTGATCACTGGAAGGACGGATCCTGAAGCTGAGGCTCCAATACTTTGGCCACTTTGTGAGAAGAGAAGACTCCCTGGAAAAGACCCTGATGTTGGAAAAGATGGAGGGCACAAGGAGAAGGGGACGACAGAGGATGAGATGGTTGGACAGTGTTCTCGAAGCGACTGGCATGAGTTTGGCCAAACTGTGGGAGGCAGTGGAGGATAGGGGTGCCTGGCATGCTCTGGTCCATGGGGTCAGAAGAGTCGGACACGACTGAACAACAACAAGGGCACATGTAAGGTGTCAACAGGGTGAGCCTGTGACCTGGCTCAGGAATGAAGTATTCTCATTACAAAAGAATGGCCAGGCTACCCAAGTAATCCAGTCAAGTGACCATTAACAGGTAACCTGGCAGACAGGGTTGTAGACCACCTTTTCTGTGATGTAGGTATGATGTATCTGGGGGTGGTCTTTGACTCCAGGGCGGGCAATTTAAAATGTCTATATAAGGGCAGGCACACCTTTGTTCTGGGTCCCTCCCCCCAGCACCCTGTTGCAAATGTTAATAAAGAGCAGGCTTACTAGCTGCTTTGCTTCTCAATATTCTCTGCTTGGTCTGTTATTTTCTCCTACCGACAAAAGGACTCTATATAGGTTCTTGGGTACCCCATAAGGGAAAAGGAGTAATTTTTTTTTTTTTACTTATAACAATCACCTTGGGCTCCCTGGAGGAAAGGTAGGTTAGAAATGTAACAATAAATAAAATCAAGGAAACGAAATAAAATGTTGGAGTCCCTCCCCCACCCGTTGAGTTTGATGGGTAGCGCTCACTTCTCTCCCCCCCCCATGAAAGAAATGGTTCAGTCTACAATTTAACATATCTATGTTGAACACTGAAGCAGCGAGGCTAAAGGCGTGGTTAAACGATCGACAGTTCCATGGACCTTAATGGAGGAAGGTGGGGCCAAGCTGGAAAGGGAGGAGTATCTGTTGGGGGGGGGGAGAAGCTCAATGGGTGAAGGATTTGGGTTTTTTCCCTCTCCCATCAATGGAAACGGGAAGAGAGATCTTGAAGGAGAATAGGAGGGGGAAGTATCTGATCACCGTGAAGAGGAAGATATTAGGAAGGTGGAAGCAGATCGGAGCAAGGGGGGGGGACAAAAAAATCCCCGGGCAGGCTGTGTGTGTGACTCACCCGTGGAGAATGCAGAATGCTTTGTTATGTAACGCTTTCTCAAAAGGGGGAGGGGGCGCCGAGGAGAAGGGAAACAAGTCTCAAAAAGAGGAAGGGGGGGTACTTCCCCTGGAGACAGAAGAACAAACACTGGAAACTTCCAGCAGCTTCCCGAAAGTTTTATTTTTAGCACCCGATAAAATGAAAATAATGCATTTTTTAAAAAGTGCACTTTAATGTGTGTGTCACGGGGTGGTAGGTGGATGCAAGATCCTAAAACTATGAGGGTACCAGAAGAGCACAGTCCCTTATACTCTAGCATCCTGTCCTTTGCAGTGGGATCTTTGATTCAATTCTACTTTCTTACAACACCGGCATCTCCAGGTAGGGCTGGGACTATCCCTTAACTGAAAACATGGAGAGCAGCTGCCGGCCTGTGCAGGCATTACTGAGGCAGATGGACCCATGCTCTGACGCAGTGGCAGGGCCCTTCCTGTGCCCCTGTTTAAACCGGCTCTCTCTCTTTAGAACAATGAGAATCATAGAATCATAGAGTTGGAAGAGACCACAAGGGCCATCCAGTCCAACCCCCTGCCAAGCAGGAAACACCATCAAAGCATTCCTGACAGATGGCTGTCAAGCCTCCGCTTAAAGACCTCCAAAGAAGGAGACTCCACCACACTCCTGGGCAGCAAATTCCACTGTCGGACAGCTCTTACTGTCAGGAAGTTCTTCCTAATGTTTAGGTGGAATCTTCTTTCTTGTAGTTTGAATCCATTGCCCCGTGTCCGCTTCTCTGGAGCAGCAGAAAACAACCTTTCACCCTCCTCTATATGACATCCTTTGATACATTTGAACATGGCTATCATATCACCCCTTAACCTCTTCTCCAGGCTAAACATACCCAGCTCCCTAAGCCGTTCCTAATAAGGCATCGTTTCCAGGCCTTTAACCATTTTGGTTGCCCTCCTCTGGACACGTTCCAGCTTGTCAGTATCCTTCTTGAACTGTGGTGCCCAGAACTGGACACAGTATTCCAGGTGAGGTCTGACCAGAGCGGAATACAGTGGTACTATTACTTCCCTTGATGAGGACTAGAATCTTATCTTTAGGCCAAGGGTTCAATCTTCAATATCTCCAGGCAGGGCTTGGAATATCCCCCATCTGAAAGCCCAGTTGCTGCCATTCAGTGTGGACAGCCCTGAACTCTGTGGATCTGCCTCCGTATAAGAAAAGAAAGAAGCAGCCAGCAGATCAAAAGGGAACTTGCCCACTGCTCATTGCCATGGGCAACAGAGGTGCAAAGAGTTTTCTGGGGATTTGTCAGTGTTTCATTTATGAATGAGGTGGATGTGAGCTGGCTTCAGTGGAAAGGGTTTGACCAAACCCACCCACCAGATTTTAGCACAAGTCCATTCCCCCCCACCCACCCAAAGCCCAGCTAGCTCTGCCCTCTTTCCTGATTCTGCACTGAGCATAACAGGATGTCACGTCTTCGCTGGAAAGTGATGCTTCCCCCCCCCCAGCGGATGTGCAACCCCCCCACTGCCGACTTCTGCAAAAAAGCACCAGCTGATTTTGCAGAAATATAGGTCAGGAGGTAGAGGCACCCCAGACAAGCCTGTTTGTCCCAGATGACGTCTGTGTCTCGTGGAGGGCACAGGGTTTTCCAAAGTGGTCATTGGGACCAGCAGGGATGTTGTCGCTGCTCCGTTGATCGTCAGGGCTTGCAAAATCCTGGAGAGCAGCTGCTAGTCAGTGTTGACAATATTGAGCTAGATCAGGGGTCAGCAACCTTTTTTAGCCATGGGCTGGTCCACCATCCTTCAGACCATGTGGGGGGCCAGACTGTTGTGATATTATGACATGACAAGCTGCGAATGCTGCAGCAAGGTCACAAGACTCAAGAGTCATATTTCACTCTGTGAGAAACACACTGGCCATAGTAGCCCACTCACATGTGATGTCATTGTATTTTACTATTGTACTCTTTACTTTCTGTTTTGCATCAGGAGATGCAGACGCATTTACAGACAGCTCTGAAATAATGAGCTGCTGCGCAGAGGCACATTTTGCTCTTTATCTACAATAAAGTAGATCTTAGCCTAAAAGGCTTGTGTGTGTTGTTTTCAAGTTGGGAGCAACCGCATATTACATTGTGCCCCTGGACTCCAGAAGCCAGAGGGCACAGAAGCTTCGTCCGCCTTGGGGGTCAGTCTCTCAACTTGCCCCCGCGGGAAGTTTTCATAACACAGACTATATTTGGGGGGGGGGAATGAACAAATTCCTATGCCCCACAAATAACCTAGAGATGCATTTTAAATAAAGGCACACATTCTACTCGTGTAAAAACACGCTTATTTTTGGACTGTCTGCGGGCCGCATTGAGAAGGTGATTGGGCCGCACCCGGCCCATGGGCCTTAGGTTGCCTACCCTGAGCTAGATGGTGAAGTCAAACTGTTGGAGAGTTAAAGTGCCTGCTGTGGCTGTAGAGACCAATACAGGAGAGACATGTTTTGTTGCAGCTGCGGCAGATGAAGGTGTCCAGTTCCGCTGCTGCAGATGCACCACGGCGTTTCTTCTCTCAGCACTGCTCCCAGCAGTCATTCTTCTTCTGGTCACTGTAATGCATGTCCGACCTGTCTGTCTCCAAGCACTGTGGTCATCTGCAAGGGATTCCCACAAGGAGGTGTTGATACTGCCAGGCTTTGTGTCACATTTGCAGACATCTTTGTGACATGCCACTACCAGTAAGCATCAACAATACTGAGCTAGATGAGCCATTAGAAACTAAAAATACATTTAGTATTTATTTTAAGGCATTTATATACCATTCCGTCATCTGGTATTTCTAAGCGCTGTGCCTAAAAATGAGCCATACAGAGATTAAACTAAAAAATAAATAATTCATGAAAGCCCACCGGACACCTGCTAGAATAAGGAAGTATTTGTTGTGTAGCTAAAGTTCAGCATGGAGTGGAGCTATCAGCTGAGAGGGAGTTCCACAGGCTTGGGCCAATGAGACCAACTTCATATCTTCTAGTAGTTACAAGCCATGCATCTCAGCTATGGGTGACCACCAGCAGAGACTCCCCCCAAGATCTCAGTGATCAGGTAGGGATACAAGGGGTCAGGTAGTTGTCAGACCAAAGGCCAGGGGGAAATGTGTCGATATTACGACCCTGGGACTTGCTGATCAGAAGGTCGGCGGTTCGAATCCCCGCCACGGGGTGAGCTCCCATTGTTCGGTCCCTGCTCCTGCCAACCTAGCAGTTCGAAAGCACGTCAGAGTGCAAGTAGATAAATAGGGACCGCTGTGGCGGGAAGGTAAATGGCGTTTCCGTGCGCTGCTCTGGTTTGCCAGAAGCGGCTTAGTCATGTTGGCCACATGACCCGGAAGCTGTACGCCGGCTCCCTCGGCCAGTAAAGCGAGATGAGCCGCAAAACCCAGAGTCGGACACGACTGGACCTAATGGCCAGGGTTCCCTTTACCTTTAGGGTTGGCACTCAGTTTCCCATCTCTCAAAGGGACAAAATTTGTTGCCAATTGGAACAGAACCTCAGCAAAGGTGAGAACCAGCATCTACCTCACTCTGCCCAATGGCAGAGCCGGCCCCGGGCAGCCCACCCTGAATTTCAGTTGAAGCTGAAACCCGCAGAGGTGACACAGAGACGAAACCATTCGCTCTGCGGGCTCTGAGGACTGTCTTTGAAAGACATGCCCGCTCTTATGTAAGCAGATTTAAGAGGTCGCTGGAGATTGCATCACCGCCACCCTTTTGTGGGAACATACCTGGGGAAATAAAATAAACACCGACGCACACCTATTTTTAAAAAGTACATGCCGTATTCAGATGTCACAAAAATGACGTATGACAAGCCCAAACCTGTCCTGAGTTGCACTTAGGGACTGCCAATCGTTATTTCTTTTTCTATTTTGAGAAAGATGCAAATAGATTAGCAAAACATAGTCTCCCTCCGCCTCCTGGGAAAACCAGAAAATCTCACCTCTCTATTAAACAACAACAATTGCTCATGGATCTGAGTTTCACCAATATGGGGGGGGGAAGCAAGTTTCTAGCCCTCATTGTGGCAGGAAAATGCTTGATGCCAATGAAACTTTCTACCAAGGGCAGGTACAACTCCCAGTAGCTTCAGCAAGCATGGCCAATGGGCGGAATATAGTGAGGGACGTGCACAAGTATCTGTAGAAAGTAGTCTTCTGTACAGGGCAGGGGCAACATTTACAAAATTTACAAAGTGTGTCGTTCCACACACACTTGCCTCTGGCCCCTGGGAGGTTGCCCAGAAAGGAATGTGGCCCTCAGGCTGCAAAAGTCTCCCTGCTCTTTTCTCGACAGCCTGGCTGAGTCATGCACTGAAGAAGCGCCTGGGACATCCGGGATCTTGGTGGATGAATAACCTCAGCCTGAGACTTTGGCCCTTCAAGCCTTGAGATAATAGAATTCTCCTGTATGACTCCCCATAAACTTAATAATCAGACAAGCCTCAAAGTCCTACACATAAAAAAGAGGGCAAAGTCTCTAGCAATAACATTTATAGGAGATAAGAGTAGACCTTCGACTGCGGAGATATCCTGGGAGAATCTGCACTCTGCCTTGGGTGGAGAGGGACCCGACTCCACAAAGAAACCACACTGCGACGGAGCAGATTGAAATACGCCGGGAGTCAGGATAAACCTAGCTCAACCTTCCCCAACCTGGTGCCCACGAGACATTTTGGACCACGACTCATATGTGGGGCTACCCTAGACCCCAGCTGGGCCAAAGTCTCCAGCTGGTACAAAGCTCTGTGTCTAGACTCGAGTATCTCCAGCGCATAACTCCAGTGTTCAGAAGCCCCCACTGGTTGCCCCTACGTGACCGAGCCAGGTTCAAGTCCTTGTTGTAATTTACAAGGCCCTTAACAGCCTGAGTCCAGGGTACCCCAATGGCTGCCTGAGCTCTTAAATCCCTGCTCCATCACTGAGGTTTTTTTTGGAATTAATTTTATTACTCAGGCACACAGTTCTGATCACCCATAGATCATAGAATTGGAAGGGACCACGAGGTAAACTAGTCCAACCCCTTGCAATGCAGGAATCTTTTGCCCAACGTGGGGCTCGAACCCCTGAGACTAACAGTCTCATGCTCTACCGAGTGAGCTACCCCGAGAGCTGTCTGTTTTGTGGGCCCAATTTTAAGAAACTCCATGCCAGTTGAGGTCTGCCATGCCCCCTTTCCCTGTTGCACATGATATTTCCCCTCCTTGTCCTGTAGGCTTACAATGTAAAACTGAAAGTAGGGAGAGGACACAGAGCTGACTGAAAGTTCCCAGGCACAACCTGAGACCCTCCCAGGTAGAAACAACAGCATTGGGTGAAGAATGAGCTAATTTTCCCTATCCTTTAACTCAAAAACAACGGAGCGATTCAAAGATCCTTTGAATATTTTTTTGGGGGGGGACTCAAGAACAGTGAAACCTGGGGTGCACCGCTACAAATCTCTTTGGGGAACGACTGTGACTTTTAAAATCCTTAAACTCTTGCTCTCTGGCATGCACCTGCCGTCTTCACTATATGGCTTTGGGCAAACACTGAAGACACACACCTTTGACACCTGAGCTGTATTGTTTCAGAACCATCCCTATTCCTGCGACTGTAACATTCTTTAGGTAAAGGGACCCCTGACCGTTGGGTCCAGTCGCGGACGACTCTGGGGTTGCGGCGCTCATCTCGCTTTATTGGCCGAGGGAGCCGGCGTACAGCTTCCGGGTCCCGTGGCCAGCATGACTAAGCCGCTTCTGGCAAACCAGAGCAGCGCATGGAAATGCCATTTACCTTCCTGCCGGAGTGGTACCTATTTATCTACTTGTACTTTGACGTGCTTTTGAACTGCTAGGTGGGCAGGAGCAGGGACCGAGCAACGGGAGCTCACCCTGTCACGGGGATTCAAACCGCCGACCTTCCGATCGGCAAGCCCTAGGCTCTGTGGTTTAGACCACAGCGCCACCCGCATTCTTTACTTGTGATCTTTGGGTGAAGGGTGGCAATAAATGTAATCACCACCATCATCATATCCAGAGCACAGCCCAAGAATCTCCTGACTCAGGCTGAGTGGGCAGAAACAGGAGTGGCTGCACTTTGCTACCTTGAAGGGTCGGTTTAACCCGGAATGCACAGCAACACCTGAATGCAGAAAACACTGATCTGGTGTTTTGGGCCAGGCTCATTTGACGCAGTCCTTGACATGCCCCTTTCCTTCGCCAGAGGGTCACATTCCCTCCCTGGGTAACCTCCTATGGTATAGACTGGGCCAGAGGCAAAAGTAGGCGGGGCCAGGCATGTGAGTCTTACCTTTGTAAGGACAAGCAAGAGGTACAATCACAGATCAAGGACACATTTGAACCAGGCAAAAGCACCCAAGGAAGGTGTGACCAGGTGAGAAAGCAGGCAGGGGATCCTGAAGGCCAGAGTTTTTTATTTTATTTTTTAAATAATTATTATTTTCATCCAAAATTTGGGTAATTCTATACTGAGTGACATAACACGCCATTTTGGGAAGAAGAAAAAGAACCTGTTACCTGGTAATGAAACTCTGGGAAATCATCTTTAAAATGATACAGAGCATGTTAACACTGAAATGAAAAATGAATCTGTATGCTGACATTTACATGGAATTACCCAATTCTGTAACGTACCGTATTTTTCCATGTATAAGACAAGGTTTTTTTTTTTACTCAAAAACCGTGTCCAAAAAATGGGGCCGTCCAATACACAGATAGTGGCATGGGGGGGGGGAGAAGCGGTGCCCCCGCCAGCCAGCCAGTTGGCAAGAGTGCAACTTCTGCCGCTGCACGCGGGAAACGATCTAGGGAGTGTTTCCTGCACGTAGCGGGGGGGGGGGATGCTCAACAACTGTGGGCCATCTCCCATCATTTTCTGAAAACTGAGTCCCTCAAAATGGGGGGGGGGGTTCCTTATACAGGGGGGCGTGTATAAGACACAAAAGTACAGTGTATATATTTATATACAGTGGTACCTCTGGTTACATACTTAATTTGTTCCGGAGGTCCATTCTTAACCTGAAACTGTTCTTAACCTGAAGCACCACTTTAGCTAATGGGACCTCCCGCTGCCGCTGCACCGCCAGAGCACAATTTCTGTTCTCATCCTGAAGCAAAGTTCTTAACCTGAAGCATTATTTCTGGGTTAGCGGAGTCTGTAATCTGAAGCGTATGTAACCTGAGGTACCACTGTATATAAAAGAGGGAAATGGAAAGAAAAACAAGGAAGTGAAAATGAAACACACACACACACACGACATACCTGGCCTTCAAAGAACCTAAAGTTTCCCAACCATGACGGTGTGGCATAGTGGTTAGCACACTCGATAATACCTGGGAGACCAAGGTTCAAATTCCCGCCTGTCATGAAGCTCCCTGAGTGTCCTTGGGCCAGTCACCACCATGCAGCCTGACCTACCTCACAGGTTAGGATCTCTCTGTCCTGAATCTTCCACCATTCGGCTTCATTGCATGGCCACGAGAGAGGGAAACCCACTTTCTTCATTATTTTATAAACTTCCATCATGCTCTTTTTACTTGCCTTTTCTCCAAACTGGCAAGTCGCAAACACTGCAACCTTCCTTCATAGGGGAGTCGTTCCATCCCCTTGATCGTTCTGGCCACTCTTTTCTGAACTTTTTCCAAACCTACCATATCCTTTTTGAGGCGAGGTGCCCAGAACCGGCCACAGTATTCCAAATGCGCCTCTCCCTTGCTTTTCTAGACAGACAGCAACATTTGCGTAAACTGCTTCATGTATTTGTATTTTGACATATTTACTTGCAATTTCCTTCTTTCTTTTTTGCATCTACTAAAAATTAACCCAATAGGATTTTTGAACCCAATTGGTCTGTTTTCGCTTTTTATATGCAGTATTATTCTACAAAGATGGGCTTGAGGTTTTCCAGGGGTGTCAAGTTATTTTTCTGCTGGAGAAATAATATATATGAAATAGAGGAGCATATGTTAGATGAAATGCGTGATGTAATCGAGGAATATTTATTCGGTAGTATGCAGTATATAAAAGGGATGACTATAGAAAGTTAAAGTTATGAAAATCTAATAAAAACCTTAATAATAATAACAATAATGTTATTTTTCTGCTTAATCTGAGAGTCGACTCAAGTGTTGCTTTTTTGCGCTGTGATTTACGGACAAGAGCCTGGAGCCAAAAGCGCCTGACCTTGGACAATGCATTGCAACCAAGTTATTTCGGGATTAGGAGTCAGCAGATCAGAGAAATAAGTTTCCTTTTCCTGGGACAATAAAGAGGGAACTTGCAACGAGCTCCTTTCCAGTCCCCTGGCTGCCTCCCAATGCCAAAAGCGGAATCTTTCAGAATTCGAAGGTTCCCGAGATCTGACCTTGCGGTGGAAACAGACAGTGCGGTTCACAGAACAGAGGAAGCTGTCTTTACCATTGCTCCATCTAGCTCAGTACTGTCCGCACTGGCTGGAAGCTGCTCTCTGGGGGTTTCAAGCAGGAAGCCTCTCCCAGCCCTACCAGGAACTGCCAATGGGGAGTGAAACAGGGACTTTTCGATGCTCTGCCCCAAATTAGGGCCCTTTCCCTAAAACAAAAGCAAACAACCAGTCCCCATGGCTCTGATATAAAGGGCTGGTTCCAAAAGGATCCTAGGAAGCTGCCTTGGACTGAGCCACACCATTGGTGCAACTGACTCAGTGCTGTGTACACTGGCTGGCAGCATCTGGCCAGGGTTTCATAGAATCCTAGAGTTGGAAGAGACCCCAAGGGCCATCCAGTCCAACCCCCTGCCAAGCAGGAAACACCATCAAAGCATTCCTGACAGATGGCTGTCAAGCCTCTGCTTAAAGACCTCCAAAGAAGGAGACTCCACCACACTCCTTGGCAGCAAATTCCACCGTCCAACAGCTCTCACTGTCAGGAAGTTCTTCCTAATGTTTAGGTGGAATCTTCTTTCTTGTAGTTTGAATCCATTGTCCCGTGTCCGCTTCTCTGGAGCAGCAGAAAACAACCTTTCACCCTCCTCTATATGACATCCTTTTATATATTTGAACATGGCTATCAGATCACCCCTTAACCTTCTCTTCTCCAGGCTAAACATACCCAGCTCCCTAAGCCGTTCCTCATAAGGCATCGTTTCCAGGCCTTGGACCATTTTGGTTGCCCTCTTCTGGACACGTTCCAGCTTGTCAGTATCCTTCTTGAACTGTGGTGCCCAGAACTGGACACAGTATTCCAGGTGAGGTCTGACCAGAGCGGAATACAGTGGTACTATTACTTCCCTTGATCTAGATGCTATACTCCTATCGATGCAGCCCAGAATTGCATTGGCTTTTTTAGCTGCTGCATCACACTGTTGATGTTGCAGTCTCCCTTGGCCCTAGCTGGAGAGGCCAGAGAATGAAGGTGGGAGCAGCTTCTGTGTGCAGAGTGCTGTCCCTTAAAAATAATCTGGGCCTCATGATTCTCAACATGGAGCAGATTAAACAAAATCATGGAGGAGGAGGAGGAGGAGGAGGAGGAGGCTATCAAAGGCTAGGAGCTAATAAATAAATAAATAAATAAATAAATAAATAAATAAAAATAATAATAATAATACTCCACCCATCTGACTTGCCGCTGCCTCTACTCGTTTCCCCACACCTACGGTGACAGCTTCCGTTTCCTCCTTCGGAGGCTTGACTGAGCTGGAATGATTCAAAACCTGACGAAACCTGACCCACGGGACTTTCCGGATCGATTTGGGCACATTTTGACTGTCCTGCTTGTTTTTGGTAGGGCTATATTAGGATTAACCAAACCATTTTAAAATTATTGTTTTCATGACGCAATGGCTTATATATAAAAAAAACAAACACCCAGCAACTAATTTCGCTGCAAGCAGCTTTGTGAGGGCCTCTGTGGTGGAAGGTCAGCCCCATTCAAATAAACACTTTCACCACAGATTTAACCCTCACAGGCAGAAATGAAGAAATTGACACAGGCCCTTTTTAGGGTGAATTTTTCAAGCCCGAGTGGAATTCCTCTGCATCTTGGATCAGCCCAAAGAAAGCTACGTGGCAGGACCTTTTGGGTGGCTGCCCCCTCCTTGTGGAACACCTTCCCTCTTTATTGACTTTCAGGAATAACTTAAAAACATTCCTGCTCACTTCAGGCCTTCTGATGGCAACCTTGAAATTATTAGCTGTGAAGGTGACAGTTTTTAAATGTTTTTGTTGTTGATGGCGTTAAAATGTTTTAAACTTTTATTTTTTAAATGCATTGTTTTACCAGCACAGTGTTTTACCTCCCTGGTCAACTTTGGGAGGAAGAGCAAGACGGAAATTCATTTCCTGTATTCGTAAAAATGTAAGGTGTTGTCACCCTCTGCAGGCAAGCTGTTTAACGCAGGGTGGTTGAGCAAGCTGCTGTGAAGCTCCTCCCCCTTTAAAAGGGGTGGAGCTTGGGGCATGGTGGGAGGGGCTTGGGTGAGCTGCGGGTGGACAGGCGAGGGATGGGTGAGGTGTAAAGGAGATGGGAGATGGTCAGATGTGGGCAAAGGGCAAAACAGGGTTGGCAGTCCCTACTCATTCATAACTGCGTCATGCCAGGAGAACCGAAGAAGAATGTTGCGTCAGAAGAGCACTTTCGTCTGTTTCCCTGGACCAGTTTCTGCTTGAGAAATCACATGGGACTTTGGTTGTTGTTTCGTTTCACTCCAGCACGAAGATACCAGTGTTTCTCCTAAAATAAGACACTGTCTTATATTTCCCCCCCCTCAACAAAGCACAGTATGGCTTATTTTCAGGGGATGTCTTATTTTAACCGCGTCACACCAGTATGCTGCATAGCCACGCCTCTCCAGGCTGTTTTAATGGGAGGTGGCGCGTCACTATGGCTTATTTTCGGGGTATGGCTTATTTTTGGGGAACGGCTTAAATTTCGCAAATGCATAGAAATCCTGCTATGGCTTATTTTATGGCTATGTCTTATTTTAGGAGAAACACGGTACTGAATGGAAACTACAAGTGGGGTGTGTGTGAGACGCTTTGCTACCCCAAGCCAAATTCAAACGTGTCTCTGCATCCGGGGCTCAACAAAAATGTATTTGACTTTCGATTGATTCCGTCAGGCTCCACTTTCGACAGTCGGCCTAGAAGCAACCATTCCGTCAGGCGACAGGAGAGAAAAGGAGCCGCAGCTGAGAAACCACCAAGTTCCAGCTTTTGCCTCTCCTTGAGCTTGTTCCACTCCAGCCAGTTGTCACGAGAACCTTGCAATGAAGAACTAGTGCCCAATTTTGCTTTGCTCCTCCCCCCCCATTTCCCCATCACTTTTTCCTTTTGTGCTACATCTTTTAGACAGTAGGCCAGAGTGCAAGATTATCAGAGAGATTGCTTTGCCAGCCAGCTCTTTTCGAGGCTTGTCATTTTTGCTTTTTTAACTGTGTTTTTCATTTTGCAATATGCATTTATATGAAAGCAGAGTTTATAAATACTGAAAAGAAAAAGAAATTGGAATGTCGGGTGGTACAATTTTTTTTCCAACCCACCCAGCGTTGGGTCTACTTTATTTTTGCCTGCGTTGATAGTGCTGTTGTTGCAACCCTCCTGAAATCAGACCAGTGGCCCTGTAGTAAGCTCTGGCCCGTTGGTTGAAGACCAATACTTTTTGAAGGGTGGGGTGGGGGGTCTGCTGTGGTTCAGATCCAAAACTTTACCAGCAAACCTTTCCTCCCTCCCCGCTGCAGTCTTCCCCTTTTGCACCAGTCAAGCAATGTTATCCCTTGCATGACACACTCCCAAGTTAATAATAGGGTGCAGGTATGCACCTGGGGAAATGAAAACAGTGATTATATCTTTGAAAGCAAACAGGAGACGTTTTATTTTTAAACACAGACGAAGGAGGGTTGCTTGTCCGGCCCATTGGAGGGTTGGAAATAGGAACAAATGTCAAGCCAAAAACTGCATAGGTTTCCTTTCAACTTCCAGATCAGGACTGGGAACCTTTTTCATCCCGAGGGCCACATTTCCCTCTGGGAAGTTTTTCAGGGGCCGCATGCCAGTGGTGGGCAGGGCCACAGGGAAAGGTGGGTGGAGCAACAACTCTGTGTAGAGTAGGCAGGTTTCTACAGCCACTCACATGTCCCCTTCTCCAACCATGGCTGGAGTTCAGGGATGCATTCTGACCAGGCCAAAAACACTCCAGGAGGGTGCAAAGCAGGGCTATTGAGGGAGCGTCCATAGGCCAAGCAGAAGAGGGCTGGAGAGCCACACTCTGTCTGGGGTGTCCCACTTCAGTTCTAGAAGCAACAGTTGGTCTTTGATGACTCTCTGTTGCACCATCAGCAAAGCAGGCCAATGAAAGAGAGGCCGATTCATTCATTTATTTCAGGGTGGGGAGATTGATGGGGAGGTGTTTTTTTCAGGGTGGGGAGAGCTGCCTCCAGAGAAGGCAGAGTTGAAGAAGTCTGAAGATGCTTCCAAACTGGGGCTTCTCCCCAGATTGCGAATAAAACAGGAAACTCTAAGGAGTTGGTTCCCATGGTCTGCTCCGCCCCCCCCCCCGGTTGTTGATCATTTCTTCCCACATTTCCCAGACAGGAGGCAAATGACCTAAACCTTTGAAAATGCAAGGCAAAACTCTGGCAGTTGCTGGCCTCTCCCTCCCTTATTTGGGAGCGATTATCTGGCTTCATCCGAAAGTCTCTTTCAGCCTCTGCCGACCAAAAGGAGAACTGCAGCAGCCCTCCCTTCTGACGTTCTATTGGATCTTATTTTTGAACTGGTATTTTGGTGGGGAAAGGGGCCTTTGGGAGGTTGGCCCGATTATTACTGGCATGTCACAAGGGACTACATTTGTAGTCGTTTAGGTTATTTTTTTTTTAAAAAAAGATTTGGTCGGTTTAGAATATAATCTAGCAACAGGGCAGAACATCCATACTTTAGAGTGGCATGGGGGGTGTCCTTAGGTTTGGCCTGATACAGCTATGGGGTTCTTCTGGTGTATATATGGAACCTCCAAGTCCAGAGGCAGTCTACCTAAATCCCTAGGTTCTTAAGGGAATTTGGCCTTGGTGAGAACAGGGCAAGTCCCCTTCTTATGTTCTCCAGATAGGGCTGGAAGAGACCGCCTGCCAAAACCCTGGAAAGCCACTGCTGCCAGTCAGTGTGGACTAGCTAGATGGACCAATGCCCCCAACTCAGTAGAAGGGCGCTGATAACTAATCAATTGCAATTGCAATCCACAACTGTTTCCTATGTTCCTATCCAAGTCAACACCTTTCTTCAGAACCACGAGGACTAGCCTTTTAAAATTCTAACTGTCCTGTGATCTTGGGAGAAAGGGCGGTGCAGAAAACAAGGAAAGAAAGAAATACCTCTCCCCCCCCCTTTAAGGGAAGAGCTGTGGCTCAGGGACAAAGCAGAAGGTCCTAGGTTCAATCTCCAGGTAGGTACCAGAGAGACTCCCTGTTGGAAACTTAGCTTAGTTCCCTCACTGCGAGAATGCAAAGCTACAGGGAACCAGGCAGAGGGCCTTCTCGGTAGTGGCGCCCACCCTGTGGAACGATAAACAACTACCTATCATTTAGAAAATACCTGAAGGCAGCCCTGTTTAGGGAAGTTTTTAATCTGTGACTTTGTATTGTATTTTAATATTTGTTGGAGGCCGCCCAGAGTGGCTGGGGAGACCCAGCCAGATGGGCGGGGTATAAATAAATTATTATTATTATTATTCCTATTATTATTATTAATACTACTACTACTACTACTACTCTTATTTGTCTAAAACTGTGAGCAGGGAAACCTAAGTAAGTTAACAGAACAAAGTTGAAGCGAATGATGAAGCCATCACAGGAGGAGAACCAGGAGTCCGAAAGTCCACGTCGACACGAGCCGGACGGCATTTCAAAGTACTTTTTAGGTACTTTAAAGAGAGCACACTTCAAACCTACGGGTCGAGACAAGGGTTACTTTTATTTCCACACATTTTCTCTTTAATTCTTTCGCACCCAACTCTCCCTTCCTTCCTATTTCTACATCAACATCAACAACATAGTCATCTGGAATTGCCCAACAGGACCCAGACGAAAGGAGGGTGCCAACGCCCCCCCTCCCCATCACCTCCCCCACCGCTACAGGAAGCAGCAGCAGCCGCAGCTTCAAAACTCCAAAATCTTGGCTGCACCCGAGGCCTCAGCGGAACGGCTGACAGGCGGGCCAGTGATGTGCTATAGATGTGGGGTGGTGAGCTTTTTGTGTGTGTGTTTTTTTTAGAATCGGTCTTTTTGCCTATTTTTTAATTTATTTATTTTTTAGAAAAAAAGCAAACACCAGAAGATAGAGATGAAGATGATGTAAAAAAATTATATATATATATGTATGTATATATATATATTTATATATATGATTCACATCTATTTACAGTATGGGTGGGGGGCGGGGGAAGTATAGGAACAGGAGGCTTGAAATATATCCATGTGGTGAACTGTCAGAGATGGCCCACGAGCCGGATTTGGACAGCCAGCCCCCAGCTCAATTTACCGCCGCTGCCCGTTTCCAAAGATGCTCTGGGGTGTGTACTGGCCACACGCCCTTCCATCGCCACTGGCCTGCAGCCCCCCCGACGGCTCTCAAATGGCCCTCGAGCCCCGAAAGAGGGTGTTACATCACCCCTGCTGCATGGGTTCATCTGGTAGAAGCGAACTTTGAGGGGAGAAGTCTTCTGAAAGGGCAGGAGAGAAGGAAACGGAGCCGGCCTCCAAGTACAGCCCACCGCCAAACACAACCGGCTCTAAAAAGCCCTGCCGTTTCAGTCCCACCCAGGCAGTGGGCAGCAGAAAGGAAGGGGCAGCGGCTACAGATATACCTGAATACGGAGGAAATGAACTTAACTCGCTCCTGAGAGTCCTCCGTCCTCACTGACCACAGGTATGCACAACCCATAGGCTTTCTAGCCAGTGAAGTCTTGCCGATGGCACCTTTTTGGAACTCAATCGGACAACTGTGACAATTTTGAGCCGGTGTCGACTGCCCTCGAATCAAGGTGGGCTTTGTTCCCCCCACTGGGCCTGTAACCCTGAAGCATCAACTGGCAGGACAGTGAGAGGAAGCTGGAGGTCCAACCGGTCAGATCATTTGTCAGATCTTTTGCCCAGTCTCCGCCGCCTCGACCTGCCAGCTCCTCTTGGAAAGACACATACAGAGAGACACTTGGACGGCCACCGCTCAATTTTTTCCCCTAAAAATAAATAAATACGTGAAGCCATCCATCTTAATTTTTTTTTTTTTTTACTTTGCCCTTTCCTCCCACTGTCTTTACTCCAACCCATCTGACAGCCCCAAATTCTCCTCTCAGTTAAACCCACAGCCCAGAATGACAAGAGGCAGAGGGCGACAAAGATGGGAGTGGCACGTTCCTGTGTCAGAAGCGCAGGGAGAAAACTCCTGGGGAAAGGGTAGTGGGATGTGTTTTCTCCAGGAGATGCACCTTGGTAAAAATATATATATTCAAAAACGCAGGCTTGCAGAGGTTTGGGGATCTTGTTGCCAGTTGGGCGGTGAAGCAGAGGGCCAGGCAGCTCAAACATGCAGAGAAATGTGGATTACAGGCGTTGGCAGCAGAGCAGGGTCTCCGGGGCCTTTCAGCTTTCCCAAAGTTTCTAGCCTTTTAAGACCACAGGATCCGCATTATCAGCAAGGAATGCTTGGTGAAATCCCTAAGAGCTAAGAGATGAGGCTGCACGAGAGTGCCAGAGGTCACAGGGGGAAGAGGCTTCTCACAAACACTCTGGTGCCTTTTTCTTGCAAAACTGCCCCACCAAAGAGCTGTCAATTTGAGAAGGCGGAACATTTAACAGGTGGGGGACGGGGGGGTCTCGTTCTATGGAAACTGTTTGCAGAGAACTTTCTCGGGTGTCATCGAAAGGCAAAGCCCAGGACAGTAGCTAGGAACAAGATTCCCCCTGCTGCCAATTTTTTTTTTTTTTTACTTTCTCATTCGCCCTCACAGCCCTGTGAGTAACAAATGGGGCCAAATTAATTATTACAAACACTGTTGTAGGCTGTGAGGACCCATACGGGTGGGTGGGGGAGAGGCAAGATGCAAGATTTTGTTTTTAAATCTTTTCAGCAACAGCAAATTAATCTTTTGTGCTTTTTCTTTTAGAGGAGAAGTTCAGCTCCGCCTGTTGCTGTGTGAAGTATTATTCCAGAAGCCTCAAGGACGGCCACCGGGAAGAATTTGCTCCTTGCTACAGGATTGGTTTCTCTGACCCAGATGTCCTCAACCGGCTGCCCTCTGTCTGTTTTGGACTACAACTCCCATGAGGCTCTGCTGGCTGAGGCTGATGGGATTTGTAGTATGACGCATCTGGAAGGCCTATTTGGCAAAGGATGTCCTGAACATGAAGAGGCAATCAAATCCTAATTTTTGGAGGGGGACCAGAGATTTAGAGTGGGTAACAGTGGGAAATCAACTAACAGGTGAGAGATTTCATTTTGAAGTCCGCCAGAAGCTGAGCCAACTCTTAAGGTCAACTAACTTGGCCATAGCTCATCCCATTTAAGGCACTGAATTTTGTTAATTTGAAAATCCAATTAATGTTTTTTTTGGGGGGGGGGAGTCAAGGGATTGGAGGTGCTGAGTGGCAGAATTCAGCTCAATATTTTTTAAGGAAAACGGTTTTTCACACAATGAGACCCTGGGAGGTTCAAACAGAGCCGAGAATCGAGTTATATGGTATATATGTGGTATATGTGGAACCACCTGGTCACTGCCAAATAAAACCATCAAATTGGTCACCCGAGACCCAGATGCTTGAATTCAAAGCTAAAAGATTTCCATTGTAGTGATAATGATTCTCTTACCAATTCTCTTTTCTCAAATAGAAATCTGACCTGCTTTCCTTAGGCATAGAAGTTATTTTATTTATGCTCACCGACTGCATTGGGGATGGATTTGTGTCCATTTTCTAAACGCTTTTTTGGGGGGGGGAGTTAAAAGTTGTCAACAACAACATTGGAATCAGGGACACTTCCAAACAAGGCAGCATCACACCCCATGAACAGAACACCTTGCAGTTTGGTAGAGGGCAGCGATGGAGGTGAAACTCTGTAGGGTCAAGGATTTCAGCACCTGTTTACAAACTAAGCCAAGGTCCTAGTCCTTAAGCCTTGAAAAGACATGGGCAATATTATATTTTGCTGCAATGTCAGAAGCCGAGAGTTGCCGGATCAGTTGAGATCTCTCCTTCCCAATAATCAGGACTCAGAAGCAGCAAACATCTCTGTGGCCCCTACAATTTCCTCGACTGATCCAGATAACCGACCCTCTGCCTCCACTGGCACAGAATTTCATGTTGTGGTTTTTAAAAATCCACAAGGGAAGCACAGCCATTTGGGGAGTGGGGTGCTGGGACTTTGAGCCACCCACGGCCACTCTGTCAAAGGATCCTTGAGGAAAAGCTAGATGCCAACCGGTGCGACAGTGGCGGCCTGCCTGTTTGCTGAAGAGCCGTGTCAAACCTAAAACTCTCCACATTCTTTACACCTGCCTAAAGCTGCTCTGACAAAAACGCTTTTCAAAACTCTGCTTTGAAATGAACACAGCACCCTGGACCCTCTGTTAGTTGATAAGCTCCGTGCGGAGATACCTGCCTCCTGCCCCTCCTCAGTTTGCCAGAGACACAGCGGCCACCAAAACCCGCTGCGTGGAGACTTTGAGCAGCCCAGCTCACCCACAAGGTCACGGACCAAAGCCCATCAAGCTTTTGCCATCTTACCTTAGAAAATGTTAAAACGAAACAAAAAAAAATCCTGCTCAGACCAGCCCTTCCCCAACCAGGGGCCCTCTCTAGATGTCTTGGACTACAATTCCCATCAGCCCCTGCTAGGATGGATGCTGAATGGCACCCTCGTATGTGCCAGCTGCATGATGCTTTAGACCCCAGAGGGAAACAACATGTGGAACTAGCTGAATCCTCGAGCTAAAAACCAGCAGGGCTCTTCTTGCGAGAGCGGGCATAGCGATGAGGCTCAAGAAGCTGTGGCGTGTCTCAAGCAGCCCCCCGGTTCTAATCTCGCCCCTGTAAAGAGCTCCCAGAGTGGCCTAAAGCAAGCTTGTCTCTCTTGGCCGCAAGGCCCTGCCTCACCACCTGCTGTGGGGGGGGGGGCGAGCACCCTGGACTAACTTCATAGGGCTGTTGCCACAATGGCTGTGTGCACGCAGGCATGTTATATAAAAACGCTTAGTGTTATTCTTAATTATGATCCCACTCTTAGGCTTTCTGATGCCACTGGCAGTTCCGGATCTTGCTTTCAGAGTTCACAGCGGGGGGGAAACTCACAGATGGGGCTGTTGCTATTCCACTGGCCTTCCGCAGTGTCGCAGGAACAAGCAACAGCAGCTATAGAAAAATCTGGCTTTGGCCCGGCAGGACACCCCCCCCCCCACTTGAAAGTGAGGTTCTTAACTCATCCTGGCGGGTGAGCGAAATTTAAGAACCTGTTTCCAGTGCCCATCAAGAGAACGGAGGGCAGGGGGGAAAAGGACATCAGATCAGAACTGCAAAGAATAAACCACGTCCACGTGCCAGGCTCCTGGTTTGGGATTTGTATAAATATTTCCGACGGCTAAAACGAGTCCTGCATTATCCCAGCCTTATGATACAGCAAAGTTCAATCCATCAGACCAAAAAAATAATAATGATACATAATAAAAATAAATCAAAAAAACCCCAAAAGGAAAAAAAACGAAAAAAAAACTCATCAGGTGGCGGAGGAGCGCAGGTTACCCTGCCAGCTTGCTGGTCACGAGGGAGGATTTCCTCTGGGGGAGATCTTGCGGCGTCGGGATGTGGTCTCCCGTCACCAAGTTATTGTCGGTCCCTGCAGTTGGCAGCTGCTTGTTCTTGATCTTGGCCTTTGCCATGTTGTAATCCCCGGAGTCGAAGTACTTTTGCTGAAAGGCGGGAGAGACAAAAGTGTATGTTTAGATCGTGGGGCTGCCTTCGAAGGTGACCCGGAAACTACAACTAATCCAGAATGCGGCAGCTAGACTGGTGACTGGGAGCAGCCGCTGAGACCATATAACACCGGTCCCGAAAGACCTACAACCTCGGTCCTGTATACCTGAAGTAGCGTCTCCACCCCCATCGCTCAGCCTGGACACTGAGGTCCAGCTCCAAGGGCCTTTTGGTGGTTCCCTCATTGTGAGAAGCGAAGTTACAGGGAACCAGGCAGAGGGCCTTCTCGGTGGTGGCGCCCGCCCTGTGGAACACCCTCCCGTCAGATGTCAAGGAAATAAACTACTATCTGACTTTTAGAAGACATCTGAAGGCAGCCCTGTTTAGGGAAGTTTGATCTTTTATCGCTATTGTTATTATTAATATTCTGTTGGGAGCCGCCCAGTGTGGCTGGAGAAACCCAGACAGAGGGGCAGGGTATAAATTTATTATTATTATTATTATTATTATTATTATTATTGAGAGGAGAGGTCAGGAACATGCCGAGAGTTCAGGACGCCGCTGAGCCAAACCTAAGAAGAGGTTCTGCTGGACCTGGCCAATGGCCGATCTAGTTGAGCATCGTCTTCTCCAAGCGGCCAACCAGATGCCTTCACAGGAAGCCTCCAAGCACGACCCGAGCACAAGAGCCACCCCCCTTGCGGTTTCCAGCAACCGGCATTCAAAAGTGCTATGGCCTTCAAAGAGTGGAAGCAGAGCCGCTGTGGCTAATGGCCATTGATAGCCTTTATCCCCCAAGCACCTGTTCAATTTCCTTTTTAAAGGCATCCAAACTGGTGGCCACCGCTGTCTCCTGTGGGAGAGAGTTCCACTGTTTCAATATGTACCGCGTGAAGGACTTTATCGAAAGCCCACTGGCCCTGCTCTAATCCTTTGCAGCCCTGTTGTAAACTTTCAGAATTGAACTCTCTCGGCACACATACCCCCTTCTGGAGTCTTTTCATTAGGAAGTCGGAGCCGCCGGGTTTCTGGAGTCCTAAACTGGGGTATTTGGCTTTTAGTTTTGCCTCCTCCGCTCTCTCGGGGATGACCGCTTCCTTCTCCTGCGAATCCTGAAAGAAAGAAAAACCCGCAAGAAATGAAAACCCAGCCGTTTGAGCAAACGGAACCGATTTGGCTCCGCTCTGACGGCGAGCTCGACTGTGAGCAGCACTTCCCTGGAAAGTAAAAAGTGCGCTTTTGAAGTGGGGACTCCAGGCTGGGGCGAATCACAGTTCACACCTGTGCCAGTGAAAGGTGAACAAGGGAAAGGGGGCTATTTGCTGGGAAGAGCAGACGTTCCCAATCGGCAAACCAGCTTCTCTTGCAGACGGGGAAGAGAATGCATGTTTCTCCTGCTGATTGTTTACATAAAGATGCACAACTCCCCTCGTCTCAATGCCGATTCATTTCTCAGAGCAGTTACATTTGATTTGGGAGTCCAGCTGGCCCGAAAGATGTGTGCCCCCCTCCCCAATGCTTGCCAAGGATAGGAATCATCCTGGGGCCCAGTCGCAGCAGGAGAGCAGGGCCCCAGGGCTCATTTAGAGCTTGTTCCAAATCCTTGCCCTGCCTTGAAGTTCACCTTGGTGCCAGTCATTCACTTTCAGCATAACCTAGCAAACAGGGTCATTGCAAGGGAAAAGGTGGCTCTTCTACAGGTAAATTGCTGAGATTTTCTTCTTTTGAGTTAAGTTAAATTAACCCTCACCTCCTTCATTCATTTTATTTCTCATACAAAGAAAAAATCATGTTCAAAGTGGCTTAGCACAAGAAAACAAATGCATTTCAAAAACCAAACAGTGCAAAAACGATTTCACAATAACATAACAAAACAAAATACAACAGCATATATAGAACATCTTTACTATTATTGCTACAAAAGCAACAACAGTATTTGTAGTTTAGCTCAGGTGCTTTAATCTGTGCTGCGAACCCCTTAAGACGGTGTCCAAACTTTTATCAAAGAGGGCCAGATTTGATGAAGTGAAGGGCCGTGGGGGCCGACCAAAGTTGTTGAGGTTATTTTTAGGATTGAAGTTGTTGAGGATTTTTTAGGATTTTACCCCAGGAAATAAACTGCCACGGGGCCAGATTAAACCGACCGGTGGCCAGATTAGACCCCCCCCCCCCCCGGAACAGACTTTAGACCTGCCTGCCTTAAGAGTTTTGTGTTTAATCCAAGTGGTATCTAAATCAGGGGCCAGCAAACTTACCGTGCCTCTGGCCGGTGTCTCCAGCACCAATTGCGCGGAGGGCCGAAGGAGCATGCGCCCATACGCGTGCACACACACACTATTTCCGGCACACTTCCGGGTCAGAGCAGCACCAGAAATAGCTTGTGTGCATGTGCACGGGCCTCCTCCGACCCATATGTGCACCGGAAGTAACGCTTGCACATATGCGCAAGCTATTTCCGGTGCTCCTCCGACCCAGAAGTGGGCAGCCACGCAGCGCAGCGCTGGTAAAAGCGGGTGGCGGGGGTCGCTGCAGGCCGGATAAACAAGTCCCTCAGGCCTTATCCGGCCTGCGGACCTTCGTTTGGGGACCCCTGATCTAAATTGTCAGAATAAAGATGTACGTAACCCTGAGCTCCTTTCAAGGAAAGTGGGGCATACATTGATTTTAATTGTTGTAATATATTTTTAAATGGTTACAACTCAACCTGGGACCTCATGCAGGTAAGAAATCTGATCGACAGTAACAATGCCAGGATATAAAGGAGTAACATTGGGGCAATGCTAGTTTTTGCTATGCTCCATTAAAGGGAGAGAGAGAGAGAGAGAGACTGTGTGTGTGCGGATATGAGCAAGCACCAAAGAGAGATGGGGAGAGAGGCAGGTCCAGCCTTTATTGACTTCTGCTGAGTCCCTGTTCCATTATAAACCTCCAGGCCAGGATGCCCTTTGTTGAGTCACGAGCACCATCTGGAACATCCGACTATTTTCAGACCAGCATGTGCCAGAGGGCAGCCATGCTCCCGAATGCACTGCCCTTGTCCAGTAAACCCAGCTCGTTCTAACATCTTTAGAAAAATACACGCCACTGCTCCTCAGTTTTAATTGGGAGTGGGGCAGGGGGAAGGGAGGGAACACTTTTGGGAAATCTGTTGCTACCTGTCAGGAGGCTTTGGGATGGAAATAAATTACGACTGCACGGTCTAAAAGGCAAAACTCGCTTGCAGAGAAGTTACACCCCAGCTCTCTTATTGACCCAAGGAGGAGACAGTACAAGCCAGGACTGTAAACCAAGAAGGGGTCAGGGAGACCCAGGTTTCTCTGCCAGCAGGCTAGAAGCTGTTCTACTTGGAAAGAAGCCAGCCGTAACTGCTATGCTAGAGATGTGTGAGGCTAGCCGGCAATTGTAGTGCGGCTAAATATCAACTTTCCCATAGATTTGGGCTGGAATGTGTGAGATGAGGGCTCCCCGCACCTTCCATGACAACTGAAACGCAGAACTGGGAAAGATCTTCCTTGGAGGTTTTTAAGCAGAAGTTGAATGGCCACCTGTCATGGATGCTGTAGCTGAGATTCCTGCATTGCAGGGGGTTGGACTAGATGACCCTTCGGTCCCTTCCAACTGTATGATTCTTTGATTTTAGACCAACCTCCTGAACGAATGATGCAAGGGAGGTGGGAGTCACAAACATGGGCAACGGATACTGCATTGCTGCAACACAACAAGGCCAGGTGTGTGGCTTTTTGAGGGAAGAAGAACCTAGCTGTTAAAAAAACACACTAATCAACCCAAGTTTCTAGTCCTCAAGATGCTCATTTGTTATTTACTGCTTAAGAAGCATTTCTGAGAGGTCCCATACTTTCATCCCAGTCATTCTCTTGCTCATCCTCATGGGAAGAAGTCTGCAGGCAGAGTTCCCTTCTCTCTTTGCTCGGAGCCTCCACACCCAGCGCTGGAAGCTGCTGAGCTCAGCTCAAGGGCCTCTGCTGCCAAGTTGGAAAACCGCATTTGAATGTCGGAGCTCAGCAAAACTTTGGAAGACCACCTCAGGCTCTCCTGACACACACTTCCTAGCAGAGATCACTGGAAGGAGCGCGGGGTTAGAGTTCAGATCCCATCACCGGCCATTAAACCCTCACTGAATAGGCAGGTCAAAAGTCCCGCTCTTGTGGTGCTAGTTAACAATTTTAATGTCCGAACAAGAGAACTCACAGCCAAGGTCTATCCCTCAAGACTAATCCATATGTAAAATTCAACACGCATGCCCTTGCTTCCCACCAACAGGCCCTCCTGTGCCTGGGGCTGTGTTCAGTTCATCCTCCACCCCACCTTTTCATGCCCTGCTCTCACTCTTTTCCTCAGACACCTGCCTTACTTAACCTTCCTTCTCTCAAGTCAACAGCTGCCCACCTTTCTTTTATTTACTTTGTTCCTCCTAGCTTTTAAGGAACTCCTATTTCTCCACTGCGCCCGGCCGCAGCAAAATGACATTTCGCTCTCCTCCTGGCCTGTCAACTTCCTGTGCCTGACAGATGCACTCCATGACATCACAGCATTTCAGCCAATGGTGACGGTCCTTCACAGCTATTTTTTTTTAAGCCCATCATGAAATATGTGAATTATCTCTCTGCAGGAATAACTTTCTGACAGAGCTGCTTGACAGTGGAGTAGACTGCCTGGGAAGATGAAAAGCTTTCCTTCATTTGAGGTTTTCAAGCAGAGGCGGGGTGACCATCCATCAGGGATTATTAACTATAATTCCTGCACATGGGGGCCGCTCCCAACTCTACAGTTTTATGATTCTGTGAATGCTCTACACTCTTTTTTTTAAAGCCTCTTTCTCTTGTGCATTAGGAAGAAGCAAACACCCCGTCTCTGAGAAAGACAGAACGCTTGAATGGTTAAATCGCCGGGCGGTAGCTAAGAGCGGATTCTGTGGGCGGCGTTCACAATAAGTGGATGACTCAGGAAAGTGGATGACACAGGAAAGGCAAAACAAGGGGCGAAAATAATACTTGTGTGGAGGAATTATGTGGGATGAGGGAGAATGGCTTTTGGTACTGTTATGTCAGCGCAGCAAGAGATCCTCCGCTCGGGGGGGGGGGGTGCGATGTGCGTCAGCGCAGCATTCAGTACTAAGCCTCCAGGCAGGGCTCTTGCCTTTCCCATTTTTGAACTGGGCGCAGTAGCTAGTATAGATGCATTATAAATAAATCTGCAGCTAATTCTGCTCTTTGGATTGCAGCTTCCGTGACTCAGATTCAGGCTGACAAAAGATTCTTTTTTTTCAAAGAACGTAAGAACACAGCGTAACTCTATGTCTTGTTTCCAATGCACTTTTCTTTAACGCTGTCTCTGTACTTCAGGGAGAGTTGGTAATGTTATTGTTTAAACAGAAAAATAAATTAATAGTAATAGTAATAATAATAATAATGTACAAGACACTACAAGAACAGTTGTGCTAGGGGAGGGGCAGTACCTCTGGTTGGGGGACACATATTCCTTCTGGGGTAGGTTGTTCACCTCTGGTGGTCCCCACCCTGCACTCAGCTCACCTATGGCTCCGAGAAGCTGTTGGCATGTGACAGAGGCCACACCCCAGGAAGCAGCTTCAACCGCCCAGCTAAACCAGGTGAGCCGAGGGTAGCCGATGGGTCTCAAACCCTCTGTGAGTTAGGGACTTCCCCTGCATGTGAATACAGGCTCTGAAAGACTTAGCTGACAAGAACAATACTGGGTCCGAATGTCAAGAAGCCAGTTTCTGCTCGGGTTATAGAGGGAAGTGAGGGGCAGATGGGGCTCATTAGCCTGGGGAGGGAGTCCATCTAGAAAGAAAACTCTGATCCTAAACCTCCACTGCCTTGCAGGATGCCTTCAAGAGAAGTAAAGGCTAAGGAGTCAAGCTTACACAAATCCAGAGTGGAGTCCCTAAGATGGTCGGATGGTACCTTGTATGCATCCTTGGCAAATCCTGCAGCCAAGTTGGTGCCAAACATCTTCCTCGGCTTTTCTTTGGACCACGCTAGCAAGGCTGAAGTGGGGGTCTTGTTGTCTGGGCAATCCAGGACCTCCATACACACGGCCCAGGCTTGCTCCTTGGGGAGGTCACTTCAAGGCTGCTAACAGAGCGGTGTGACTTCACCCCTGGAGACGCACTCCATTGTCTCTTGAGACAGATGGGATGCCAAAAACTAACAACAATTAATGCGACATTAATGCAACTGTGTATTTTTGTAATATTTTAAGATGTTCCTTCTTTTTGTACACCGCTTACAGATATTTTAAATATATTAAGCAATCAAGATGGAGGACGCTTATAGCACTGCCCCTCCTCTCTCAGTTCCTGAACGTTTCTCCACAACCAAGAGGACTAGAAAGTTTGATTTTTAAAAATATATATATGCCAAAGCTGATAAATTTGGTATGCAGACATCCAGGCCAGATTCCACCTTGCTGTGATCCTTTGAGTGCTACAGACAAGGCTGCAGGGGGGAGAAGTGCAGAAATGTTTTCTGAGTGATATCAATTTGTCCAAAGAATTTGGAGAACATGGAACTTTTCCAAGCTTCTCCACAAACTCAAAAATCCCATTACAATTAAGAGGAAGGCTACAGGATCAAGACCCTCAGCTTGATCCTCCTTCTTCAAAAAACAGCAACGCACAAACCAAGTGTGACACAACCTAGATCTCACCCAAGCCAACCCAATTATGTTTGCAGGGCCCTGCAAAGTCATGTCAACAGAGATCAACAGGCATCACTTATCTGGGCGATGCCAAGCTGGATGCCCCACCGGTGATTCTTGCTTCCTAAAATTCTGCCGCTCTGCTAAAGCTTTTCCCCATGCCAATCTGAGCTTGGCAGAGACACCAGTCCTGAGCCGTTTATTTGGGGCAACCAGTAACCCAAGCTTGATGTGCCCCATCAGGTGGGAGATCACACACCCCCTTCAGCTCTGTCTGCCTGGCTTTGGAGGCAGGAATCCCAATTAACCACACAACGATGGAAAGGGGTCCTTGGCTGAAAATGAGAGGGGCCAGGTTCAAATGGGCGACTTGTTCCACGTTTGTCAAGAGACTCCTTTGCATACTTTCAGACAAGCTGCTTGTCTGAGCCCCAGCATCCTGCCTCTAACCGTGGCAAGCAGAAAGAGGGGCTTAGTGTTTAGGGGTAGAGTGTATGATTGACTCACAAAAGCCCCCCGGTTCCATCTCCAGCTCACAGGGCTGGGAGTTAAAGATTTCTGCCACAGACCTTGGTGGGTGACGGCCAGGCACATTAGACAGTGCAGGCCATCCCAGATCAATGGTCTGACTCTGAATGATGCAGCTTTATTGGAAGGGGCCCTCAGTAATAGCCCTAATAGATGGTCATCCAGCATCTAAATAAGTCACCAATGAGTAAGAGCCTACCAATGTCCAAAGCAAACTGATCTGCCATTGAACAGGTAATTCCACCAGGAAGTACTTTGTTCAGTCAAAACCCCTTTCTGAACCTGCTGGGATACTACCTTCCTGGAGCAACAGAAAATGAATTTGCTGCATCTTCTAGGACTTGTCCCTTTAAATGCTTGAAAATGGCTACCATAGCATTTCTCAATGGTGCATTCTCCGGGATAAACGTAGCCAACCACTCCACCTCTACATTTCCTCATAGGATTTTGATCTCTAAGTCCCATGCCAACTTTGTTACCCTTCTCCTGACATGTTCCTGCTTGTAAATATCCTTTGTAAAATATCAGAAAATATACTGTCTTGGAACCACAAAGGATTTGATCTCATTATGCTTCCAGATAGGAAATTCCCCGCAGACGTCAATTCTGCCTTTGAAATCCCGGTAATGTCAGGGAAAATCCAGATGTATAGTGGCCCTACTTTCTGATATACCCTGAACTTTATGTTCTCTTTGCTAATTTTGAAACTACATTATTTTGAGCAAGGGGAGGAGAGAAATCTTGCCTGGAAATATGAAGGGCTGATTTTATCTGAGCTCCATCAGCTATTTATTGACTGCACTTCTATAACACCTTTTTTCCTCCAGGGAGTACAAGGTGTACATGTGGTTCTCCTCTCCCCATTTTATCCTCAACAGCCCTGTGAACTACCGGTAAGTTAGGCTGAAAGAAAGTGACTGGTCCAAGATAACTCAATGAGCTTCAAGGCTGAGCAGGAATTTGAATTGTCCAGGCCCTAGTCTTAAAACCATGTAGGGCAGTCTCTCTCAACCCGGCATCTTCCAGATGTTTTGAACTCTAACTCCCAGCAGCCAATATGGTCAATCGGCAGGGATGATGGGGGTTGTGTTCTGAGAATATCTGGATGTTTCCCACTCCTGTTCTATGATGAGTGACAGGTCCCACAAACCTTGCCATTCTATTTCACACCCACCAGCATTGGCACAGTAGCTGGGCAACACAGTCCTAGTAAGATTGGTCAGTTGTAGCAGAAATTCACAGGAAGCATGTCTGCAAATGGGTATCGCACCGTTTCCTAGCATCTAAGGTTGAAAACCGGCTTTATAGTTGTTCCCCTTCTCCAGTTCCTAGCTCAACATGTCCCCCCTCAATGATCCAAGCCCATGGTTCAAGAGCATGGAATCTTTATCCCATGATTCTGTAAGAGCTGAACCAATTCCCGTTTTTCAAGATGTAGAGCTAGGGATTTCTTTTAAAATGCCAGTCACTCACGATCCCAGTCCTTAGTGGAACTTATGGAAGATAAGGCTATATTAATGGCTACTGGCTATGGTGGCTAGGCTCTGCCTCCACACTCAGAGGCAGCAATGCTTCTGAAGACCAGTTGCTGGAAACCATGGGAGGGGGGGGAGAGTTGCTCTTGTGCTCAAGACCTGCTTGTGGGTATCCCATAACAGGCATCTGGTTGACCAATGTAAGAGGATGCTGGACTAGATAGGTCCTCAGCCTGATCCAGCAAGGTTCCTCTTACCGTATGTTCTTCAGGTTTCAAATGGAACTAGATTTCCACTCAAATGTAAAATCAGTCAAAATGCATATTTAGGGCAAGGCCAAGCTACCCAGGGCATCAAAAGTTCCCCAGAGCTCCTTACTCACAGGTGAACATTACTTTTAGTAGGCCAGCCAAAATGTCACAGAATAGCGTGCAGGCGAAGCCACTCAAAACCCCTCAGCGGAACAGCCATAGGAAGAGTCCTGCATTTCACAAAAGCTTGCACGCTCACGAAGAGCTCTGGGAAACCCAAAGGCTTGCGCACTATTTTGTGACATTTTGGTCGACTTAACGGGAATGCGGTCCCAACAGCGGACACATCCCCTCTTCACTTTCCAATGTCAACTATGCATAGTGGGTTTTTAAACCACAGAGATGCCAAAATGAGAGAGAATCCAGGTTGGGGGGGGGGGTGCTGCTTAAAAAAGCCAAAAGCCGGAAGTTCACACTGAATCTCTATGGTTCCAACGGCCTCAAACACCGGAAAGGGCACCTGCCTGGAAGGCGCCAACCAATGAGCGCCGAGCATTGCTCGGGAGCGACCAATCGGAAGCAGCTTAAAGAGCCGGCGGACCAATCAGGGCTCAGACCCACACACACAAACCAGACACAGAGCTCTCCCTCGCTCCCCCTCCCCGATCTCACCTGTTTCTCTTCGCCCGTCTCGTCAGAACGGGCGTCGCCGCCGCCGCCAAGCGTGTCAGACATGACGGGGCCTTAGGATTTGAGGCAGGCGGGCGAGACGTTCGAGGCGCTGGGGCCAGGCGAGGCCGGCGCTCCTGCTCCGGCGCCCTCTTCGCCGCTCTCTCCTGTCTCTTCCACAGCAGAGCCAAAATGTCCGCCACCTCCACCGCCCCCTTTCTAAATATTGGCCCCGCCCCATCCCACGCTCTTACGTGAGCGGCGGGCCTCGGGCCCAATCAGGAGCGGAGTCCAAGGTGGCGGGCGGCGTTTCAGCCGACCAATCGGGTGCGGTTTTGTCCAACGAGTGACAGGACAGCAGAAAGAAAAGGGAGGGTGTGGGGAAACGAGCGGGTTGAGGGAGGCGAGACGTTCGAATTAGACGGGCATCTTCTGTAGCCAATAGAAATAAGCGAAGAGGCTCGGTGGGCCAATGAGGGAGCGGCCGGTTATGACCTCGTGAGGGATCAATTGGCAAGAGAGCCAATCAAATCATAAGATTGGATTGGAAAACCAACTGGCGCCTGAAGAAATAGGTGTCTGAGCATGCGTAGAGTGTCTATTCGCCTGCCCCTCAGGACAAGATTTTTTTTAAATGATAAAACCTCTCTGTGCGTGTGCAGAGTGCTAGTTAAACCTCTTTTGTTGACCACCAGTATTATGTTTTCCATTTTTAAGTTGGGAATAGAGTAATTGCTTTGGAAGATAATCATCAGGGATCCGCACAACATGACCAGTCCAACGAAGTTGATGTTGAAGAATCATTGCTCCAACACTGGTGATATTTGCTTCTTCCAGTACACACTGGTATGAAGAAGTGTGCATGCACACGAAAGCTCATACCAAGAACAAACTTAGTTGGTCTCTAAGGTGCTACTGGAAAGAATTTTTTATTTTGTTTTGACTATGGCAGACCAACACGGCTACCCACCTGTAACGTATTAGTTCGCCTGTCTTCCCAAGTGATGCGTAAATTTTTTCAGAGACACCGTTGATGGAATCTTTCGAGGAGTTGGAGACGGCGTTTGAAGCATACATATAAAAAAAATGTAGTATAAACACCGACAATTGGGAAACACTGGCCTGCGAGCGCTCCAGTTGGAGAACAGCCTTGAGCAAAGGTGTCACGGGCTTTGAAGACACTCGAACTCAGGATGCAAGGGAGAAACGTGCTAAGAGGAAGGCACGCTTGGCAAATCCACACCGTGATCAACTCCTGCCCGGAAACCAATGTCCCCACTGTGGAAGGACGTGTGGATCCAAAACTGGCCTTCACAGTTACTTACGGACTCATTGTTAAAACCGTGTTTATGGAAGACAATCTTACTCGGCTACGAGTGATTGCCAAAGAAGAAAGAAGCTACTTAAAAAAATACTTCTTGGCCAAATGTTACAGAGTGCCTTACATCGGGTCAAGGTGCCTCTATGCCCGTGCAGAGTGTTCATTTCCAGGCAGCAGAATTAGTGGTTTAAAAAATGAAAAGAGCTCAGGCCAAAGTGGGTCTGAGGGTGTACAGAGGGCTTGTCCTCTGAGTAGGTCAAGTTTGTTTGAATAACCAGGTGCCTCTGTGAGCATATAGAGATCATGTTCCCATCAGGAGAAGGAGATTTAACCATGACCTCCAGGCTAAATGCACAGACCAAATGTGTTAAAGTAACCTGAGGTCAAGATGCCTCTGATGCATGTGCAGAGTGTCCAGCAGACTAGTTTCCACCCCCCTGACCTCAGGCCAAAATACCTCTGAGCATGTATGCAGAATGCTTATCCTCTGATCATAACTCCTCAGAGAGACACCCACTTTTCCATCTTTACCTCCACATATTTCTACATTTAATCGCTGGCTCTGCTGCCTTTGATTTGTCTGAGAAAAGAAAGAAATTTTTATAAAAATCTACAGACCAACAGCCCCATGAAGAAGCGGCCTTGGAACATACTCCGGCTGCATTTTACTCTTAAAGTAAAACGAAGGACACTTTCTCGTCGGCATAGGGGTCGCTTTGCCACCCTATTCAAGCATTTCAGCCAGGTGGGGAATGAGAAGAGAGACATCACTCCAAGCTTAATAATCCATCCTCAATGCAACACTTACATATTATTGTTCGAGGCAAAAGAGAAACCAGAAATTACGCCACTATCAACGGCCAAGCTCAAGATTTCTCAAGCCTTCTGTTTTGCATTCAGTTATTTACCACCCAGGTAAGAGTGAAATATAAGAATATGTACATAAAGCATAATCCATTAATATACACCCCAAAAGAAACAGTTTAAGAATCTTTACATCGCGGATCTTGATTTGTGATGATTCAAGAACCCTGAAATGAATGATTAGTATAAGGTTACCAGACGTCACAGTTTCCTGGGGACAGTCCCCAGATTTGCAAATCATTCCCCTGACAAAATCCTATCATTCTGACTCATTTCAATGAAGTGTCTCTGGATTCGTTGAAAAAAAATCTGGTAACCTTAGATTAGTACAGAACCCCACTCCAAAGCAGTTCATGTTCAAAGCAGCTTCCGATAGAGAGAGGAGGCTGCTTGCTGTGTCTCTGTGTGATTTCCTCATTCTAGCCTTGGTCCCTCCCAGACCGTGTACATAAGCCTGGTTATGTCAGTTCTCATTCAGAGATACCGGTACTGTGTTTAGTGGCCCTCAGAGGAGGGTGTTGGTTGCCTCTTGGCACGAGTCACCGTTCTCTAGAGGCTGGGAAAATGCTACAAGTAGTGAGCTGCCTGTGCATTCAGAACCGTGGCCATGGAGATGAAATGGCAATGCATAAGTATTGGTTTGTGTTTGTTGCAACTGGTAGGGGAGATGGCCAGGAGACCAACAGTAGGGGGTGCCAGAGCCAATGACAGGCAGAACCAACTAATAGTACCACTGTATTCCGCTCTGGTCAGACCTCACCTGGAATACTGTGTCCAGTTCTGGGCACCACAGTTCAAGAAGGATACTGACAAACTGGAAGGTGTCCAGAGGAGGGCAACCAAAATGGTCAAAGGCCTGGAAACGATGCCTTATGAGGAACGGCTTAGGGAGCTGGGTATGTTTAGCCTGGAGAAGAGAAGGTTAAGGGGTGATATGATAGCCATGTTCAAATATATCAAAGGATGTCATATAGAGGAGGGAGAAATGTTGTTTTCTGCTGCTCCAGAGAAGTGGACACGGAGCAATGGATTCAAACTACAAGAAAGAATATTCCACCTAAACATGAGGAAGAACTTCCTGACAGTGAGAGCTGTTCGGCAGTGGAATTTGCTGACAAGGAGTGTGGTGGAGTCTCCTTCTTTGGAGGTATTTAAGCAGAGGCTTGACAGCCACCTGTCAGGAATGCTTTGATGGTGTTTCCTGCTTGGCAGGGGGTTGGACTGGATGGCCCTTGTGGTCTCTTCCAACTCTATGATTCTATAACTAATTCTACTTTTGTGCCCGTCCTCCCTGTTGAGTTCTACAAGGACAACCATGAGACTCGGGAGGAGGACGCTGGCAGGCAAGGCCACCCCCTGGGCTGGGTGTAAGCAGGAAGGCACGCAGGGGCTGAGGGCAGACTGAAGTTGGTGGGGCACTTCCCCAACCACCCGTACTTTCCTCTGGTTCCCCACTGGCCCCATTTTGCCTCCAGTTCTGTCGGTGCCGAACAGCCGAGTTTGCTATTTGAGGGAGGGATGCCCAGTACAGCAATGTCAACTTACAAACATACAAACACAAGTTCTCCTTACTCCTTATAGCAGGCATGTGCAGCTAAACATCCGCCTAGCGAAATTCACCTGATGTTTACTGATTTTGCCTTATGTAACCTGGAAGCGTGCTCCCAATTTTATTTTATTTTTTTAAAAAAGGTTCAATGAAATTTCGTCAAAGGAACAGCCATAGCTGTTGGTCCCAGGTCCAATCCCTGGCATCTCTAGGTAGAGCTGCCTGAAACCCCGGGGAACCACTGCTAGTAAGTGTAGGCAATTCTGAGATCGATGGACCAATGGCCTGACTCAGCAGAAGGCAACTTATTTAAACCAGCCCTTTGTCTGGAACCATGAGGACTGGAATCTTGCGTTGTTTTAGGGGGAAGGCCCACCACTTACTGACGGAGCATCTGCTTTGCACACAGAACATCCTAAGCCCTGGCATCCCCACATGAGGCTGGGAGAAACCCCTGCCTGAAACCCTGCAGAGCTGCTGCCAGTCAGTGTAGACAAAACTGAGCTAGCATTTGAGTTGTGTTAGGAGGCAGCTTCCAATGTCCTCGGCAGCCCTTTTCCTCTTCAGGGCTGCAACCCGAGGATCGTCCACAAGAGGGGGCCAGCATCCTTTTGGAAAGCCGGGGTTTCCTGTTGTCCAAAATGAGAAACTTCATCCTCCCGGAGTTGAGACAGACACAAATTAAAAGGCATCTATTAGTGGGCTACCAGGCAAGCCCAACCAGGCAGATAGAAAGTGGAGTTAATAATTCAGGGCAACGTTGAGTCAAGCGGCTAAACAGCGGCTTTGCCGAGCTCCTAAATTTAGACTCCTTCAATAATTCGAAGCAGGCAGGGATCTGCCTGGGCTTTTCGCTTTAGCTCGATCCGTAAGTGGAGAGAGAGAAAGGAGTCCCTAAGCGTGAGGTCAGCCTCCCTCTATCTCAGGGGCAGGGAATCTTTTCCAGCCTGAGGGCCGCATTCCCTCCCAAGGAACCTGCTGGGGGCCACATCTCAGTGGTGGCCGAGGCCCAGGGCAAATACGGTCAGAGCAATGGATGCAAATATGACCTTTGAGCAACAACCTGGTTTCTAGATTCACCCCTCTGTATCCCCCCTCCAGGGAAGCAAGTGGAGTCATTGGAGCTGAAGGCCCAGGCAAAAAGTTTCTGGTTGCGAAGCAGGGGGCCACTATGTGCCAGGGGGATAAGAGGAGGAAGGGGCCTTGCCTCCATGCGTGGCTGTGTGTGGGGAGGTCCAAACCGAGGGAAATATTTGGGGAAACTGGAATGCTGAACTAGACGTGCCTGTCGCTGTCTTTCAGATCTGCACCACACATTTAAAGCACCCCCCCCAAAAAGAATCCTGGGAACTACGCTCACCCCCTTGCCAAATGACAATCTGGGGCGTACCTAGGTTGGCCCCCACGAAGCGTGCAGGCCAAGGGAGGGGCAGAAGAATCACGCCTCTCTATTCTTGCTTGGAGGGGCTAGGAGCCGGCCAACCCTACCTGTGCACTCCCTTGGTGGAGACATCCAGTCACTGGCACGGGCTATTGCAGAAACTCTCTGGGCCCCCCTCGCCAGCGAAGGATGACGGCTTTAGAGGAGCCAATGCATCTCTTTGCCAAGGGTGCAAGGGAGCCTAGATACGCCTCTGGCAACAATTCCCAGCTCCCTTAACAAAGCCCAGTTCCCAGGCTTCCTTGGGGAAGCCAGTGTGGTGTAGTGGTTAAGAGTGGTAGACTCGTAATCTGGGGAACCGGGTTCGTGTCTCCGCTCCTCCACATGCAGCTGCTGGGTGACCTTGGGCTAGTCACACTTCTCTGAAGTCTCTCAGCCCCACTCACCTGACAGAATGTTTGTTGTGGGGGAGGAAGGGAAAGGAGAATGTTAGCCGCTTTGAGACTCCTTCGGGTAGTGAAATGCGGGATATCAAATCCAAACTCTTCTTCTTCTTCTTCTTCTTCTTCTTCTTCTTCTTCTTCTTCTTCTTTAAACACACATTGGGCGCTCTTTGAACACACAGTGTGGACCTGCCCTCAGACTATTTGTCCATCTTCTACACTGACCAGTCGGGATGGCTCAGTCGGTAGAGCACGAGACTCTTAAGTCTCAAGGTCGTGGGTTCGAGCCCCACGTTGGGCAAGAGATTCCTGCATTGCAGGGGGTTGGACTGGATGACCCTTGGGGCTCCTTCTAACGCTATGATTCCATGACTGGCAGAGGCTCTCCAAGGTTTCAGGCACGGGTCCTTCCAGGCTCACCTGGAGATGCCAGGGATTGAACCCGGGACCTTCTGCATGCAAAGCAGGTGCTCTAAGCAACGGGAACGGGAGAGGCATTTATTCGGGATTAATCAGCGCAGAATCTGATCTCTGTGTGTGGGCGAAAGCCTTGCATAAATGGCCTAAGCTCATCCTTTGAACACCTCCAGCTTCTCCGCCGCCTCGCATCCCGGCTGACGTTGAAGGCCCCTCTCTGGATGGCTCTTGGGGAAGAAGGGAAAGTGCAGCGGGGGAGGCTCTCTCTGGCTGCTGCCAGCCACTCCAAAGCTGAGGATGGGTTTTTAATGTGCCGCTCAGCTCGTTATTATTAGCAACATCGTTAGCAGCCGCATAGTCACTGGGAGGGAAGGCGGTGGAGGGAAAGTGCAGGGTTTTTGGCAGAGGCAGCGACAAAAAAGAGAAAACCTTTGCCGGGAAATCAGCGGGCAAAGGGCAGGAAAAGGTTTGACATATTTTGGGACCCTTTGAGGTGTCCCCCTAGACGGAGTGCTTAACCACCCCCCACCCCCCGATTTAAGGTGCTGCTTCTTTTAAGCCCACTGCCTAGGCTGGTACTCCACCATAGAGGTTCCAGTCCTCATGAAGTTCCGAAGAAAGGGCTGATTTAAACAGAAACAGAGGAAGCTCCTTCCACAGAGGAGTCAGACCCCCTGGTCTATCTGGCTCAGGATTGTCTTCACGGATTGGCAGTGGCTCTCCAGGGTTTCTCCTGGAGACGCTGAGAATCGAACCTGGGTCCTTCTGCATGCAGAGCATGTGTTCCACCAGTGCAACCCTCCCCTAGAAAATAAAGCAAGATTCCAGTCCTCATGACCCTGAAAACACAATTCTGACACGTGGGTCTCTCCCAGCCCTACCTGCAGTTGCCTCTGGGTATTTGAACCCAGGGCCTTCTGCAGGCACAGCAGGCATCCCACCACAGAACTACACACCCCTTCCATGGAATGTTTATAAAATGACACCCCCGGCCCCAAAACCTGAAGTTTCTCTACTGCCAGGCCCAAATCGCAGGTGTGGGGTTTGCCTCACTTCCTTACCTAAGGTGATAGCAACACAAAAGAGGATTCTGGGGTGGGGGGGAGAGAGAGGAGTTGGGATGGTAATGGCGGGGAGGGGTGGCAGGAGAGAGATCGGGCGGTATTGATTGGTGTCTGTCAGCTTCCCGGGCACAATGGCTGTGCCGCATGTCCAGACACCGCACCATCGCACAGATCAATGGGGGGACATCAATACACCCGGAATTGCTCTGCAGCTATGGCAACGGGAAAGACAAGAATTAGGGCTGTTTGCTAGATGGCTCCAAAGTTCTTGGCTGCTGGGGAGCGCTCAATATATATATATGTGTGTGTGTGTATGTGTATAATTTTTTTCCTTTGGAAAAAAAAATCCGGCAAGATGGAAGACACAGAAAAAGACAGAGAGATCTCCCCAGATTAAATAGGATGCCTTTTGTTTTTCTAACTTTCCCATGTCTCAAACAGAACCCATTCCTTTTTTCCGTAGGGAGTTTCTGCGCTTCTAAGCCAAAATTAAGGACGCTGTTAAGATGGGGTGGTAATAAGGGATGAAATTTCTCTGCACAGTTGTGTTCTAGGAAGTGTCCCCTGCCGCCTGATGATTCTGCATTGTAGAAAATTCATCTTGCACGTGTAGAACCACCCTCTCTCACCTGTGGTTCTGCCCGTATGTTAAAAATCCAGAGAAAAGTCCTCTGAGCATGTCCGGAGTATCTTTTCCTCACCAATGAGCAGCTCCCCACCCCACATAGGAGTAAAGAGTGAGTTTGATGGCAACAACCCCACGCAGATCAGAGCCACAATATGACCCTCCAAGTCTCTTTGTTCGGCCTTTGAAACTGTCCCCAAGCCACGCCTCTTCTCAGGCCACACCCCTTATAGATCCTTCTCCGCTCCTTCATTGTTTTTGCAGGGCAGAGATGTGTCCTTGAGCTCTCTGAATGCCTCTTGCTTGCCTGGGTGCAGGGCAGAGAGAGGGGTGTGGGGGTGTGTATGTACAATTTGGTCTACTATGCAAAGGGAAAACATATCTTCATTGCTCCGCCCACTTTTGCCTCTGGCCCTGCCCCCACTGGTACGTGGCCCAAGAAAGCTTGCCCAGAAAGGAATGTGCCCCCCCCCCAGTCTGAGAAAGGCTCCCCCACCCCTGACTTAATAGAACCATTCCATACCACCACTAAGATTTATGCCATTTCTAACATAACAAAAGCCTTCTGGATGAGGGCAAAGGGAGCCCATCCATTCCAGCACCCTGTTGTTCTAGTGCTCATGTGCCCCATAGAGCCTAGGAATCTAGATAGACTGCCTCTGGACCTGGAAGTTCCATAAGAACAGGAGAAGAGCCCTGCTGGATCAAGCCAATGTCTCATCCAGTCCAGCATCTTGTTCTCACAATGGCCAACCAGATGCCTCCGCGAAAGGAGCATGCAGGACCCAAACAGAAGAGCACTCTCCCCTTCTGCGGTTCCCAGCAACTAGTGCTCAGGACCATTACTGCCTCCAAACATGGAGACAGAGCATTGCCTTCGTGGCTTGTAGCCGTCAATAGCTGCCTCCACCATGAATTTGCCCAACCCTCTTTTAAAGCTGTCTAGGTTGGTGACCTAGGGACGCGGGTGGCGCTGTGGGTTAAACCACTGAGCCTAGGGCTTGCCGATCGGAAGGTCGGCGGTTCGAATCCCCGCAATGATGGGGTGAGCTCCTGTTGCTCTGTCCCAGCTCCTGCCCACCTAGCAGTTTGGAAGCACGTCAAAGTGCAAGTAGATAAATAGGTACCGCTTCGGCGGGAAGGTAAACGGCGTTTCCGTGCGCTGCTCTGGTTCGCCAGAAGCGGCTTAGTCATGCTGGCCACATGACCTGGAAGCTGTACGCCGGCTCCCTCGGCAAGTAAAGCGAGATGAGCGCCGCAACCCCAGTCGTCCGCGACTGGACCTAATGGTCAGGGTTCCCTTTACCTTTACTTTTTAGGTTGGTGGCCATCACTGTCTCCGATGGGAGCAGGTCCCATAGTTTAACTATGTACTGTGTGAAGGATTTTCTTTGTCGTGAAGCTTCCAACATTCATAACACTAGTTCTAGTGTTATGAGCAAAGATTAAGTTCTCTGTACCAAGATGTACCCCCTCACATTCAGAATGTTTTGCATGAGGTTTGAACATAGTGATGGAGGTGAAATCTGATTTGTTTGCATCATAACGAGAAACTACCTCATTTGCACTTCTCAACCCAAAACACAGTTACCTTTTGAAATCCACACTTCTCTGAATTTTGTAATGGACTTAGCCAACCAAACTCTATGTACAAAAATGTATATATTAGAGGGAAATATGAATGAAAAAGAATATGCTAATGGAATAAATGTACAAGGATCCAGACTATTGGGGAAATTGCAATAATGTGCATCTCAGTCAAAACTGCATACAAAAATGTGTTTGTTAGGAGAAATTTTCACCAAAACAGTGGCAAATTTTCAGAAGAATTCTTTTCCACTAAGAATTGCTGCGGAAATTTGGAGAACTGAATTTAAGACTGGAGAAATGAAAAACTTAGTAAACAGAACATGACAGATTTATCCATCTTTACTTGTACACGGGAGTTTGTGTGTTATTTCCGACATGGGAGAGTGTGTTTCCTTCCATGTGGGAAATAGTAGCATGAGTTTTGAAACAGATGAAAAGTGAGACAGAGAGAAAGACTCACCAGGAGACCTTCAGCTGAATCTAATCTGGTCGTTTGTTTCTCTGCTTTGCAAACACACAAGCGCTGCGGACTACTACAAATTTTAAAAGAGATTGAGGGCCCAAATAAAAACTGTCAAGCATTTTAAGATCCTTGGGGGTGAGATGGTTAGGAAGACTTGCTTGAAATGGCTCTTTAAATCAATACAATTGGGGTGGGTGGGAAATCTATCTATCTCGGAGGAGTTTCTGCTGAAATCCTCCGCCCAACACCCCACAAGGCAGGTGAGATGTGTGAGCCAAATCTATCGCTGTGTTGGTCAGGGCGGGAAAGGGCCCCATTTTACAAAGAACAATAAACGACCCGTTCATTGAGTGCTTGTATGCTGGGAGATCGGACAATGCCATCTATTGCATAATAATTCATTCTGGGTTTTTTTTTTGTGTGTGGGAGATTCTGATATCTGACAAATTTCTTGTCGATTTCTGACAATTTTAGCTTCTCTCACTTTCTCACTCTTTTAAGTTCAGCTCTCCACATTTCCACATCGGTTTGGGAATTATTTATTTTTTAATTCTCATGGAAATTCACCAGCATTTCAGTGCAGATTTATCATGTTGTACATTCCCTCCCCCCTTGTCAATATAGCCTCATAGACATACCTTTGGAAAGCTGTTTCCCCAATGCAATGCATTTCTGTAATTTTTTTTTTTAATCTGCACATTTGTATGCACACCCCTGTATTTGTTCACATTGCTTCTCTGGAGCACTTGCATTGCATAATTCGGAGAAGCGTGAATTTCGAAGGGCGGCTGTATTTTGGCTTGCGTATTGATTTGATTTATTACACATCTATGTTGCTTTTCATTCAAATGAATCCCAAAGCGGCTTACAAACAACAAATAAGAATAACATGGTAGAACATACATAGGACATCACAAATACAATACAGATCATACAGAATAATTAACAAATCACCAGTAAAACAATTGCAACCTATAAAATACTATGAACAAAGCAACAAATAAAACATAAGCAAAACATCACAGTTAAAGGAAAAGTCACATAATATGATTAAGAAACCAAGGCAGCATTTATAATATATAAAACAATATTAATGGCATGAACGAAATAGCAACCAAAAGATAAACTAGGCACTGTTAAGTTCATACAGTGCATTCTTGGGTGCACTCTTCCTACCTTGGATCAAATCTGTGCCTCCAGGTGCTATAAGAAAGCTGCGGAGATAGTGCAGGACAGTGCGCACCCCGGAAATGATCTCTTTCAGCTTCTGCCTTCTGGAAGAAGGTAAACGTAAAGGGACCTCTGACCATCAGGTCCAGTCGTGTCCGACTCTGGGGTTGCGGCGCTCATCTCGCTCTATAGGCCGAGGGAGCCGGCATTTGTCCGCAGACAGCTTCCGGGTGATGTGGCCAGCATGACAAAGCCACTTCTGGCGAACCAGAGCAGCACACTGAAACGCCGTTTACCTTCCTGCTGGAGCGGTACCTATTTATCTACTTTCACTTTGACGTGCTTTTGAACTGCTAGGTGGGCAGGAGCTGGGACCGAGCAACGGGAGCTCACCCCATGGCGGGGATTCGAACCGCTGACCTTCTGATCAGCAAGCCCTAGGCTCTGTGGTTTAACCCACAGTGCCACCTGGGTCCCCTCTGGAAGAAGGTACAGGATTATAAAGACCAGGACTAGCCACCTGAGAAACAGTTTCTATCCAAAAGCGATTTTGGCTTTAAATGCAGTGTAAGGCAGTCTCTAAGGGAGTGTTTGTTTTTAGTTGTGGGGCATCAAGAGTTTTTAGGGGGCTAATCAGGTAGGGTATTAAAGTTTAGGAGGTTTATTATGCATAGGCGGGATGGGGAATGAGTCAACAGGCATTTTGAGGATACTAGGCTTGTCAGTTTTTGCATGTCTGATGTAGATTTTTCAATTTCGTTGTTCTGTAGAGTGGCTGGGGAGATGGGTGGGGTACAAATAATAAAATATTATTATTATTATTATTATTATTATTATTATTATTATTATTATTATTATAGTATGGGACAGTGACAATAAAGATTATTGTATCATACAAACACACTTGCTTTCGAAAGTGTAAATTAGGTTAAGTGTGGTGGGAAAATGTGCACTAAATCACATTATTCTCCCACTTGGGGACCCCAGAGATTTCTACGGGGTCTCCTGCTGAACATGCTCCCTGTGCTGTTGGGCAGACGTGGCAGTCACACAGACAGTACTTTAATCCAACAAGCGTAAGCTCGAGGAGGTGGAATCTTTCAGGGTTCTTGGCTCAGACTCCTTCCCAGCTGAGTGATACTTAGCCTGCTCCCCGCCAGTTTGGTGTAGTGGTTAAGAGCGGCAGACTCGTAATCTGGGGAACCGGGTTCGTGTCTGCACTCCTCCACATGCAGCTGCTGGGTGACCTTGGGCTAGTCACACTTCTCTGAAGTCTCTCAGCCCCACTCACCTCACAGAGTGTTTGTTGTGGGGGAGGAAGGGAAAGGAGAATGTTAGCCGCTTTGAGACTCCTTCGGGTAGTGAAAAGCGGGATATCAAATCCAAACTCTTCTTCTTCTTCTTCTTCCTCTAACTGAAAGACAAAGAAGGGCTTGTTCCCTTAAGGTCCACAGCCTTGGGGCCCTGAGGGTGGAGCTTGGGGAAAGGGCAGGCTGGCAGACCCTCCAGGGAGAGAGTGTCTCTCTCGGAGCTGTCCGTGGTGCTTGCAGAAAAGGTGCTGGAGGCCTCAACTGACTTTCCAGGGCAAACGGGAGGAAGCAGCTTCCTTGGAGCCATCCGTGATGCTGCAACCTCAAACAGGCCTTCCTTGACACCTTGACTTAACAATGGACGGGTCAGAGGACATTGGCTAATTCTCTGGTAGGAACAGACAGAGCCACCAAAGTCTGGCCCATCTCAGTTTTCAGAAGAGATGGGACCAAGTCCGTCTTGTTTTCCCAGTGGGTGCTAGTGTTAGGGGGAACCCCCCCTTTTAAAATTCTGTCTACAAGCACACATTACCAACATTTTTAAAAACTTACAAGGTGGTCTGTGGGTTGTACACTGCCTCTCTTCCCCCATTCCATTTCCTTAAAACCTTCAAAAACCATGTATCTAGCCACTGTATGCCTTGAAGAAGAAAAAAACTGGCGTCAAACAATATCTGGGGGGCACCAAGCTGGACACTCGAGTATCAGGCAGTCTGGGAAGACCCAGGTTCAAACCCCCAATGAAGCTTATTGGGTGACCTCAGTTTGGTTACTCTCTCTCTTTCTGTTTGACCTACCTTGCAGGGTTGTTGTTAGGAATAAAAAGGGACGGGGACGGAGAGAACAACGCCACCTTGATGGTCTCCTTGGGGAGCAGAGCCAGGGTATAAAATAATATGCTGCTTTAATGGTGCCCCAGATCCACTGTGCGGGGTCTCTTGTGATGATACAGCCCTCACCGGGATGGAAGGGCCTGCACTGCTCACATTTGTGTCAATTAAGCAGACTCCTGTTTGTCTGGGAATTGTGGAAGCGTGGATTATTATTATTTCTTCCCAGCGTGGGACCGCCACGTCTCCAAAAACCAAAGTGTGCCCTTGTCATCGGGAGCTCCAGAGCGCTCTCTCTCTCTCTCTCTCTCTCTTGGCGTGCATATGGAGTGTGTGTGTGAGAGAGAGAGAGAGAGAGAAAGAAAGAAAGAAAGAAAGCGAGCGAGCGTTTTCCAGTGTGTACCACATGGGTGAATCTCCTGCTCGGCTTATTGATTGGGGCTGCATTGATCTGCTAGAAGGGGATGGGGTGGAGGGGGGGGGGCAGAATGAAAATCAATAACCAACCCTGCAATATGTTTCTGGGTCTCGAAGATTCACTCGCTCGCACACACGCCCCACGCCGGAGCTGTTTTAATTTGCCGGGAGGACCAAGTGAGTGAGTGTGTGTTCATGTGTCTGCGTGTGTTTAAACATTAGGGTTGGTTTTTTGTGTGTGTGAGTGGAGATGAACCGGCAGCCTAGCCTCGTTGCGGTATATAAGCGGGATTCTGTCGGTCCTCGGCCTTGTAGCCTCCTCCTCCACCTGGATCCTCTGCATATTGTCTTCCGCCAGCCAGCCCCACACTGCTGAGTCTTCTTCCAGGTTCAACCCAGGCCCAGGTAGGTGGGTGGTTTTGCAGGGGTGACAGGAGGGGGAGGGGAGGCTGGCTGAGCCACGAGGCCACGTGAATTAAAATGCGTCATGTCAGCACCCTTGCACAGTTCAGATCATGCACGCCCTCGTTTCTTATCCCTTGGTATGTGTGGCTTCACGGCTCCTGGGATCGGATTCACAAGTGCTGCTGTGGTAGGCCTTGTGGTGAGAGAGGTTTTGCCTGTGGCCGTCAGCAGGGGGCGTCCTTCCTGCTGCAAGAGCTGCTGATTTTTTTTTTGCAAGAGAGAGCCCCCAAAAACTTTGCAGCGGTTGCGTCAAGCCAGGTTGCCCAGAAACAATTGTCCTGCAAGGCCTGGTTGGGATAGAAAGTTGTTGACTGAGGGAGACACCCAGTCTGCAGAAACCCAACAGAGGAAGATAATAATAATAATAATAATAATAATAATAATAATAATAATAATAATAATAATAATAATAATAATAATATATTTATGCCCCGCCCATCTGGCTGGGTTTCCCCAGCCACTCTGGGCGGCTTCCAACAAAATATTAAAAATACAATGAAACACCAAACATTAAAAACTTCCCTAAACAGGGCTTCCTTCAGGTGTCTTCTGAAAGTCAGAAAGTTGTTTATTTCCTTGACATCGTGCCTGTGGGGGAAGGAAATGCTTCACCTGTGAAATTTCAGTACATCAGGCCATTTTTAAGATTTGAAGCGCAGGGTGGGGGGGGGGGGAATGGTAGCAACATGAGGCAAATGACTGGGGTTTCTATGGCATCTGGTATATTTACTTACATGTCTCTCTGTCTTTCCTACATTTTTGTGGGGACATATTATTGGGGAGCAAAGCTACCATACTTATTTCCTCAGCACGCACTCTATATGTGATTCAGCACATACTTTCAGGGCTGCTAAGTAGTCCTGGGTGGGTATCTGCGCCCAGCAACCGGGGTTGATCGCTAGTAGGTTGTCTGATTTTGAAAATTTCGATGGCATTATTATCACAGAGGCTCGAGGCATATTGCAATGCGAGGCTACGGTGCTTAATCGGTCAGAGTAAATAAGGATAAAATGAGGAGGGGGAAGACTTTGTCCGTCGCCTTGAGTTTCTTGGAGAATGTAAAATGTAGGAAAATAAATATGTGTGTGTACACACACACACACACACACACACCTGCTTCAAGGTGTGAAGTGTGATACAGAGGTAATGCGAATAAATAGCAAAAAGTTAAAACTCTTTCAACAAACTTGAAAGCTGCTTGAGGTTAAGTAGGTGGTGGGTTTTAAAAAAACAAATTACACATTTTGCTTTTTAAACTGTATTTTTTAAAACAATGTATGGGAACGGGCATACCCCGCGACCCCAGGTATGCCTTTTATAACACAATCTTGGAAGAGGCATCTCACTTTCCCCCACAAACAGTAGGAAGGCCTCTTCTGGTACCATCTTACATTTATGGAAGTATATGCAAACGTCTGGCTCACTTAAGACTTTTTAGAACCTTTGTTCTCAATAACGATGGAACTCACAGGTGAAGATTACTTTTTTATATATATATATATATATATATATATATATATATATATATATATATATATATATTTATTATTTGTAAAGGGAATATTTCCACGAGTTAATACTTGATTATCCCTGTAGAGCTGCGTGCCATGCCTTTGTACTTTTGTCCTTCCTGGCCGTGACGCTTTACGGTTTACATTTTTTATTCTTTGTTTTCTTTCTTTTTGCTCTGTTTGCAATTTTTGATGTGGTTAATGAATCAATATTGTTTTTAAAAAAGGAAGCGGTAAACAGAAACAAAAAGAAAAAAAGGAGCAGAAAGATCCCCTCTTCCCTCACAAATGGCAGAGGTGAGAATGCCTCTTCCAATACCATTTTAGAAGAGGTATAGGCCCAGGGGCGGAGGAAGCCTCTTGGCCGCCCGGGGCGGCAAACTCCACATGGGGCGGGGCATCCTGACGTGTGCGTTGGGTGGACTGTGCATGCGCTGTCCATCCGGTCTGGCGCTGCTGCTCCTGCGGCGACCGAGCGAGCGGCAGCTTGTGGGGCTGACCCGTCCATGCTGCTTTACGGATGGGGCAGCCCCACAATCCGTTGCTTGTTCGGCGGCTCGCTCAGTCGCCGCAGGAGCAGCACCACCAACTCAGATGGACTGCACATGCCCAGAATTTCCGGGCATGCGCAGTGCATCCGGGCTGGCGCTGTTGCTCCTGCAGCGACCGAGCAAGCCGCCGAACAAGCGGTGGCTTGTGGGTCTGTCCCGTCCATCCGTAAAACAGCATGGACGGGGGCCGGGCGGCGGTGCTCGGCCTAGGGAGTGGTGGGAGGGGCTGCCAAGGGTCACCCCCCTCCCCTGGAACCCAGGGTGCCCTGCCCCCATTGCCCCTCCCTAGCTGCGCCACTGTATAGGCCTCTACTCTGCCACACAGCTAGAATACCTTTTGTTTTAAAAAAAAGGTATTTCCTTCCCTGCCTTCTCTCTCACACAGGGGACAATGCCTCTTCCACAATGATGGTGGGTTTATTCTCCTTTTTTTTTTTTTGCAACAGATGCAAGCATGATAAAAGAGCAACAAAATCAAGCTCTTTCCTCCAAAGCCTCGCCTTTCACCCCCCTGTGCAGTTCTGCAGACTGCACCACATGCGGTTGATAGGCTGAGATTTTTTTAACTGGGTGCAATCTCAAGTTGTGACATTTTAAAACATGAGTACAGTTGTTGCGGATTACTGTTGATTCCTAATAATGGGAGATGCTCAGGGCCTAAGTGCACATTATGAGGAATGTGTGCAAGGCTGAAAGTGTTAAAATAAATATATACAGAAGTGCAAGTCCCGCCCCCTTAAGTGCAATGGGGGGGGAGCTTAAACTCCCCCCCTCCATTGTGACCCCCATGAAAATCCCACCCCCAAAATCTGGCAATTACCTTTTAGAAAGTTCCCATTGTAGCCCACAGAAGCTTTCTCCCTGAGAGTAATCACAGAATGGGCGGGGGGTGTGTGTTATGAGGATCTTTGGTGGGGAGGATGGGTCAAACCTCCCCCTCCTGCATGTTGAGGCCCCATTGCAAGTCATCCCCCCACCTCCCAGTAACTTTAAAAAGCCCAAATTCTGCTGATGATGCAGATCCCTTCCCATTAACATCCATTAAGCTTTTAAAGAACCACCAGTTCCCTAAATACTGATCATCTCAGATTGCTCCTAGCAGTGACTCATTCTCCTACTCTAAAAAGAGCCCTGTTGGTTCAGGAGGAAGGTCTATGTATGGTATCCTGGAGCCTTCCCTACAGCCCACCCGCCACCCCCCAAAAGTGCCCAACCGGATGCCTTCAGGAAGTGGACGAGAAGGGAAGCAGCCCCTCCCTGTTGGCTGTCCCTAAGCATCTGGTCTTCACTGGTATACTGCTCCTGAGCATGGAGGTTCTATACAGGAATGGGGGAGAAAAATGGGTCCTGCCTCATCTGCACTCCTCAAAATAATGCACAGATCAGAATTTGGGTTATTCCTTCAAGATTTGCCATTCTCTGAATTTTACACTGCAGTTCTCCACACACACACACACCCCGAAAAAAATGTGTACACAAACAGCATCTCTTAAGAGAAGGTGTGCATTAAAATCCTCAGATATTAATGAAAATAATGGAGTCGTGTTAGGGGAAACCGCTGACAAAAATGGTGTACGTTAGGCAAATCGTCACCATCATTGCTTTGTAGACCACTTTGAGGGTCTCACCAAGCGCTGTGTAAATTTAAGGAAATGAATAAAACAAATTGATGCAGAAATGTGGAGAACCAAGTTTCACTTGCAGGTGGGTAGCCGTGTTGGTCTGCCATAGTCGAAACAAAATAGAAAATTCTTTCCAGTAGCACCTTAGAGACCAACTGAGTTTGTTCTTGGTATGAGCTTTCGTGTGCATGCACACTTCTTCAGTTTCACTTGGTTTCCATTTCTCAACTTTTCAAGCTTCGGTTAAGCTTGGAAAGGTGAGGAATGGAAACCAAGTGAAACTGACCATCCCTGAGATGAAATTGACTACCCACTAGGGATTTGCCCATTTCTGAGGTGACAGTCATGGATAGAGCAATCCTTCCTGTCCAGTCCTCTTTCAATCCATGCCTCAGTTTCAAAGTTGAGGAGCAGCCACCCAGATCGCCTTTGTACATGGCTGCAGAGTTTGGATTTCTCACTTGCGCAGAGCGCCTGTTCTTGCCTATAGATTCCCCGCCAACTTGGGTGCTCCAATCAAGTGAGGTGGGATAGCAGCTTTCAAGGCCAGGAGAACACACCTCTTAGGCAAGCTTGCATCCCACTTGCAAATAAACCAACCAGCATTCTGTCTAGCTCGGGATGTTGTTGTTGTTCAGTCGTTCAGTCGTGTCTGACTCTTCGTGACCCCATGGACCAGAGCACGCCAGGCACCCCTATCCTCCACTGCCTCCCGCAGTTTGGCCAAACTCATGCCAGTCGCTTTGAGAACACTGTCCAACCATCTCATCCTCTGTCGTCCCCCCTTCTTGTGCCCTCCATCTTTCCCAACATCAGGGTCTTTTCCAGGGAGTCTTCTCTTCTCATGAGGTGGCCAAAGTATTGGAGCCTCAACTTCAGGATCTGCCCTTCCAGTGAGCACTCAGGGCTGAGTTCTTTAAGGATGGATAAGTTTGATAAGTCCATGGGATACTGACTGACAAATGGGCAAGGTTCTGGGCCTCCCAGGATGCTTGTTGCGGGTTGTGACGAGGAGTTCTGTGAAACCCAGAAGCTGGTGTCCTTCGAGCCCCCAATCTGAAATGGTTATATATTCTTTGACCTAAAGCAGAACCAAAATATATATTTTTAAAAATCACTTTAGGAATGGGGAGCAGAACCCACCCAAAAAACCATTCACCCACCCCTCTTTCTCCCTATAGCCTGCCTCTTGCCGTTCATACAAACACCTGTCCTTAAGGAATAGGTTCTTTGAGTAGCTTGGATGAAGCTTCTCTTCTCTGCCTCCCCCCCCCCACCCGCCCCGCGGCCTTTCCTTTCCCCACACCTCCATTACCCACACCCCATCTCCAGCCCTGGGTTTCCATGGTTACGACTGATGTATTGGGCTATTGATCAGCTCAGCCAAAGCCTGCTGTCCACTCAGGACTCCGCGGCAATTTCACATTCTTCCTCCTAACCATAGGCCTAAATCAATATCAGACACTGTTTATTCCGGATGAGTATTCCTTCTCTCGCTGGTTCATTCCCCTCTTTTCATCATGTATTTTCTACCCTACATTCCCCCCCTTAACTCTACAGAGCTTCAGGCTTTCGTTCAGATAACCTCACCCGCCACAGGGCGAGGTTAGCCATAAGGGGGTCTCTCGTTATCCTATATGCATATTTCAGGATCAGCCGCGACGCTGCGGGGCTGCAAAGAAACGGTGCGACTGTAACGCTTCTGCAGTTCCTCCGCTGCAGCACAGGAGTCAGCAGGGGGTACCCGTCATTCAAGTTTCTTGTCCCTATGAGCATGGATCTTTGGGCTGCAAAAGTGAGGCCTGCTGGTCAACACAGATGTAGGAGGAAGTAGGGCTCAAATGTGAGATGATAGAATGGGGTGTAATATAAGAGCAAGCTAAATTTGTCCCAGTAGCTCAGCTTGTCTACACTGACTGGCAGCAGCATTCCAGGGTTTCAGGCACAGAATCTTTCCCAGCCCTACCTGGGGATTGAACCCTGGACTTTCTGAATGCAAGGCAGATTTTCTACTAACTGAGCAACGGTCCCTGATTCTACTACCTCGTTTTGCTACATGTGTAGACTAGGTCTTTGTTTTTCTCCCCCCCCCCCAAGTGAAATGTAAGTCTCCAGTCCTCATGGCAGGAATTTATTTATTTTTTTGCAAGGAAAAACAAGACAAATATGTAAGCCGGCCTTCGCCAACCTAGTGCTGAGCCAGCTGTGCTGGCTGATGGGTGTTGTACTCCAAAACATCTGGATTGCCCCAGGTGGGCAAAGGGGTGGGTCTCCACATCAGCGATTTTGGTGTACTGTGCTGAGCTCAGGCAACATTTCGGTGCTGTGCTGAGCTCACAGCCTTTTCCACCCCAGGCCTAGAACAAATCAGGGAAATCAAGGATATCTATTGCAGAGATGCCTATTATGGATACCTCAGAGCGCTGACACAGACGTTGCCCAGCGCTGAATTTAGTTTCCTCTTATGCAGAGTATAGCTATATTTACACAGGCTAGCTTGTTCCCTCTTAAGTGAACAAGGCTTTTTGTTATTATTAAAAATCCATGTGTACACGGGCGCACGTAGAACTGATTTTTCTGTCTGCAATTTTTAGAGAGTCAGAAGAGTCAGGATTATTTTCACCGTGGAGTTGGGAACGAGAGAATCAATCCATTTCAGTTTCTTGTTTTTCCACTCTTAAGCTCAGCTCTCCACATTTCTATATCAATTTGTGATTTGTATATATTTTTAACGTCCTCATGAAAGTTGGGTTTTTACCATGAGGGCCCACTTGTTAGGCTTTTAGTCTTGCTTTAAATGTATTTGTTTTCGTGATTTTACCTGCTTCTTAAAATTATCTTATTGCAAATCTCCTCGAGACAGCGGTTTGGAAAGCAATGAATTTCTCCTAACATACTCATTTTTGTATGCATTTCCCCCCTAAAACATACCCTTCCTTTGCAAAACAATTTGTCCTAATGTACTGCACTTCCTGCACAACGTTTTCCAGTGGTGTAGGCATTTATATGCAAACTTCAAATGTGTTCTTTTACATCTCAGCCAGAGAACTGCATTTGCAAATCTGGAGGCATGCGAATTTCGAAGGATGCTTCATATGTCTTGCTTTGAAAAGTATGACTTGGGTGAAGTTTGCCTCTCAGTGCAAGATGAACTAAATTCCTTCCCCTGTCCTTACATAATGCACATATGATCTGTGGCAGTGAAGTCCTCTGGATGCTGGTGTCTCAAGTCAGCTTTGCTATGCAGGAAAAGCACAGGTGTGATTTAAAACTTTTTGAACATTCTCTCTCTCTCTCTCTCTCTCACACACACACACACACACACACACAAACACAAACACACGTCACCTCCTTTTTATTCCCCCTCCCTCTGAGCAAAAGCGTGCCTCTCATTAGCTCATCTGGTGGGGCCTTTTGGGCCCTTACAGCAACAGAAGGGACCACTGATCTTTAACCTCGTAGCTACTCAGAGGTCACAATCCCTTTGGCTGCTGATCGATTGGGCAGCCGCGGCTTCTTTAAGTCACAGATTCTCAATATGCTTATTTGCTTTTAAATGGCAAAATCAGGAGACTTTCGGAAACAGGGATTGTCCACCAGCAAAACTGTGCCCAGTTAGTACCACTATTGTGTGTGTCTGCAATTCATCACATTCTACCAAGCTCCGCCCTTGAAGTCCTCCAGGCTCCACTCAAAACGCTCCCAAATTTTGTCACCATATCCGCCACCTCCTCACCAGATTATGTCTCGCCCTTTGAGCAGCCAATGCAGCCAGCTCCTCCCCCTGGCCAACCAAAATCTTCCGGGCTCTGCATTGGCTCCGTCTTCATAGCTTCCATGGCTGTCCCTTGTCAACGGAGACAGTAGGCTGGGGATCCAAAGTGGGAAACTCTGAGCATCGGGCTGGAAACCACCTTGAGCAATTAAACACTATTATTATTATTATTATTATTATTATTATTATTATTATTATGGGGTAATGGTGCAATTAAACATTTTCATAGAAAGGGTGAAAACAAGCAGTGCCCTCAGCCGCTCCCCTACCAGCATGCAAACTTGCCTCTGAGCATGTGCAGAGGAGTTCCTAGCAACTAGCATTCAGCGGCATCCTGCCTCCAACTGTGGATGCAGAACATAAGACGATGGCGATTAAATATATTTACTGTATATATATATATCCTGCCTTTCTCCCAAGTTGGGATTCAAGGCAGCTTACAACATTTAGAAATACATTTTAAAATGCAAAGCAAAACAAAAACTAGTTGAAATACATTAAAACACATTTAAAGCCAGCAATTAAAGTACCTCACAGCATTGCCTGCATCTCAGTTTCCAAAGGCCTGTTTGACTAGGAAGGTTTGGGCCTGTAGGGGGAAGGAGCACAAGGAGGGAATCTTGGGAGGGAATTTCATTTGGGAGCAGCCCCGGAAAAGGCTCTCCCTCTCTTGTCACCCCCAACTGTACTTCTGATGCTTATGGGACTGAAAGAGGTGTTCACCCAAGGATCTTAGCACCCGGGCAGGTTTGTCTAGGGGGATATGATTTTTCAGGTACCCTGGGCCCAAGCCACATAGGGCTTGGCAGGTCATAACCTGCACTTCGAATAGTGACTGGAAAAGGCCCGGCAGCCAACGAAGCTGTTTTAACAAGGGGAGCAACATGTTCCCCTTAACGGTCCCCAGCCAGCAATCGGGCTGCAGCATCCTGGGCCAGCTGAAGCACCCGAAAACCTATGACTGGGGTTAACAGGATGCTTTGGTGGCAAGGGAACAAACAAGCATCAGGCCCGACACTCCTGCCACTATCACAAGGCGGCGGGGGGGTGTCCGTGAAGAGCAGGCACTGAGGAGGGATGAAAAAAACTCCAGGGATGCGGCAAAGGAGACAGAAAGAGACCTCAAGAGAGCAGGCGGAAGAGAGAGCGTCTGATTGGGTGGCCTCTCCGGAAAGCTCTTCAGAACAGCCACAAAAAGGCCTCTGAGAGGGCTTTGTTCTCGAAGGGCAAGTTTTGATGTTCGCTTCGCCTTCGGAGCCGGCTGAAGTGGGGCCTTGAAGTGGGCCTCGTGCCATTTTCCTGCAGGCGGGGAGGGGGGGCACCGTGTCTTTTTTCTCCCGAGCCGCCAACGGAGGGTCCATTAGCTTACCTTTCTGGCTCCCCCTTTCATCTCCAGAGTGCCACTCTGGGCATATGCTTGGGGGCCCATCCCTCCCCACATCACCCCACCCCGGGGGTTCCGTCACCCCCCGTGGTGCGGCCTAAATGGACGAGGGCCGCTCATCCCCACATGGAAAATTAAGTGCTTAGCAGGGTCCTTTTCTTCCTTAATGGATCATGTAGCAGCCATTCCCCCACTTTCAGGGCGAGAAACGACAGGGCCACTAGTTCAACAGCTCTGGGAGGCAGCCTGCTCATCAGTGGGATGGGAGAGAACCAGCTTCTCGGAGAGACCAGAGTGGCAAACATTTGTGCCACAGCCTCGTCAAACATTTCTTCCAAGATTTATTCCAATTCATTCTGATTTGGGGGGGGGGGCCCTCTCTCCCATATAAATTATGTGTGTCATGCCAAGGAGGCTGCTCTTTCTTAGATTTCTAAAGAGGGAGGGGTGATCTGTAAAGACTATTAAGTCCAGGGTCCAAAGTCGCCAAACTGCTCCACCGGCCAATGGTCTGGGCTGCGGGGAGTTGTAGTCGCTGGCATCCGTCTGTCTGGCGAGACAATGGAGGAGTGTGCCTTCAGAGGTGAAGTCATACCATTGGAGAGTTACAGTGGCTGTTGTGGTTGTAGAGACAGATACAGGAGAGACATGTGCAATTTGCTGCCAAGGAGTGTGGTGGAGTCTCCTTCTTTGGAGGTCTTTAAGCAGAGGCTTGACAGCCATCTGTCAGAAATGCTTTGATGGTGTTGCCTGCTTGGCAGGGGGTTGGACTGGATGGCCCTTGTGGTCTCTTCCAACTCTAGGATTCTATGTTTTGTTGCAGCTGGGGCAGAGGAAGGTGTCTGGTTGTGCTGCTGCAGATGCACCACGGCATTTCTTCTCTCTGCCCTCCACTGTTGCAGTAAATCATATCAGTTGCTGGGAAGCACAAGTGTGGAGAGTTGATTGGGTCCTGCTTGCGGGCTTCCCATTGGGGCATCTGGTTGGCTACAGTCAGAACAGGATGCTGGACTAGATGGGCCCTTGCCCTGATCCAGCTCCAAGGCTCTTCTGATGGTCTTATGGAACCTCCAGGTCCAGAGGCAGTCTGCCTAGATTCCAAGAGGCATTTGGCCATTGTGAGAAGCAGGATGCGCCTCTGGTCCAAATCCGGCAAGGCATTTTTAATGCCTTTCTCAGCCCCCGTGCTCTGGTTTCCAAGCATCTCGCAGACCCTCCAGATGACCTCTGGCATCTCCTTGAGACCTCGGCCTACCCGAAACCTCTCTCTCCCTCGAGCTCATAAAGAGTTAACCCAATTACCTCTCCTCCCTATACAGAGGATAGAAAAAAAAAACTCCCTGAGACTCCATCAAAGAGATTCACAAGAAAAAGAGTAAAAATGGATCAGAGGTAGCTTGGCTGTTTGGAAAGGGGCACGTCGCTGGCTGTCCATTTATTATCTTGGCAATCGATAGGGCGGTCCTTGGAGCCGGCCGGGGTCAGATACGGTTGCCTAGGCGACCGCTGCATTGAGGATGGAGGGGCAGCCAATTGGGCGGGCAGGCGGGAGACCCAGAGGTCACGGCCACTGGGATTTGGGTGGTGTGGGGAGAGAGGCAGAGGCCAGGTGGTGCCGGTGTGGGGCTGTGGTGGTGGAAACAGAGGTTTCAGTGGGCAGCATCTGGTGGGGGGCTATTAAAGCCACTTGGACTGACCCGTCCTCTTGAACTCTGGACCCCTAGGCCAGGAGAGCTGAAGGAATCCTGGAGATGGAAGCAAACAGATGGGAAGGGGGGTCCCTAGCACTACAGAGATCTGTCAACCAACCACACCAAAGGACCCCCATGCATTGCCTAGGATTCTGTGGGCATGCAGCCCCCACCCGAGGCTCCCTGAGAACTGGGGCCACAGGTGTGTGTGTGGGGGGGGGGTGATGGGTAGCCACTCTAGGGAAATTCGCCCATGACCTACTGCACAGAGAAGGTCAATTCTGGCATCTTCAGGTAGGGCAGCTCCCTGTGTCCCTATTTTAAATCAGCCCTTTATTCAGAACCACGAGGACTAGAAACCGAGGTCAGCAACAAGCATTCTGCATGCTGAAGGTCACTTGTTCAATCCCCAGCACCTCCAGGTAGGACAGTCTGGGAGAGTCTCCCGCCTGGAAACCTGGAGAAGTGCTGCTGGTCCGTGTTGAGAATGCTCAGCTGGTGAGGCTGATTCATGGCCAATTCCCTTTGGAACTCCCCGCCTCTTGACACCAGGCAGGTGCCTTCACTGAACTCTTTTCGGCACCTGCTAAAAACCTTCTTTAGGCAAGGCTAACTACATCTGCAGGATGAGGGCACATGTTTTAATCTGTTTTTTTTTTAAAGCTTATCTTTGATTTTAACTCATTTTGGAATGTATTAAATGGTTGCTTTTAACTGGCCGTTTTTTAAAAAAACAACACAACCCTGATAATTCCATTGTTTTATTCTTTTCGTAGACCACTTTGAGGTTGGGTTGGTTTGCTTTGTTTGTTCGTTTTCAACGAAGTGGTATTTAAATGATCTGAAATGAATAAAACTAAAACCCAGGGCTGGTAAAAAGAACAGCCTTCTTCCTGAAACGTAATTCATTTGCGGAACTCCCAGCCACAGGATGCCAGCTCAAATTGCTTTCAAAAAGGGAATTCGGTGGTTATTCACCATGGAGGCCATTGGGCTGTATGGAACTTCCATGCTCAGGGCAGTCTATCTGAATACCGATGGGCGGGCAGCACTAGTGGAGAGGAATATTGCTGGCCGCTGTGAAAACAGGTTTTCTCAATAAGGAGCAAACCACTCTCCATTTCGAGGGAGACTTCAAAATCTGAGTTTCAGATTAAGTGTTTGGATGCCATGGTGCATGTTGCCTTGCCTTGCCATTTTATGGCAAACTCCCCCTTCCCCCGAAATAAGAATGCTTTTGGAATTGGAAAGCTAGCTAATGTCCGGCTAACCAAAATACCAAGTCCAACAGGAGCCAGGGCTAGGTTAAAAGAAATGCAAACCCCAATAGCAGTCTAGACCTACCCAGAGTCAATAAAAGCTGTTGGTAGCCATTGGACAGGCTGAAATCCAACAGGTACACTTCCCTTTCCTTGGAGCTCTGCCAGTTCAATCTAGCACAGCTCCTGTTTGTATCAGTGGGGCTGCGGCGCAGATCTCTCATTCAGGGTGCTTCTACCATCAGCCCTAAGGATTTTACCTGTGGTTCCTTCGTTGCATGGGGTGGGACTAAATGACCCTCGGGGTCCCTCCCAACTCTACAATTCTATGAGGCCACAATTTGAATCTGGGGCCTTCTGCATGCTCTACCACTGAGCTAAGGCCTTTCCCCACATTGACGTTGCCTGACATCAGCACACTTCTCAGCAAAATGCAGGCAATCACCTGCGTTTGCGGCTCTGCCTACCTGCATGTGTAATGCCCAGAAGCACCTGCTTGGCCACATCCCCAAAATAACAGGAAACAAAACTCACCTTTCTCCTCGCAAAATACCGCCAGGCAGAGGAGGAGGAGGAGTAGAAAAAGGAGAAGGGCGAGATGAATGAATCTCTCGGCGTTTCCACTCTGGAAATGCTCATATCTGGTTTAGGGAATAATTAAATTGGATTGTCAAATGAACCCATCAAGAGTATTTGTTTTCATTAGCTGGTCGCAATGGAGTGAGCGGAGGGTGGGGTGGGGGCTTTGAGGGTGGGGGGAGGAGAGAAAGAGAGGGGAAATGATAGACAGCATATCTTCTTGCTTTCCTGATGGAAACTATTAATTAGGACAGCTTCTCATTAACATTCTGATGAGCCAGAAATGATTGGAAGGGAAGGGAAGGGAAGGGAAGGGAAGGTGTGTGTGTGTGTGTGTGTGTGTGTGTGTATGTGTATGTATAGAAAGCAGGGAGCTTCACAGACTGTGGGATTTGCTGGTGATCTGGATCTATCAGGACAGACAGGGGTTCATTTTCCCCCCACTGCTAGCTGCAGTGCTATTGTTTTAAAAACGCATTCCGCTGTAGTGATGTATAGTAGTCATGGAGCTGGGCAGAAGCTGCACAGGTTCATCGTCTGCCTCCCCAGCCCAAGGCAGGGATTGGGTGACCTGTGGCTCTTCGTATGTTGTTGGACTCCCAGCAGGCAGCATGGGCCAATGGTCAGGGACGATGATAGTGCAGCACATAGTTAAACAGTGGAACTCTCTCCCACAGGAGGCGGGGATGGCCAGCAACCTAGATGGCTTTGAAGGATTGGACAAATTCATGGAAGAGGAGAGGGTTATAGGTGGCTACCAGCCACAGTTGCTATGCTCTGAGTCCATGTTTGGAGGCAGCAATGCTTCTGAATGACAGTTGCTGGAAACCGCAGGACCTTGTACTCAGGTCCTGCTCGTGGTTTTCTCTTTGGGGCATCTGTTTGGCCACTGTGAGAACAGGATGCTGAACTTAATGGGCTATTTTTGCCTAATCCAGCAGACATCTACTGAATTCAGCATCAGTGGAGCTTAATAGTGGAAGGGTCTCTGAGCATGTGAAAAGCTGCTTTCACTCATCACCGAGTCATTCCACTCAGATTTGCTCCCTTGACACACAAATCCACTTTCTGGATTTGGGCTGGTTTCTAGGGTTGATTATAAACCTGCTTCCATTCCTCTTCCCCAGTCTCTCTTTCACAATGGGTCAAGAAGACCATCACCCTACAATATGGCTGGAGGCTGGTTGCATTTTTCCAGCAAGAAAACAAACAGTCCCCATTGGCATAGCCACAGTTCAAGGGACATTGTGTACAATATCTGACTGCTTCTCACAACAGCTCTGCAAGGCAGGCCATTCTTTACCTTCCCATTGGGTAGGTGGCAGGGCTGAATGGCTCATCGTGGCTGAGCTGAGATTTGAGAACCCTGCAGGTGTTTAAGGAGGGGGTGGTGTCCGTGCTGCAGGACAGGTGTCAACCATATATATCTCACCAAACGAAAAGTAGAGACCTGAATGGGAGGAAATTTAGTCTTCCACACTATTGGTTGTGTCTCTGTTTCTTCTGGAGCTTTGCAAACCTCTCTCACACTGAAGAAAATCCTGGGCTTTTCGCAGGATTGGGAAGTATCCAAAAATCTAATTCGGCACTCATAAATGTTGTGTTTTTTTTCGTCCTATTGATTTCCCTTGATGATCCATTTCGACACAATTGTGTGTGTGTTTGATGAAATTTCCCCAGCCAATCAGGGTTCCGATTACACGGTGCCAGTCATAGTGCATTCAAATACAATTAAATTAATTTCCAGGCAGGGTTTTCTTTTTCTTTTTCCTTTTTGCATTAATAAAATCTTCAGAGAGGGAGATCATTGATAGACAAACAGATTGACTTGCAAGAGGGAGGGAAAATCTCTCTGCTATTGAGAACTGAAGCACTGGAGAAAAATTGTCATATTTTATATTCAGCCGCCGATACATTGGGGCTGACCTAATCTGGTTTGAGAGCAGGGTGAAGAATCGAGCATCTTTCCCATCCTTCTGCAACAGCAATAAACTTTAGAAATGGTCAACATGTCTTACAATACAGAACACAGATTGGGCTGGGTCCCCAAGCTGATTGTTCCAGAACTGTACCCATAGCAGACACATGGAAAATGAGTTGTGTTCATGGGTCTACTTTGAGTAGGGTTAGCACTGGATCCAACTATTAAGATAGCATCCCTTTAATTTGTTTCATTATCTTGTAGGTCTCCTTTAGAGAAAGGGAACAAAGAGAGGGAGATACAATCTCAGTCTCTCTCTCTCACACACACACTTTCCTCCCAGCTCCTACTTAATCAACAAGGTGATCTCTTCCAAGAAACCCTACCTGTTTCAAAGCTCATTCTGTTGCTTCTGCACACACACACACCACTTTATCCCACCCAAACTGGTTTTCTGAAACAAGGCCATATTTTATTAGTATAATGCCCCTCCTCCCTTTCTGCAGAATCTGTGAATAGAATCACTAGTGCTAGGGAACGTTGTGATTTGGCGTTTATAATGAGTGTGCAAATGGATGGATGAATAGACAGCCAGGCAGGCTCACCTAATGGCGTTTTATGGGTGGAGACAAGGCTAGTAAGCGTTTTTACAGTGCTGTGGCTGAATAATACCTTCTGATTGATCTGTAAATAAACAAAACTGGCATTTTTAAAGCGTTGGTTTAAGAACGGGGCTTCAGAAAGGTGAGGTTTGCGGTTTTTTAATCTGTGCGTAACACACATTCATATGTACACTCCTTTCAAGTGACTCTTGATTTAGAAAGGGAGAATTGTCTGTCTCTCAAACACACCCACCCTTACATTGAAAGGAAAAGTGGTGTGTTTGTGGGTGAGAGTTATACAAACTCCCTTTAAATTGCTCCTGATATTGAAAAGGGGGAGTTGTTCATTTCTCTCTTGTACGCAGAAACTTGCAGAAAGGAAAATACTTTGTGTGTGTGAGTCAGAAATTATAGACATCATACACACAGCCTTCTAAAATTACTTCTGAGGTTGAGGAGAGAAAGGGCCCCTTTGCTACTACTCTGGAAATATATCCCAGAGCCTTCTCCAATATGTAACTTCATGCTGCCTTATCAGACACCTCCTTTCCATCTTCTAATTGGGGAGATCTCAAACGCTTTTGAACAAATTATCTTTCCCTCCCTCCGCCCAGTGTGTGTGTGTGTTTGTGTGTGTGTGTGTGTGTTATGCACACACTGCAATCAATAAGAAACGAAGGAGATAAATGCAGGAGAACCAAAAGGTTTCTGACCTGCCAGTTTGGGGTGAAAAAAGAAAGGTGGATATGAGCTAAGGAACCTACCCAGGTCCTCTTTTTTCCTTAACACACTTATTAAAAGCACACCTGTTTCAATTATTCAGAGATTCAGATGGAGAACGAGGTGTGATGCTGCGGTTCAGAATCCTGTGCTTTAGGTTGCAACATGACAGGTGCAATCCAATATATTCTGCTCAGAAGTACGGCTCACTGATTTTATGGAGCCTGCTTACAGGTAAGAGAAGGGGAAATTTAAAATAATAGCAAAGCAGCACAACCTATTGCAGATTTACTCGGAAGAAAACCCTGAGCAAATTCAATTAGAAGCCCAGGAGAATTTCCTCCTCCCTTTCAGTTACAGTCTGCAAGCCTAGCTCTCCTTCCCAAATATATTCATATATATTTTTTTTAATCCACAGACAAAATTAGAAGCATAAAGTCATTTAGTTGTGAAGTTTTGTGCTTTAATATGTGTTTGTGTTTGTGTGAGAGAGAGATGTGTGTTAACCCCCTTCCCTTTATAACTTAAAGCGGGGGGGGGGGGACTGATGGGGATGCTCCTTTTTTTAAAAAGTCAACTTCTAAACTCCCATAAGAATTGTGAATCTGGTGTGTGTGTGTGTGTGTGTGTGTGTGTGTGTGTTGGGGTGTGGAAATATACACCAGCAAAAAGAAGGGGAGGGAGAGAGCTAGCCTACGGGACTGCCCTGTGGAGTCCCTTGGACTCATCTTCCTTGTTCATTTCTCTTTCGCTCTTTTGCTAAAGGGAAATTGTTAATTTCACCGCTTACTCAGCACCTTGGAGAGCGCCTACGGCGGCTGCGGAGGGACCAAGCAGACTCTCTTCAAAAATCCGTCCCCCTTTGCAAAAGGCGCTCCTGGTTTTTAAATGCAAAATGATTCACAGCCGCTTCTCTCTCTCTCTCTTTTCCGCCTGTCAGGCGTTGGCAAACCCGGGGATTTTAATTCAATCTCCCTTTCTTCCGTTTCCTTTTCTCTGCGAGGGAAACTTCATTGAGGAGATACTTCTGGGAATAGGTTGAATAATGTTGATTAGGTTTAATCAGGTTTAGATATTATTATTATTTTCTCCCTCTTTAGAAACGCCCGCGCGCGCGCGCGCAGACACAGACCGGCCACATCCGTCGTTCTCCGAAGGTTTAGGAGCTGTGAAAAATTTTCTCCCGGGCTTGGAGATAATTTATTCCCCTATTTGATTAAGGCTTCTTAAAAAGGGAAGTGGGCGTTGCTATTTCCGGATTTCGTAATTCTAGATGGTAAATCACACAGCGCCAGGCTGCGATCCTAAGCACGCTAAATAAGGGAGGAGGTCTCCCACGCAAGCAGTAGCAACCTGCAAGCAAGTATAGATAGGATCGTGCTGCGCTACGTGGTGATCCTATACATGCAAACTCAGAATTCCCACCAAATTCTCTCACCATATTTTTGTACTGGGAAGCACCTCGGCTGGCATAACTGCCACGATGCCCCACAAATTCCCCATAGATTTAAAGGAGACGGGCAAATTATTCTAGTTATGAGGGGTGTCGGGGAATTTGATCAGTAACATTATGATAGTTCTATACAATGTGAAATGAAATTAAAAATATTTACCAAAAAAGGTAATATTATGATAAATGACAAGCTCAGATCGATGACCCGAGGCCAGACTCTGTTTCAGCAGCGTCTTCCTCCGCTCTGCAATGGAAACGAATTATTATTAGTAGGCCTGTTGTTGTTAATAAAGGGTCTACCCTGCAAGGGTTATGTTCTTTCCGTATCTATGGTACATGGAACTTGAGATAAACAAGGCTACATAAAACTGGCTAATCAATTCTTTCGGAATACATGCAGTGTTTTAAAAACAACCAGCTAGTTGGAATCAGCGCCAAGCAAAGATAGATCAGGTCCAAACGGATCCGGGCGCCTGTCTCCGCGGATGCGCGTTGTTGGCAGGGAAGAGGGAGCAACCTTCCGGGACGCACAAAGCTCTTTCTCAGATGGGATTCAGTTCCAAAATTAAATGATGCAGGCCTATAAAAGCCAGCCAGCCAGCCAGCCAGCACCCCTACCCACCACCCGAATTGTTTAGGAGTGGATTTCTCTCCCCCTCCCTTTGGTTCAGAGATCTCTCTCTTACTCAAGGTGTTGGTGATATCAACAACTCTTTGGGGGACGGGGAAAACGGCCACCTTCTCCTGTTTTATTTCATTCTGACCGCACGGTTTACACAAAAGCCTCAGCCATCTCTCTCTCTCTCTCTCTTTCTCTCTCTCTCTTTCTCTCTCTCTCTTTCTCTTTCTCTCTCAAACCAAGTTAACGCTCCATGCGTCCGAGGAAGCCCTGGAAACGTAATAGCCTCATAAAATGCGCCAGCCTTAAGGTTAACACAAGGCTCTTAGTTGCTTCTGCCGCAACCAACGCAGCGCGACCCCCTCTGCCAAGTCCTACAATGTAAGTGCATTGGCTTAGGCTGATCGCCTCCCCTCCGAGTTCTCCCCCTGCTGTTTCAAACGACTGTAGGCGTTGCGGGGCGAGGACCTTTGCTGAACCATTCACGTTGCTCCGTAAACCGGCGCTGCGTTTGTCAATCAATATAGCTTGTTGTAGCCAAACGAGCTATTCAGAAGCGGGTCGTGTCCATTCATTGCAACGGGTCTCCTCTGAGTAGGACAGTAATTGGATTTATCTGTTTATTGCATTCCTATCCCACCTTTTTCTCCTCCCCGCTCCTCATCCGATCTCCACAACAGCCCTGTGAGGTAGTTTAGGCGGAGAGGGAAAGCGACTGAGCCGAGGTCGCAGGCAGGGAGCTTCGTGGCTGACGCTGCTTTCTCCCAGGTCCAAGCCCGACACCTGCACTACCTATTAATAAAAATATCTTGTGCTTTATCGAATTTGATATTTGCAAGGGGAACCCTAATGCGTTAGTGTAAGAGATTACACTATAGCACAATGTGTCTTAAATATGTCTCCCGCCCTGCTTTTAAAGCAAACCCAAGAGCAAATTGCCTTATTACTGTGTATGGCAGCGGGGCGGAGACCGAGGCTTCCATCTTAGGCTGCCTTTCTAGGGAGTAACCCCCACGGATCTCACTTCTGAGTAGATCGACCTTCCTAGGATGGCGCTGATCCTGCTGCCCAACTCAAACCCTTGCGCGCTTAAATATGCCCCACGGACCTTGCGTTTATTTACTCGGGAGTAAATCTGAATCCGTTTCCATGGGTCTCCCTTAAGCGTGCACAGGGAGGCCCTGGCAGCACCCGAGCCGAAGTCCTGAGCACCCTTACTCGGGAGTAAGCCCTTGGACCGTCGCCCAGGGGCTTACTCCCGAGTAGACCCCATTGGACAGGCTTGCCCCTGTGGGGAGAAAGAAAGCCTTTCCTGTGAAAGTTGGTCGTGGCGGATCTGTTGAGGGAAAGATGTACATCGAGGTGGCTGTTTGAAACCCACCTGGCTGGATTTATTTCCGAGTGAAAACATGCACGGGTGGATCGGGGGCCTCTCTCCGTAATAAAACAGAGGCGTTATCGATCCCTGGTTTTATTGACTAGTCAGGATTGGAGGGTGTTCAAGTAACTGATGTGTTTAAACTGCCGTATATAATGCAGAGATAAGCAAATCTCGATCACGCGTCTTGTAAATAAAGCAGACCCCCGTGGACTCCCCTGGGAGGAATGTTAAGATTGTAAGCGGCTAGAGACAGAAACCTACTTCGGGTTGTATCTAATAGAGCAGGTCCTTTGAAATGAATGGACTCGACCTGGTCACATCCGCTCATTTTAATGTTTTGGGGTTGTTTTTTTTGGGTCAGCCACGTTCCTCAGAGTAGTGCTTCTGAAATCAACCAGGTTACTTAAATCCATTTATTACAGTGGGTTTACTCTGAGTAGGACTAACACACCGTGAAAGTGAACGGGGAGCTATAGTAATGAATGAATCAGAAGAGTTATATCTGTGTCCCTGAAATCGGGACCTCGAAATAAAGTTAAAATCTCTTTTTAAAAAAAAAAAAATCCAAAAAATAGATAGGTTCAAAAGCAGAACGCTTATGAACAATTAACTCTCTTTAAAGGGGGGGGGCTTCTAAAAATTAAAATAAATAGATTTTGGACTCTACAGCTGGGGTCAAAAATAGCCCCGAAAATCTGGTTTAGAATGACTGCGTTGTGTCCACTCTGTGCGTCTCACAGCCTCGTAACAGGCATAAATTCAACAGGTGAGCATCCCCGCCCAGAAAGGGAATGAGGGCAGCTGCAACCTGTTGGATTTCTGCCTGCTAGGCAGATGGGAAAGGCACAGGAATAGCTGCCATGAAGAAATAATAATAATAATAATAATAATAATAATAATAATAATAATAGCAAGATGGTGATCTTATTCCCCGTTGCCTCGTGAGTAGGAGCTACCGTCCAGGCGACGGGAGTGCGCTTACAAAAAAGGTTTTCCCCTGAATATTACGCCTGGACTGCCTTCAAGGTTGCCAATTGACCAGGGAAAAACGCCCTGGCCGGCTCTTGTGTACCTTTATAACTTGCAGCTCGGTCTGTAGCAAGGAAACCTCTCCACAGGGAGGTAAGTCCGACACGACCTGCTGCAGATCGAAGCCCTGCGAAAAGGGCATGGGAGCGGAGAAGCTTGTGAGAAGGGGGGAAATGGCAACCGCGGCTCCAATGCCGTTTTAGGGCCGCTCCAGCTGCGAGCCTAAAGCAGGATTACTCTGAAGTAAACTCCATCGACTCCCCCCCCCCCAACTCCAATGTCTTATGAATCTGTGACTGTTTAGGGACTGATCCAGCAAGGACATTTGGGGGGAATTTTCATTCCCATTTAATTTTTTAAAACAGGGCATAGTTCCTCGTAAAGTACTGTTATTGGCAGGGGAGAGTCGTGGATTCAAATCCTCCTTTCGTGGCCTTGATCAACTCTGAAATACAACAAAACAACAACAAACAAACAAACAAACAACAACAACGTGTAAGGATGGTTGTATATACATGCATACAAACACTTTAAGCCTGTAAACCTACGCATTCTTACTTCGGAGTAAACACCCATTAAGCCCCTCTGAATAACTGAGTCTGGCTTCTTCCCAGTCTTGGTCGCTTCTATTAATGTAAAAATAGTAATAAGAATAAGAATCATGACACCCAGTTCTGGCAGTGCTCAGAGTAATTAACAGACATGGCTAACCTAGGACCATTCACTTCAATGAATAAACTCCCTCGGATACAATCCCATTATTAGAACAAAGCTATGGCTTTAAATTCAATATCCCCCCCATCCGGATGTGACAGAATCCTCTGCAGGGCACCCTGATTACTCAGAAGTAAGCCTACTGAATTCAGTGGAGGAGAGGCAAAGGGGCCTGAGATCTCTGCCCTAAGAGTGAAATCTTCTAGCTCCCCTACTCAGGAATCAAAGATCCATTGCGGTCCAAAGGGAGGCTTACTCCCAAGGTAAGAGCGTAAATCAGGACCGCAGCCTTTTTAAAAAGCAGGCTCCCGATCCTGGGCGTGGAGCCACCGAATGGCGGGGCTTGCTCTCGAGTAAGCCAGTATTGACCGGCTGTTTTTGTGTAAGCTGATGGATCCTGTTTGTGCTGAATTTGGAGGGGAGGCATGTTAGTGAGGAGTTGCTTTTTAATCGACCTGGTGCTTATAAACTTGTATCTCTATACCTTGAAAATGTAAATTGTTTTTTTCTTTCTTTTCCTTTTTTGGAGTGGGGGGGGGGGAGGAAGATGTCCATTAAATAGATTTTGCATACATTTAGAGAGCGAGCGAGAGAGACCGCAGTTCTCCTATAAAAAGAGCACTTAGGGACGAAAATTGCCAGCGTGGGCATCTTTTTCTTGGAAAGAAATATCACCGAGTTCCTCTTCTGATGCCTCCTGCATTTATCATATTTTCTCCTTCTTTTCATCCCAAAGTTCAAACACAGATACAGATATAGATTCGGAGAGACTTGGATTTCTTGATTTGAAAAGAAAAAAGAAAAACCACCAAGATTTTTTTTTAAAACTCCACCCCAGCTCATTCTGCCCAGATTATTTACAGTGTTCTGTGATTCGAGACCAAATGATTGGTGTAAAAGAATTTCGTGGCAAATTCAAACTATTGTTGAATTAAAAAAATAAATGTATCTGTCTGACATGCACACATTTCTAATGATCTCTTCATTTCTTAAAAATATATTCTGTTAAACAATAGAGCCCCCGAAGACGTATGGGACATCGATATGGTGTGTATGTTTATATATGAGATATTTTTAATATGGCAATTCGGCCATTAGTAGAGGGCGGGTATATTTTATTTATTTTGAAACCTCTCTCCTCTTTCGATTAGTTGGGGGGGGGGGGAGAAATCTGGTGTCTGCCTGGAGTCTGAGGGAAAGAGAAATATTAAATAGCAGGTGGTTTTATTGTCCTTAAAAACAATCAGGGTTGCCCCCCAAATCTGGTCCAGTGAAATTTAGGATGGGGAAATAATTCTCCCCCTTTTATAAATCACTTGATTTGCACGTCAGGTGGTGGTTTTTTTAAGCCTCTCTGTAAATTTGACTTGCATTTCATTAAAAACGGGCAAGTGATTTGTCTGAAGCCTTGCTAAGGAGGAGAAGGGGGGAAAGACTAAATTGATATAATGCAATTTTCCTGCTGTTAAAAGGGTCTCCTATTGCATTATAGCCGTCTTCATTTCCGCAGAGTGAACGATGGGGCTGTATATATTTCTTGCTCAGTTTTTCTTGAAACGAGAGGCGGGGATCAAACAGTATATGCATGTGTGTGGGTGTATATATATTTTAAAGAATCAAGAGTATTTGGTGTCTCCTAATGACTGGGAAATGTATTGAAATCTATGCAGCGAACAGTGTCCCTCTGCCAAATAGCAGATTGATCAATAAAAGACAATTAATCAACCAAATGGTGTTTTAAACTCTATCCAAGGGAGTTTAAAAAAAAATTCAAATTGATGTGACAACTCCATTTAAAGAGTTATGTAGGAGCCGCCTCGGATTCCCTGGGAGGGCTTTCAGAGTTGCAAAGCGTCTGCTGTTGTTTCATAATTAGGTTAAATTGGAATATGAACTACATTTTCTTCTGTCCTCTTATCCATTGATTGCTGAATTTGCATCCACTTATAATAGGAGAACTGCGTTGCCTTCTCTTAAAACACACAGAGAGATCTCTGGAGAGGCTCAGGCATCTAAAATCAAATCTTTAAAATCTATGCCTTTTTAAAGCCATATTTATAACAATAGTTTTCTTTTAGATGCGGGGAGGGAGGGAGGGCATGTCAATTTCTTATCATTCTCTCTCTCTCTCTCTCTCTCTCTCTCTCACACACACACACACACACACACAGTCATGGAAAGAAAAAGAGGCCACTGATATTTCTGTGCAACAATAGCAAACAACCATATTTTAAAATCCTTTCTCAATCTTGACCTCTGCTTTACAGTTGGGTGCCAAATTATAAGATTTAGGGGGAAAGCGTGGAAGTGTACCGGGTACTATTGTTGTTTGGGGACATTTTTTTTAAAAATAATAATCGTGCATTTCCCCCCTCACTGAATTCCAGAAGAGGAGATTTTGGTATAAACTGGGATTGAGCCATCCCCGTGCCGATTCGTCCTAGCTGAAGTCTGTCTTTCTCAATCTTGCTGGGAAAGTATTGTTGTATGCTATGAAACTGTAACCGCTGTGTATTATTCTGGAATGTGCTGCTACTTACAAGAAAATCTCCTATCCAAACACAATTCGAGTAGAATAAAGGTCTGGGAAGACAGATAGCTAAAGTTAAAAGAACAAACAAACCAATTATAATAATATTTTGAAGAGAGAGATTCGCACTAAGTATGTCTGCTGCTACGATTTCTAAGGACTTTATTACCCGAGCAAATGCGGTTCCTTTCAGCACCGAATGAGCTGGACAGCTCCTTAGAAATGCCTCTTCCTTCCTCCACAAAAGACACGGAAAACGCTCAAATATCGTACGTATTATGGGGATACCTTTTGTTAGGCCAGCCAACAGATCCCAGCTTTGCATGCAAGCTTGTGAGTCCCACAAGGCGCTTCATCAAGTCAGGTGGTAACAACACAGACAGTGCTTGAACTGCATCTGCAGAGGGAAGGTCCTGCCATAACAGTTTTCCTTCCACAGTGAGTCCACAATACTTATGATTGAATTGGCCCTTCCCTAACCCCTACTTCCATCGGTTTGGTTAAAATAAAAATAAAACTAAATGGTGGGGATCCTACTACTGACACCAGTCACTGCTGGGTGGAGAATTGTTTTAGAGCCTAGAGAAACCTCTGGGATTCTGCACGGGGCCATGTAATGGTCAAGAGAAAGGGTTGTGAATGCAAGGCTAGATTGTTACAGGTCTCTGCATCCATAGAACTTACAGTTTAAATGTTAGGACATAACAAAGGGGCGAAGGGAGGACATGGGACCCTGGGGGTCATGTCCCCAAAAATCCAGCCCCCAGCAATGCACTGACACGCTGTGTTTTTAAAGTCCTGCATCGCAAGTGTGCACGGCAACACAATCCATCAGCTGCTAAAGTGCTTGGCTTGAAATAAAAGTAGGGAGTTCAGAAAATCAAAGATCACGGGCATGATCTACTAAGCCCCTCTGAAATCACCAGAAGGGTGGGGTGTATATATAATAGAGTTGGAAGGTACCCCCAAAGGTCCTCTAGTCCAACCACCTGCAATGCAGAAATCTCAACTTTTAAAGGATCCATGACAGATGGCCACCCATCTGTCTTAAAAAAGTAAATAACCTGTACAACGTACTCATTTGTTAATAGATAAACCACAGGCACAATGCACACCTATTCATAAAAGCAGGTGTAGCGATTTGGGATGAACAATCGTGGCTTGAATAAGTCTACCTGGCTAGTCTAAGGCTAAGGCAGGATTCAAACCACAATTGCTTATTTGGTGCTTGCAGCCTGAGTCATTGATTTGCAGTGGGTTGCAACCACCTCTTAAAACGAGGAAAGATGTCACAAGGTATGGGGACCAATGAGCACGGACGCTTAAGCAAGCAAGACAGTTGTCATTTTATACTGTGCTGCACCTGCTCATGCTGCTAGTCCTCAATTTACTCACCTAGATCATAGGCACCATGATCTCAAGAATGCTGGAATGAAGAATCAGCATGCCTGTTGCATCCATCTAGCTATCTACCTGTATCTTTTATTTTATTTATTTCATAAAGTTATTTCATATTTCATTATTTCATACACCACTTTATTGTAAAAAACAACAACACCCCTCAGAGCAGTTTACAAAAATATAAAGCAATAGAATTGAGGAAACAAAAATCACAGTGAAACATACAGAAGTTAAAATACTAAAACAGATTAAAATTACCTCAACTTTCTAAGCATCTGGGTAAACTGGTCTAAACAGGAATGTTGTTCTTTTTAGCAGGCAGGAGGGAGGAAATCAGATAAATGTCGAGCAGGGGGTGGATATTTCCCCCCAGGATCAAATTAGCAGAATTTAGTAGGGAAAGTTCCCCCTCCCAACCCAAATAATCAGCCCTCTTCATAAAAGTTAGAGAGGGGTTGTTCCTGTTGCGTTTGAAACCTGATGCGATTATTTCTGAAAGCACCTATGTCGACATCATCCCTTTAAAAAAATAAATCTCATTATTGTTTTGGTATAATTCGTTTCAGTCTTTTATTGTATTAAGCTTCCCTGAGAATATTTATCCTAAAGGGGGCATTGCTTTAATAAAATAAAGGATCGCAGGACAGCTCATTGGTAGCATGCACATGGGCTGCAGCCCTGAAGATACTTCTCTTTCTGTGTGTGTAATGATAGAATCACAGAATCCTAGAACTGGAAGGGATCCTGAGGGTCATCTAGTCCAACCCCCTGCATTGCAGGAATCTCAGCTAGATCATACATGACAGGTGTTCCTCCAACCTCTGCTTAAAAACCTCCAAGGAAGGAAAGTCCACTCCCTCCCCAACAATGCTGCTAATATTCACTAGGTTTTTTTTTTTTTAAGTCATGAATATAGCTAAGAAATCTAAAAACTGGTGGGTTGTATACAATGTCAGGGCACTCAGGCCCATTGAAATTAATCAACACAACTAACTTAGATCCAGTCATTTCAGTGGCCTGAAACTGAGTTTGCTACTTGCCTCACATTGGTGGTCCCCTCACTCAGCAGAGGCGAGGCGTCAGCAAAACATTCTGTAAGTGATCAAACTTTCATGTCCTGAACAAGTTGTGTATTTCCCAATTCCTGGAGCAGTCAGAGGGGGCACTGTGAGGATGTCCAATCTGACCCCAATGCAGAGCTGGGCAACCCACACATGCCAACCCCTTACAGTTAGAAGCCATGCACCCCCACACTATGGGGTGCCCCATAGCAGAGAGGAAGGGCTCGTAGAGGGAATGTATCGCCCTCAGCTAGCACAGAGGATAGATCTCCTGTATGCAGGAGCAGTCAACCTCCAAGTAGCCACTGCTAAGGACAAAGCAACAGAGGGGAAGGCTGACACCTTTGTGGCCTGGGCTTGTGGGCGTTTCAGAAGCATCTGACCGAACCAGGTGGACCTTTGGTCTGGTCCAGCAAAGGCATTCTCAAATATAGGCCGTGACATAAGTAAAATAGTTTGGGAGCCACAGCCCTCCTTGGGCTTAAAAAAAAAAATTTTAGTTGCAGACGCCATGCCATTGATCCTGGAAAACAAATGTTGTTTGTGCAAACCCCTTTTGGATGAAGAGCAATTCCTGCGGTGGGCACTGCCCTCTAACCCACATATTTCAACCCAGAGACTACAAAAGCCTCTTGAACAGATGCTTCTGATCATACCTATCTAGAGTCCTGTGTCATCAGAAAGCTTGCATACTGCTCCCTCCCATGGAAAGGTAGAGTTTTTTTTAATAGAGATATTATTATTATTATTATTATTATTATTAGAAAGCTGGTCTCAAATTTTAGCTGTTTTAGTAGAGGACATCTTCTGCTTTAAGCACGAGGTTCCCACTAGAGGATGGCTCTAGTGGATCTGTTCATGGAATCGTAGAATTAGAAGGGACCCCAAGGGTCATCTAGTCCAACCCCCTTCAGTGTAGGAATCTCAGCTCGAGCATCCCTGACAGGTGGCCATCCAACCTCTGTTTAAAGACCTCCATGGGAGGAGAGCCCACCACCTCTCGCTGGAGTCTTTTCCACTGCTGAACAGCTCTTACTGACCGAAAGTTCTTCCCAATGTTTAGTCGGAATCTCCTTTTTTGTAATTTGAATCCATTGGTTTGGGATTGACTCTGTTGCTGCTCTGGAGTTTATGTCTTCTAAATCACCCTGAGAACGTTTTTGGAGGACAGAGGCTTTGAGATATATATATTTATACAGGAGGGTGTGTACATTTAAAAGCCACCAAGATGAGCCACAGCTTTGCATGTTTCTTAGAGTGCAATGGGCACATCTTCCTGTTTGGTAATTCGCCCAACCCAAAGTGTGGGGATGTGGTCTTGTTCACTGCTACTTTATCGTCTATATTTTTATAGTTACAGGTGGGTAGCCGTGTTGGTCTGCCATAGTCGAAACAAAATAGAAAATTCTTTCCAGTAGCACCTTAGAGACCAACTGAGTTTGTTCTTGGTATGAGCTTTCGTGTGCATGCACACGAAAGCTCATACCAAGAACAAACTCAGTTGGTCTCTAAGGTGCTACTGGAAAGAATTTCCTATATTTTTATATACATATATATCTGCGTTTTTAATCTCATATCTATCTATCTATCTATCTATCTATCTATCTATCTATCTATCTATCTATCTATCTATCTATCTATCTAAAACAATTGCAGAATGATCAGAAGGTTAACTCCCTAAGCCCACCTGCTTTGTGGAGAAGATAGCATGGATGTTTCAAAAATGGTACAATTTTTTAAAAGGTTTCCTCCCCACTGCCCACACCCAGCCTAGTGGTCTGACCTCCTAGCGCCGGAGAAAGGCCTGCATGCTTTAAGCCAATTGTTGTTGAGGAAACAGCAGGGGGTTTTTTTGTGAAGAGATGCAGGCCCACCTATGATTCGGCTTGGTCTAGTGACTCGCCTAGGAGGAGCAGAATCCTGCCCTAGGAGAATAGCCCCGTGTGTCCATTGCAGAACTGTTTATTTCTTTAAACGACACCTTAATATGTGCGAACCTGCTATTAAATCTGCATAAAGAAACAGGAAGGTGGAAAAATATCGAGTAACTCGTAGGATGCTTTGAATATTGCACCGACTGCGTCGATAGTATCAGTCCCCTTTTAAATATAGGACGGACAGATTAATTGAGCTATTGTTCTCTTTGACGGCAGATTTGGATGGAAAGTAAGTTGCATGTATGCAATGCATTCATTCATTTAAAAAAAATGTAAATCACACGTGTACCCAGTTTTAAAATGTGGCTATTAACAAAATGAAAGTGAGCGGATTCCATTTGCACTTGGGAACCATGCCTATAAAAGTCATCTGTAAATTTGGGATTAGCTGTAGCCTTTAACTGACGTGAGATGTTATCCACAGCCAGGATTTCCCAGATCTTAGGCGGAGGATTTTAATCCCCTGTGCCCCACATTTTGTTACAGTTTGAGCCCTCTATGAAAAGAGAGTCAATCAGCCTTTTCTAATTAGTAATATTCCTTCCTTGTGCGTTAAAACCACCAAGACCCTCATGGAATTTAAGACCAATAAATACTCTGCCTCCCACTTAGTCCTACACAGAGTAGACCCACCAGAATTAATTGATGTAAATCAGTCGTGCACATGAATTTCAATGAGTCTACTCTGGGGACCACTGCCATTTGGTCATAACCTGCTGTAAGTTTCTTAATACAAGCAAACCTCACTCCCAAATTTCTCTGTATCTTCGGAGAATATCACTAAGCATGAATATCAACATACAATCTTGTTTGGACACATTACTCTGCATTTTCTTTCTTCAATCCTGATGTATTTATATTCTGTTATCCTATTAGAAATCACACTGATATGTGTATGTGTGTGTGTGTGTGTGTGTGTGTGTGTGTGTATAACACAAATTAACAAAAAAAAAAACCCTACTGCTATAATATCTATCATCTATAAGCTATCTACAGTATATACGTTATCGGGTGGGCTGTATGAATACAGTCAATAAATTATATAATTGCTCCCAGAATACCCAGCCAATTTAAAACAGCATCTTAAAGCACATATACACACAATGCCCGGTGTTCTGAATGCCTTCTGCATTTTGTGTTTCTGTCATTTGACTACAGAAAGTCACTTGGTTTGGACATGCTTCCATTCAGCTGCTCACTCTTTCTTCTTGAGCAATATCCGCATAAACAGATAGGAAGAAGGCCTGTGTTTTGTTCGTTTCATGGGTGGAAAAGGGCTATGGAAAGATTTTGCTATGGAAAGGAAAAGGGCTATGAAAAGGGCTATGGAAAGATATATTTTTCTGTGCGCTTGTGAAAGGGGAGATCAAGAACACTCAGACAATGCTGATTTATAATAATAGTGATCTGAATTCCTACATCGCTTAGTATAGCTGAGAAAGTGAAGCTCTATATAATATTCAGAGGAGGGATATATTTAAGGAAAACCTCATTTTTATTTTGTTTACTGATTGTTCCCAAAGACCCCCCCCCCAAAACACAACATAAAGGAGAGATGTTAAAGAGAAGCATTTTCTTTGCTCTTGCAGAAATTGGCAAACAGTCAATTCAGGACAGACAGACAGACAGGGAAATAGATCTATCAACAAATCCACACCAGCTGTGTGGCGTTTGTTGCTGCAATATGAGACAGTGGTTACAGGGTTAAATAGGGGGATGAACACAAATGCATGGAGGTGGAACATCCAGGCTCAGAGGCAGTCTACCTCCAACGACGAGATCCCAGAGGCAAGCAGACAATGGGGTGGTGGTTTGTTTCCTGGTGGCCTTACCAATAATTATCCGGCTGTCCACCATTGGCAACAGGAAACCAGGCCCTTGCTTTGATCTGGGCAGGCCTCTTTCTGGGTTTCTGAGGGCTGGTTTTAGATGGTGGACCCCAGTTGCCAATTTTAAAAGTCAACAGGCCAGGGGAGGGAGCTGAGTCCCCGGAGATGGGGCCTTCCCAAAGTTCAACTCGGCGAAATGGACAGGCGCCAAACTCGGACAAAGATAGGCGTCTGATATCTCTCTCCGCACATCATGCAGATCTATCGGGATGCAATGTTTTTCCTTTTAAACGGCAGAGAATCTTGACCCTAAGCCGCCCACAAAACGGCAGTGTCAACAGAGGTAGGATGAGCACCAGCAAACATCAATTTCCTCCCCTTTTCCCTTCCAGAGCAGCCTCAGTTTTCAATCTCTCTCTCTTTCTTTCTCTCTCTCTCTCTCTCTCTCTCTCTCTTCCTTTCTGGGTCCAGGGCTGACTGGGTTAAATCAGGTTGGCTCCTGATTGCGATCTGTCAGTTTTTTAGGCTGGTGACGTGGGGAGAGCAGGCAAGCAGAGGGTTTGGGTTGTGGAATCGATACCAGTGGCTTTGGGCTGAAAAGCAGCGAGCAGGGGCAGAGCTCTCTGGAGGAAGGCAGAGGAATCAGAGAGAGAGAGAGAGAGAGAGAGAGAGAGAACAAGACAAAGGAAGAGGTTAGTTGAAGCTGGACCGATTCTAAAAGAAACTGAAAATTAAATGGACATCAGCCCTAAAACAACAACAATAACAACAACAACAAAACAGATTTCCATGCATCTGATGAGGACATCCTCAGCAATTCCTGCAGCCAGTCAGTTTGACAGATCTGAAGAGAGTGGGACTTTAAAAAGAGAAAGGGGGGGGGGCGGAAACTAAGAGGAGTGTGAAATGCAGATGGGTTTTTAATTTCTGACCAAAGGAGGGAGTTTGAAGCTCTTTGCTCTTTGCGTTCAGGAAGTGCCTCCCCCCCCTTTTATTTTTTATTTTTTAAGCACCAGCAAAAGGTGGAGAAGCAGAGGGAGGGGGGGGAGGCAAGCAGCTCTGGGGAGGAGGAAATGCCTTTGAAGAAGCAGAACTGGTCAAGATGCTTTTTCTTTCTTTGAAAAATGCTCAGGTTTGAAAATAATTTCTCTCCTTCTTCTCTTTCACTCTTGCTCTGCTTTCCCCCCCACCCCCGACCTTCTTACAGCCCTGCGTGCTTCCACAACGCTCAGAAAATACAACGCTCGACACTAGGTAAGGTACATAAATTATGACCCCTGTTATTAATTAATTGTGGTTATTAATTATAATAATTAGGAGGGGAGGGCTGTTTGGACTTTTGGACAGGGATGGAGAAGATGGGTGTGTGGTTTCTTTGCTATGATTCATAATCTGCCTCTTGATCTCAAAATCTACCTTGAACTGGACGGGGCAGAGTGGGCGGGTGCCCCTCGCTTTGTGTGCAGGAAGTGGGGAGTCCCAATGCCACTTTACTTGTGGGGCAAGAAGCTTCTGGGGTCCTCTACATTTGGAAACCATGAGCATCTCTGAACAGTCCCTCTCTCCCCCCCCCCCATTTCTGATGAGGACCTACCTGTTTCGAGAGTGCAAAAGGGGGGGGGCAAATGAGCTTTGAAGTTTGACCGGTGCATCCTTAATTTGGCATCCTTGATGCATGCATTTTCTTTTTTAAAAAATCGGCTGCATTCTCCTGTGCCCCCATCAGCCACTTCCCAGCACATAGCGGAAATTGCGGGATTTGTGCCCACAAAATGCCACTGACTTGCATGGGTTGCCAAGAGGACAAGGCAAATTCGTAGAGGAGGAGGCAGCTGTCCCTGGCTACCACTCGCCCCAATGGCTGCATCCTCCCCCTTCCCTGTTGGTGGAAGGATGCCTCTGAATGCCAGTTGCTGGGGGGTCACAGGTGGGGAGAGATGCTGTGGCCCTCAGGTCCTGCAGGTGGGCTCCCCATTGGGAAACCTGGTTGACCAAGGTGAGGACGGGATGAGGGACTCGGTGGGCTTCCTTCGGCTTGACCCAGGAAGGCTCCCATGGGGAAGACTGCCCTGGGATGAATCAGACCAGCAGTCCACCTGTCTCAGGATTGCCTCTCAATGCCACTTCCTGGAAGTGTTGCTGTTTTCCTTGGGTCTTGCTTGTGGGTTTCCCGTTGGGGCATCTGCCCAGCCCCAGTGAGACTGTGATGCTGGAGTAGATGATCCAGCCACAGGACTCTACCAATATTCCAATGGAAACCCCAGACCTAAAAGCAGTCTATCCATGTTCCTAGGTCCTTAGGGGCATTTGGCCACTGATAGGCTGGGCGAGATTGGCTTTGCTTTGGCCCGATCCAGCAGGCAGGCTCTTCCAGTGTTCTTATGGAACCTCCAGGTCCAGAGGCAGTCTAACTAGATCAGGCATAGCAACCTTGGCCCACCAGATGTTTTGGGACTACAGTTCTCATCATCCCTGACCACTAGTCCTGTTAGCTAGGGATCATGAGAGTTGTAGTCCAAAAACATTTGGCGGCCCAAGGTTGCCTATGCCTGAGCTAGATTTTGGGGGGCTTTTGGCTACTGAAATAACCAGGATCTGGACCTTGCCGCTTCATTCAACAGGGCTTTTCTTACACTCTTATGGAACCTCCAGGTCCAGAGGCAGTCTATCTAGATTCCTCAAAGGCCCACCTAGTCTAGATGCTGAGCTAGGTGAGCTTTTGAGCCTGATCCAGGAGCCAGGCTCTTTTGTATGTTTTGATGCTCTTCTGTCCCACTGAAGGTTCTCAAGGACGGTAAGAAACACCACCTTGGTCTTCTCCAACCAACCAACCAACCACCCACCGACCACCACCTTCCAGAGCCTGCAGCTCCCATCCTCCCGGAGCCCCCGTGAGCTGGAGATTTTAGACCCGGTTTGCCCAACAGATGGGAAGATGATGGCCTAGGGCCAGGGGTCTTGCACCATGAACGTCCAGCTGAGCTTGGAGAACGGCGGAGACATGTCCATTCAGGAGCAGGAGCTGATGCACAGCGACAGCCGGGCCCTGCACTCGGCCCTGCAGAGGCCGTCCCTGGTGGCCTCCGTCCTGGAGGGCAGCGAGTACCACCGGGCGGAGCATGCCCTGGCCACCACCTTGCACCCGGGGCTGGGCTTTGGCGGGGAGTCGCCCTCCGCCGGGGCGGGGAACAGCTACACCACTCTGACGCCTCTGCAGCCGCTACACGAGAAGTTCCACCACCACCACCACCACCACCAGTGCCTCCCCATGGGGAACGTCATTGGCAGCTTCACCCTCATGCGGGAAGACCGGGGCCTGGGCGCCGGGGGGAACTTCTACAGCCCCTACCCCAAGGACATCGGCATGGGGCAGAGCCTGTCCTCCCTGCCCAGCCCGCAGCTGGGCCCCATGCACAACTATGCAGGCCACTCCTCCGGCCCCCTGGGCAACGAGAAGATGGTGCTGGGCAACAGCTTCGAGGCGCACTCGGCCGCCATGTTTGGCCGGATGGAGCAGCACTTCCCCCGGGAGATGTCCCCCTCCCAGAACTCCACCATGGCCTCGCCCAGCGCCATGGGCCAAACCCCCTACGGACACCCCCGGGCGGAGATGAACGCCCGGCCCAACCCGCCCATCGCCACCCAGACCACTGTCCTCTCCAGCCAGCTGGAGGAGATCAACACCAAGGAGGTGGCTCAGAGAATCATCGCCGAGCTGAAGCGCTACAGCATCCCCCAAGCCATCTTCGCCGAGAGGGTCCTCTGCCGCTCGCAGGGCACCCTCTCCGACCTCCTGAGGAACCCCAAGCCCTGGAGCAAGCTCAAGTCCGGGCGGGAGACCTTCAAGAGGATGTGGAGGTGGCTGCAGGAGCCCGAGTTCCAGAGGATGGCAGCTTTAAGGTTAGAAGGTAAGATAATTTTTGACCCCCACCCCCACCCCCACCCCACCCCCCAGCTGCAAGCAAGGGGAGTAAGCAAGGCTGGAACAATGCAGGGAAGTGAGGAGGGGCTGTTTCCGCCCCCCTCAAGGTCTTCGACAGACGTGGCAACCCTGTATATTAGGGGTTCGCAACCTTTTCGGGGCCACTGCCCCCTCGGTTCCACAAGCTCGTCCCCTGTGTCTGCTACCCCAATAAAAGCATTCTTCAGAACAGCGGTTTGCATGACCCACAAAGGAAGATGAGAGCACAATAAAATTCATTGACTCACAGAATTGTAGAGTTGGGAGCATAGGAGCCAATTCCTAGGGGGCTGAAGTCCCTCCCACCCTCCCACCCCAATAATATATTTGAGGGAGCCAGCCCCCCCCTCCAAGTTAATGCACATTGCCATTCAAATGGTGTGTCATTCATAATCTTGTGATCGGTTATGTGGGGTGGGGCTTACCTGCCCCCCCCCATTTTTTAAATGCAAGTTGGCAGCCCTGAGGGACCCCCGAGGGTCATCTAGTCCAACCCCCTGCAATGCAGGAATTTCAGCGAAAGCATCCCTGACGGATGGCCATCCAGCCTCTGCTTAAAAACCTCCAAGGAAGGAGAGTCCACCACCTCCCGAGGGAGTTCAAAAGAGGAACAATTAATTGCACATTTATTCGAAAGCCAACCAAAACTATTTGGTTTAATTAACTGAGCAGAGCGAATGAACTGGATCCAGTGCTATCAGCTTTCCAAAGTCTGTTGGTCGTCGGCGTCTCCTGCAGCCGCTGCCTCCCCCTTGCGCCTTAGCTCCCCACTAGGGAATCCCGTCCCCTGCCGCCCCCCAGTGGCACCACCCACTTTGGGAAGTGCTGCTATCAGAGCCAGACCACCCATTAGGCAGGGTGAAGCAGTGGCCTCAGGCTGAGGAAGTGCAAGAGGCAGCACATCGTCTGCTTCCGCCGGCGGCAGAAACCACCTCTTCACTGAGTTTCACCCACCCCTAAGGTGGAGAAGACACGGGGCATAGCCTTGCTCAGTGCTCTCCCTCGCTGAATTTGGCGACAGGGTTGTGTTCCAGCGTGCGGTGGATGCCGTGGGGCGCGGTGGCGGCAGTCGGGGGGTAGGCAGGAGACGGCACATTCCCATCTTGCCTCAGGTGGCGTAATGGGATGGGCCGCCCCCGACTGCTCTATGAAGGCCCTTGCTAGGGAGTCAAGCCTCGCTGAACTCTGTAGGCCCGGCTGCTGAGACAGCAGACCTGCCGAGGGTCACGTCAAAGGAGGAACACCTTGTCCAGCCCAGGACTTGGGGACGAAAGGAAGGACTTCTTCATCACACAGCACACAGTTAAACTGTGGATCTCACCCCCACAGGAGGCAGCTATGGCCACCCACCTTTGAAAGAGGATTAGGCAAATTCAGGAAGGAGGATTGGGCTATCGGTGGCTACCAGCCACAGCAGCTGCGTGCTCAAACAACGGAGGCAGGTTTCGGGGAGTCTGACTGGTTCCTGTTCACTGGGTGCCGAGCCGAGAGGGCACCGCGACAATGACTTGGAATGGAAGTTGAGAGGCAGGGACGTGCACCGAATTTTGGTGTTGCACAGGGCACTGCTGAAATTTGGATAAGGCCCGTTGCTGCGAATCGCAAGCACTCAGGTCGTGCTTTGGGGCTTCCAGTTGGAACATCAGGGTGCTGGGCTAGACGGGACCCCTTTGGCCTCATCCAGCATCCAGGCTCTCCTGATGTCCTTGTGGAACCTCCAGGTCCAGAGGCAGTCTAGCTAGATTCGTATGTTAACAGGGGCATTAGCCATTGAGGGAAGAAGATGCTGGAGCAAAGGGGCCCCTCTTTGGCCAGATCCAGCAGGTCTCTCCTGATATTCTTACACTGGGCCTATTTTGAGAGACAGGACTGGGCTTGGAAGGAGAGCTCCCGACCTGGGTTACTGGGGGCATTTGGGAATCTTGCGTCCAGTCTTCCAGGCCACAGGTTGGGATGGGTAGCCGAGGTGAAAAGATGGAGTCAAAGTCTTTTGGCGCCAGCCTGAACCTTCAAGCCACCAGGTTCGTCAGGCCCCTGGGATATCGCCAAACTCCAGACTGGGGGGGGAGGGGGATGGACACGACACCTCTGGCCTTCCAGATGTTGCTGAACTACAACTCCCATCTGCCCCTGCAAGCATGGCCAATGGCCATGGAGGACAGTGGGACTCTGAGCCCCACTGAGCAACGATCCGCACACCGCCATGGGCAAACCCAACGGAAGTCCACGACGGTGGCAAGGAGATCGAACCCTGCGCTCCCTCCTCAGCCAGTGCTTTTGAGGCTGACCCCAACACCGGGCTTCGCTGGGGCCTGCAAAATGCCTCTGTGTGGGTGTTTAGGTGCTGGGCTGCAGCTCAGCGGTATTTCCCCCCACCCCTTGCAAACCGTCATTCACTCGTATGATCACAGAAAGGCAGATGGAGATGGCTGGGTGTGGAAGTAAACCCTCACAGTTATTTTTTTATATTAAAAAAGAAGAAGAGAGGGGCGTGAGAGAGGAAAGAGCCAAAAGGTCACCATTATGGCGACTTCTTGAAAACTGTTAAGTCCTGAATATTGGAGCGCTGAATGAATAATCACCCTCTCGGATCCATTATTGTTGGGTAATATGAATCTCGGCTATTGATTAGGCTTTTTGCAATAGAGTCGGATCCAATATCTATAAGAGTGGTTTGCTGGGGTTGGGGGGTTGGGGTAAGATTGCCAAATAAATAAGGAAATCTGTCCACAGATTCTTTGTGGTTATATTTCTGCTTTCCTTGTATTGTTCTGAGCCTCCCTTGAATATTTCCCTATGGCCTTTACTGGATGCTACTGCAAGCGTCGAATTGCCACCTCCGAAAAATTTCCTTGCCACTAAACACACGCTGCTCTGTTCTTCTTTCGTCTCTCTAGCTCTCGTGATTCAAGGGCAAACTGGGATGGATAGTCTTTTTATAAAAATATTCCCCCCACCACCGAGTGTATCTAAATTATGGGTGTTGTTGGGTTTAGTAGGATGTTTTGTGTGTATAAAACAAAGAAAGAAAATTGGAGAAAGGTGTTAAAAGGAGATTTCATTTTACAATTCAGTTGCAGGGCTTGGGTAGCAATCCTAACCCTATTTACCTGGGAGTAAGCCCCATTGAATTCAGTAGGGCTCACTTCTAAGAAGACAAGGTTAAGGTTTTGCAATATGCCTGTGATCCTGCTCACACATCTTGGCTGGGAATAAGGCCTGTGTAGCATAAGCGGCAGTGGGAGGGGGGGGCTTACTTCTGAGTAGACTTGCCCAGGGTTGAAAGTAAAGCATAAAAAACTACCCAGGGTGTGTGGCGTCGGGTAATTTCTGCTGAGTAAACACAGTTGGGTGCACATGGTGTTAAATATTGTAGGGGTGCTGATTGTGTTGGTTGTGGAATCCCCTGCAAGCTGCACTTTCCCAATTTAAAATTCGAAAGTTAATGTTGACATGCTGAAACGTCACCAGATACACAAGCATATGCATTATTTTTTGCACTGCAAAATTCAGAAAAGTACGAATTTTGGAAGACAGCTGTGTTTCAATACGCATCTGGGTTTGGAAAATCTGAGTTCCTTATAGGGGAAAGCTTTGGGCTTTTTAGTTGAGACAAAAAAACGGTGATGAAGTGCAGACAGGATAGAAATTTTAAAACTGTATTGTAGTGTAGAAAAGGCAGAAGGCAGGGCAGAGAATTTTAGAGCTCTGCGTCAACCCCTGAAACTGATGGTTGGTAGATTTCAGGACAGACAAAAAGGTAGCATCCTTCTTCATGCAACTAACAGTGAGATTGAGGGATTTGGCGCCAGAAAACAGGATGATGGCCACAAGTTTCGCTGGCTTTAATTGGGATTTTAAAAATATATTAATCATGACTGCAGGTCTGTCCACATCTCAGTTGAACTGCCATGTGCAGGGGCAGTCTACCCTCAAATAACCTCTATCCTCCTCCCCCCAATGCCCCACTTGTAAGCTTCCTACAAGCATCTGATTGGCCTGTGCTGGGAAGAAAGGTGATGGACTTGAAGGGCCTTCTGTCTCATTCAGGAGGGTTCCTGCTAGGAGCTTGAGACTGGCTTGGGTCCTCCCTCATGGTTCAAAAAGCAAGGCAAAAACATTTACAGGTACAGGCTACTCCCCATTTACATGGGGGTTACATTCCCAGGCACCGTACATTTGAGTGAAATCGCGTATATTGGGAGCACCATTGAAAAAGCCTGCAGACGCTCTCTAAACCTCTGGAAACTCTTGGTAAAACCTTTTTAAAAACCAGCAGCACTTACCTGACTCCCTCCAAACCTCCTTTCTCAAACTCCAACTCTCCATAGGCCTCAAAGGCTCCTGGGATTGCACTTGCAAAGGCTCCTGGGATTGCTAGACACTGTTTTCACGCCATTTTTGCATGGGGTGTTTCTGCCTCTTTAAGTGCCACTTCCAGGTTTGCAGCGATGCGCATGTGCCGGGTTGCACGTGACTCGAATCCCCACAAATGGGGAGTTTCCTGTACCTGTAGAAATGTAGCAGGTGAGGGTGCCCATTGAGAGTGGTAGGGGAGAAAGCAGGGAGCTGGGCAGTAGGGGGCGCCAGAGCCAATGGCCAGGTGGAATCAACTCACCCTAGTTCTTGCCATCCTCCTCTTACCTGCTGAGTTCTCCAAGGGGCAATACGGAGACAAAGGGGGAAGGTGACAGGCCGTGGACTTGCCCAAATGTACCCCCTCTAACGGTAGCAGGGGTTAGTGAATGCCCAAGAGACATTTGCTGACCTGTAACAATGCAGACCACCATTGGATGGGGGCTTGAACATGGTATTTCACAGTTGCCGTCTGGCTTGGTTCCTTATAGCACTGCCTGCCCACTCCTGCCTCCCGCCACACCCCTCGCCGTTTTATCCTCACGCCATGACCCTGCGAGGTAGGCCAGGCCGAGAGATAGTGGCTGCCCCCCAAGGTCACATGCAGCGAGAGCCGAGTGGGGATTTGAACTCGGGTCCCCAAAGTCCCGGCGCAGCACGTGGGCACTCCCGTGCCACCACCGAAAGACACACACCAGAGTTGTTGCCCCATTCACATTCCTTGTAATAGAACCCTACGGTGGGAAGGGACCCCCAAGGCTCATCTAGTCCAGCCCCCCCCCCCCCGCAATGCCAAATCACAGCGGATGGCCACCCAACCTCTGCTTAAAAACCTCCGGCGAAGGAGAGTCGGTTCCACAGCCAAACAGACGGTTTAGTCAAAACCTCATTTCTTATAATTTAAACACACCAGTTCAGGTCCTCACCTCTTGAGCAGGAGAAAACAAGCTTTCTCCATCTTCCTTTAGATATTTGGAGATGGCTGTCATATTGCCTCTCAGTCTCCCCTTTTCCAGGCTAAACAAACCCCGCTCCTTCAACTGTTCCTCATCAGGCTTGGTTTCCAGGCCCTTAATCCTCTTGGTCTCCCTCCTTTGCACACATTCCAGGCTGCCCTTTTGTAAAACTGTGGTGCTCAGAACGGGACGCAGGATTCCAGGTGGGGTCTGACCTTGGGTATTCGATGCTCTTTTCCTGCGGACCCAGAACCAGAACTGGGTCTGCCCAGCGCGCCAGATGAGCTCATGCCCAAGGAGAGGGAGGAGAGACATCCACCCCCCCCCATGGAAAGGATAGACCAAAGGAATCAATGTCTCTATACTTAGATATGCTGAGACACTGCCATTCTAATAATATTTCCCGCGTGGCGGCATGCCCTGTCAAAAGATGACCATAAACCCAGGCTTCACTCTTGCTGACCATCACAAATGATATATAATGGCTAAGCATTGCCTTGATGGGAAATTAAAAAAGGCGTCCTTTCCTTTCCTTTCCTTTCCTTTCCAAGATCACTTAGCTCATCTTTAACCGGTCCTGAATGTTGGCAGATCAAGGACAGATAAGAGGAAAGGCCTCTTTGCACATCACATAGTTGAACTGTGGAACTCTCCGACACAGGAGGCAGCTACGGCCCCCAACTTGGACTGATTTAAAAGAGGACTGGACAAATTCACGGAGGAGAATAGGGCTAGTGGCGGCTACTGGCCGCAGTGGCTGTGCTCTGTTGCCGCGGTCAGAGGCAGCGCAGCTTCTGAGCTGTTGGAAACTGGAGGTTAGAATGCCCCGCTTACCCACAAAATTCAGAGAAGCGCAAACGTCAAAGGATGGTCGTGTTGGCGGATTGTTTCGTAAGGTGTGACTTTGGTAGGTTTTCATCCCCCTGCCACAAGGCAGGAAACTCCACGAAGGAGAGCCCCACACTGTCCGTGTCAAACAGCTTGTAGCGTCAATAAGTTCTTCTGGTGTTTGTTGAAATCATTCTTCCAGGAAGCGGACCCCTTTGAATCCAGCCCTCTGGGTCCCAAATGCTACCCTTCTTAATGCCGAGCTGAAATCTTTCTCCGCTGGGTCTCAGCTTCTGAAACAGCAGTGGGCAGTTTTGTTCCATCATCTCCTTACTTATTTATAAGGCTATTTATAAACCGCCAACTCATAAAAAAAGGCAAGCATGGCAGTGTACAATAAAACCATTACACAAACATCGTAAAATGAAGAAAATCATAAATACGAAGAAAATTACTGAATGATTTTTTAAAAAAGAAATCTCTAGAAACCCCTAGGTTAAGGATAAGAGATGCTGGATGGGGCCTGTGCTGAGTGTGAGATTAGAATCTGCATTTTCCCGGTTCTAGTGTGGTACTCTGACCACTACACTGCACTGCTGTAAAGATAAGCTAGAGATTCAGGGCAGTTCTTGTGTGAAATTTCAGGAGCCGGAGCAAAGAGAGTCTGCGGCAGGTGCCAGACTGAGAGCTTTATAAAAATTGTTCTTATTAGAAAGAGAGTTTTTTGATAGTCTTTAACGGCTTCCTGTTGATTATGACATAAGCTTTTCTGAGGTGCATGAAGTATGTGTATAGTACACACACACACACACACACACACACACACACAAAGACATACCATAAAATAAAATCAGTTTAATCTGTGGGAAGCTTACATATTCACAGTGACCGGATATTCCAGCAGACATTGGTGATAGAACAGAATTTTCCTGCTTATATATATGTGGTTGTTGATTTTTAAATGAATATCCTGCGTTATCTTGCCAAAACAACAACCCCGGGCAGCTAACAAAATGCAAAAGAAAGAAATAATATTTTAAAGCAAAAATTCAAAACAACTAAATGCATCAGGGGGGAAAACACATGCGATGAAACTCAGCAAGAATTCCAAACAATAGCTAATAGAACTGCAAAAGGTTGCCCAACAGCACCAAGAAGACCACCAGCTACTCTCAAATAAACCCCCGTTTCAAGTCAGAGAAGCTTGGCTTTGATGGTGTTCGTAAACAGATAGAATTAAACTCGCTGACAGGTTATAGTTTTGCCAACACTGTCTTTAGCTGTCATTTCTGCACTGCAGAAGGCTGGACCCTTGGCCGTGGCAGACCTTGGGTCTCAAATTTCAGCAGCGCCCTGTGTGACTGCAAAATTCAGTCCCCCACCTCTCACACTCCATTCCAAATCATAGTTTGGGCACCCACCGCAGTGCCCCTGAGGCTCTGTGCCCAGTGCGGTCAACCGAACGGGTTGTGCTCCCCATAATCTGCTTCTGTCCTTGGGATCCCCTCCAGCGCTACAATTCTACGATTCTATAAATCAAAATACATTTTCAGTGGGTGACAAAATGGTCAGCACCGCAGGTAGCTGTCTGATTTAAGTGGGAGGGGTATTCCCAACTACTGGTGCCATTTTGTTAAAAGCTCACATAGTCTATGCAACAAATATTTGGCTGTCATGTAACTTTGCTCGGCTAGACATATTGAATTCCCTCCAATACGGATGCTGAAAACGATCAGACAAGGTTCCTATATTATCCTGTTACAGATAGCGATGTTATTCCCGGGCACAGACTGCGGTTTCTGGTTCAACCAAGGTGTGAACAGTGTTTGGCTCACACCACATGCCCGTAACCGCCAGCCTCTTGTAAACTCCAACTGCTCGTTTGAAAGCGTGTTAGAAAATCGAACGGCTTACGTTTATCCTTAGCTTAATCCTGAATCCCAAAGGCTGGTTAGCGCTTCAAAAACGCCAGGTTTCTAATGGCCACACGGTGCCATAGTCCTGGAGACTGCCATATGTGATTTAGACAGGAGATGGCTTTTCAGAGCATGTGCAGAGTGCAGGTCCCTACCACTGGTGCCCATTCATGGCACAGCCTCCAACTTTGCATAGATTTGGAAAAAAAATAAGATGGGAAATAAATAACCCTCCTCACTGTGGATCACCGCTTAAAGTGTCTATCTCTCCTCTCCCCAGCACAGATTAGGAATTAACTTTGCACATTTGATGTACAATGCCTAATGTGGGCAGATTTCCAAGCTGGAAGAGTGTTTGTGCTTTTGATATTACACACACACACACACACACAGGCCCAAAAGTCTGTTAAATCTGACAGTACAAAAGCATACCTTTCCTGCTGCCACTTTGATGGTGTTTCCTGCTTGGCAGGGGGTTGGACTGGATGGCCCTTGGGGTCTCTTCCAACTCTAGGATTCTATTCTATGATTCACTGGGTGTGCAGTGACAAGGCCTCACAATTTCTGTGCAGCACCCTAGTTGCACCCATTCATTCGCATCCTTTCCCCTAACCAAGAAAACCAGCTTCAAAGGGCCCAGAGTTGAGGCTGAAACCTGATTGACAAGTCTCGTTGTTCGTTATAAATAAATAAATAAGTCCTCAGAATCTTGAGAGGCAAAATGGGGACAGCAAATGTCTGTGGTAAATCAGAACACATGGCCTAGCTTTATTCCTCTCCAACACCCAATTTTTCCGGCATATTTTGGGCATTTCTGTCCTCGGGGTGCTTAATTTATCCTCGTGACAACCCTGCAAGGTTAGGCTGAGGCAGAGTGCCTACTAGAAAAGGACTCCTGGGCTGTGGAACTCACTGCCACAGGAAGGCCACTGACCTAGATGGCTTTAAAAAAAAAAGATTAGACGGATTTATAAAGGCTGTCCCTGGCTACCAGCCATGATGATGTCTGTGCTCTGACTCCACAGTCAGAGGCAACAATGCTCGTGATGACCAGTTGCTGGAAGCCACAAGAGGGGAGAGAGCTGGCTCCTGGGCTCCAAACCTGCTTGTGAGCACCTGGTCGGCCGCTGTGTGAACAGGATGGCCCAGTGGTCTGATCCAGCAAGCTGGGCTCTTCTTCTGCTCATACGAGATTGACTGGTTCAAGGTCAACCAAGGCCAAATGAAAATTTGAACTCTGGTCTCCCCAGACCCAAGCTGACCCTCTAACTGCTGCAGCCATGCTTCCAGCCAGCCTGTCTCTTTCCAAACACCGGGTGCATTTAGACTTTTTAAAGACAACAAACACAGCAGCTTTTCATTCCTGCTTGATGCTGGCACATCTCCTTTCAGCAACCAGATTTTTAAACACCAGGCCGCCATTCCCCCCCCCCCTCAACGGCATCCCTCAGTGACCCTCCCTGGCACCCTGGGTGTCTCCACGCTCCGTTCCCCCTGCGCAAGTGCCATTTCCCTGGCAGAGCAAGAGGCCTCATCACCTGCGCCGGCAGAGAGCAACCGCTGGCTTGTTAGGAGCTAATGAAGCTGTCACAGGGTGATGGATCCATCAGAAGGACGGTCACGCGCTGGGATGTCCAAGGGGGCCCAAGCGAGCCAGCGAAGGAGGACGCATTGTGTCTCTTCCCCGAAGCAGCAGGAAGTTCCAAGGCAGCGTTTTGAAGTGGGCTTTCCTCGGAGGGAGGGAGAACCCACAGCGAAGCTGCACGAGGAACGATCCTGTCCCGGTGCCTCCCGTTGATTTGGGGAGGAGATCATTTACCCCTCCTTTAAAAACCAGCCCTGCCTCTGTGCTGTGCGAGCTGCGACTTACAAGCAAGTCCCACCACTAGGTCTTCCTCTCAGGCAGGGACGGTGGGGAGAGAGACATTGGCTTGCGCTTTCCAAAACAACGCACAAACCAAAACATATCAGTGCTTTGAAATTTGCACTTCTCTGAATTTTGCAAGGCAGTTCTCCTACCCCCAAACAGAGTTGTGTGTGTGCCCTGAACTATATTAGTGGCAGGGGAACATAGAAAATTATTTGCTTGCAAAAAGGCAGGGGGGATTGGGAGAAATCTGCACTAAAGCACTTGACAATTTTTTAGCAGGGTTTCCCCCCCATTTGTTTATTGCAAACAGATGTGGAAATGCTGGAAACTGAAACAAATTAAGTAAGAAAAATATAAAAAATTACTGATTTGTCCGTTCCCACCTCAGGCAAAGCCTGTTTTCTAGGACTGGCTGGATGACAATGCCAGTGGTATGAAGAGGTAGAAGAACATGCTTTTTAATTTTACAAATGGGAGCTTGTAATGCGAGCACAAGTGTCAAAGGAAGCAATGAGAACATTTGTGTAGAGAAGTAATTTTTAAGCATGCACACACACATACTGCAAGCAAAACACACACTTTTTAACTGTTCTTGTTTTACGAATGGTCAACGAATCTACTTAAATTTTAGTCCATTGATTGACCTCCTTTTAACCACAAGACTGACTCAGTTTTAACGTAAAGTTTTAAAACCTGTGCTTCCCCCCCCAAACCTCCGGATTGGTGGCTTACTTATTTCTATTTTATTTTTAATCACAGCTCTCCCCATGGCTCTCTAAAAGCTAAACACGCACAGCTTAACGCTTCCTTTGTTCAAAGCAGAGAGTTTGAGCTAAATCTTAAAAGTACAATTTGCTTTTTTTTAATAAAAAAGAAGAAGCCACCCATTGCTTTTTTAGAAGAGAAAGGCTCCCTTTAACGATTTTTAAGATGTCCCCCTTTGTAGCGACACCAGCAGCCTCAAAATCATTGCCCCGAAATCAAAAGCAGGTGTGCTCTTAACACTTGGCCCGACTTTTCACAAAAACCAGCCAAGAACGGTTCTGGGCACGCTTCCTTAGAATTAAACTCCAATAAACTCAGTTGGGGCTTACTCCTGAGTAAACAGGCACAAGCACAGCTCTCTTTAAGCTTTAATCAATCCATTTCACCACGCCAAGTTCTCAGGATTTCGTCGATAGATTATTAGAGGGGGCAGCGAGGATGTGTTTTAAATGGAGTGGCAGTCAGTGTTGGATCGGGCCCTGTCCTAATAAGCAGTGGTGATTGGGGTGGGGGGTAGGACCATTTGGATTCTGCACATCCGGTTCAGTTGGGCCAGGCCTGCTGTGACATGATGGAGCTCTTGAACATATTAGCGCAGGCAAGCGTGAATGTCAAGATTCGGGGACGTTTTCCTGACGGGTCGGCCATGTTGTCAAGAGCCCAACAGCACGGCGATTGGCTATTAATATCATGGTGGCCGCAGAAGCATTTCCCATTGTCCAGGGTGTGTGCAAAAAGCTCGGTTAAAAAGTCTGGGCAATCTCCTGTCCCCCCCCCTCCACACAGAATCAAGCAGCTGTTTGGAGTGAGGCGGTAGGGGAAGGCAAACCGTTCTATTCTGCCCCCTCCCTGCCCTCGACCTACTGAGGGACTTCATATAAGGGGAAGTCATTGATTTTATTTTCTGCGGCAGACACAGTCACAAGCTAGCAAGCGGTGTTGTCCCCCAGAATCCCCTCTGCTCCGTTCCCCAGGGTGTTTTGTTCTGCAAAGCAAAACATTGATTTCCCCCCGCCCCCGTTTTGATTGGACCAAAATTGCCCCTTCTTGGTTTTAACCCTGTGCCCAAAATGTGCGTGTTTTTGTTTGGGGGAAGGGGGGGGGGAGAGAGAGAGATTAAATTTCTGGATTTTCCCAACTCCAGTTAGACACAATGGTTGTTGGGATGGACAGACAGATCTGTGGCTCTCCTGAAGTTGTTGGACTCTAATTTCCACCCAGGGCAAATGAGAGTTGGGGTTAATGGATGCGGGAGAAATTTGGTTCAGATTTTAAAGCAAATCTCCCTAAATCACACTGACGTGCATATTGAAACATAACGATCCTTTGATGGCCACCCCACTCTGAATTTTGTGATGTGGTTCTGCAACCAAATAATGTGTAGGAGGATGCATACGTGGGGGGGGGGGCAGAGCGTGTTTCAAAATGCAGATATATTTGTGAAAACAGCATGCAAAAAAAATGCATCAGCTAGGGGGAAATCGCTTGCAAAAGCATCCGTATTTGGCAAAAATGGCATACGAAAACAGGCTCGTTAGGAGAAATGAAAACACTGGTGGATTTTTGTAAGGACCTTTTTAAAGAAATCTGCAAAAAAAAAGTTGCAGGAATGGAGATCTGAACTTTAAAAGGGACAAAGGACAAATGAATAGAAACTGAAATTAACAGACTCGGGCTTTGCTGGTTGTAGTCCAACAACAGGGGAGGGGGCACAGAGTTTTCCATCTCTGTTGCTGTAAATCTCTCACTAGAATATTTTATAACCCCCTCCGCTGCCCCTCCAAAAAACGTGCATGGCTCTGGCATTTAGAGGCCTGGACACTCTGTTCCATCTGCTTGGAGAAAGTTTAAGTGATACAAACCACATTCAATGGGGAAAGTGTAATTTTTTTTTTTAAAGGAAGAATAATCTGAGCTGGATGGGCAGGTGGCTGATCACTTGGCAGCCACAAAGGGGATTGTTGGCTATTTTTAAATTTCTACCAGAGTCATCATGATGGGGATGGGGAGAGAAATTTGACTCAGTACTCATTAAAAGCCGATTCTACCAAAGCTGTACTTTTGCAAACAATGTGCAGACCAGAACACAGCCACCTGTCAAAATTCACACTTATCCGAATTCTCCAGCGCTGCTCTCCAAGCAAAAATGCATCTATTCGGGCAAAGTGGGCAAACAAACGAGGGTATAAGTGAAAAGAACGTGGATATATTCGTTATATTGGGGGAAGATGGAAAAATGTGTACATTAGTCAAAACTTCATGCGAAGATGTGTTCGTTAGAAGGAATTCGCACACAAGTGCTGGTGAATTCTCACGAGGATTAAAAATAAATCCGCAAATCGCTGCAAAATGTGGAGAGCTGGATTTAATATTGGGGGGAAATGAGAAAGTGGGAGAACCGAAACGGACAATCTTCACGCGGTGTCACACAAATTGCCGCATGAGCAGATGGGGTCCAAGTGTGCGGCTGCATTGCTGCAAAATTCAGGCCCCATCTTCACGATCCGCTTAGAGCAGCATCACGCCACTTTAGCAGTCATGGCTTCCCTCCCTCAAAGAATCCTGGGAGCTGTAGTTTAAGGGTGCCGAGAGTTGTGAGACCACCCTGTCCTCCTCGCAGAGCTACAATTCCCAAAGTGGTTTAAAGATCAACCTGTCACTCTGTGTGAGGGGAAATAAGTCTCCTAACAGCCCTCCACACCCTGAGCAAACTACAGTTCCCAGGATTCTTGGGGGGGGCCCTCTCCATCCAGACACAGGCATCGCCTCCAAAAAAGCGGAGGCCAAACAATCAGAGATCCATGTCTCCAGCATGCCTGGCCTGTCAGTTTCCGGACAACCCTGCTTGTCCGTTTCCCACACCGACGTCGGACGCAAGGCCTGCTCCAGATTCACCTGGCGCAAGCTTATGTGGAGTTTCCTCTGGTCCTGCTTCCCCCCCTAACCTGTGCGCTTGCTTCTGCGACCCTGGATATTTTCTGCCTAGCCCATCCATCGGCAGATGGTTTTAAAAAGGCAAACATTTCACTACTACTCAGGGGAGAACTTTTTCTCCCTCTCTCGCAACTCTGGGAACCGGGGGACAGACAACGAAGCCGAACAGGACAGAGGAAAGAAATAACTTGTTTGTGCAATGTGCAGTTGAACTGTGTGGAAATCACTTAAAAGAGGATCGGGCGCATTCACGGATGAGTAACGTGGATTATAACTAGCCATGATGGTTCTGCCTGGCCTCCATAGTTGCTTCTGAATGTCAGTTGCTGGAAACCACAGGGGGGGAGAACAGCTCTTGTGCTCAGATCTCGCTTGGGGGCTCCCCATTTGGGGCATCTGCTTGGCCCCCGTGAGAGCAGGATTCTGGACTCGATGGGCCACAGGCTTGACACTATTATGTTCTGTATGAACCTTTTCCTCCCTCAGTGGCTTTGCTAGCTGTCCCCTGAAATAATGGGCACCCACCCCCCCACTCCGTGTTTCCCAAAGGGCGAGGGGATGGGGTCCCCGTCCCCCTTTTCCTCGGCGTGGCCGTGCCGCCGTTCCCTCCCAGCAAGGGTTAATGCAAAACTGGCTGGTCTTTGCAGCTGGCGTAGCTTGGATCTGATCAATATTTTCTATCAGCGTGCAGGCAGTGCAGAGGCAGGGGGCGGAGGTGGGGGGGGGGAGCTGAGCCCACTCAGGGAAGATCTGGAGAGGGAAGGAGGAAGACGGGAGAGTGAAGGCAACATGTCACGTTTCACGGCCGCAAGGCTGATACGCCATACAGATTAGGGCTTCCTAAAAAATTTTGAAATGGAATGAAAAGCCTCGCCACCTCGGGCCAAAAGAATTATTATTATTATTATTATTATTATTATTATTATTATTATTATTATTATTATTATATTTCATTTCTTCCCTCCCCTCTTTCTCGCTCTGGCACCTCTGATCTGGGAATGTCCCATCTCTGCTGTTTTGTTTTTTTAATTGACCCGATTTGAAATATATTTGCATGCCGACTGTAAGGGGTAGGAGAGGGTCTTGTGGGACGGCATACGATTCGGATATAATACGGAGGTGTAAACTCGTGACTGGCTCCTAGCCAATGCCCGTTCTCTTCAGAGGAGATCTGCTGAAATTCATCAACGTTAGCTTAGTTTCGTAGATTTCGGTGGGTTTGCAGAACTTAATTTGACATCTGTTATCAATGTTTTATAACCCGCCTTTTCCTAATTTCGTCCGTCTACCTCTGCCCTGGTACCTGCCACAGCTGCAATTTGATTTGCATTTGTCCCGTTTAAAGTATTTATTTATTTTTTGGACACTTTTATAAGGAGGTGGGCGAGGCAGCGAGGGGGATCCCAATTGCGTCGTACACTTAACATATAATAAAATATTTAGAAAGCAGGAAAAAGTAAACCACAAACATTCCTCCCCCCCGAAAAAACCAGCGCAAGACCACAACAAAGGCCATCAGGCAGGCAAGCAAAGCTGTAAATGATTCAAGACTATTTTTTAAAAAAGTTAATTGTATGGTGTTTTTTGCTCCCATTGCTAGTGAGTTTTATTTTCTTTTTATTTGGTTCATTATTTGGAGCACAATTAAAGAATAAGAAATAAAAGACCCAAAGCAGCTTTAAAAAAAAAATGAGAGGGAAAATGTAACATGGTATTTAAAAAATTAGACATAATTAACGACAAAAGCAAAGGAAGATAAGGAGGCACTATATGCCAGGTCAGGTCCTTGGTCCATCTAGCTCAGTATTGTCAACACTGGCAGGCAGCACAAAGTGGCTGTTAGACTGAGCAACGGCCCTCCCTTGAACAGCAAAGCAAGATTCTAGTCCTCAAGGGCTGCCTCAAAATGAAACATAGAAAGCTAGCTGCTTTATGCCACCTTAGATTCCTGGTCCATCTAGCTCAGTACTGTTGACATAGATGGGCTCCTGACACCAAGGAGAAGGTTTTCGTCTATGTTTGGATACAATTGGACGGCATTTTGAATCAAGATGGCAGACAGAACCTTTCCAAGCTGCCCCAATTCTTACCACCGACTGCAAAACTGCCCTGGTTTTGTTGGTTTCTTGGGATTCCCAAGCAATGCCAGGCACTTCCCTTAGTAAAGACATACAGGATACAATTGGATATAGAAAAACAGATTAATGGTGTGCTAGACGCTGTACAAAAATCTAACTTCCGGCCTTTGGTCGAGCCACCAAGTGAAATGGTTTTGCTTTCGCTTTCAGATGTAAACATTGACACTGGGATAAAGTTGGGACAGAAATCTGTACTATCACACACACACACACATTTCCTACCCACCCGAAAACCCTCCTGCCAAAGCCATCGCCCTCAAGCCATCCCGAAAAGTTCTCCTGCAGATTGTTAATTAAAATAAAAGACTCATTTAGAAATAAGAAAACCTGCAAGGTTTTAATACAGGGCCGTAAAATCTTAGCCCATTAAATGTTAATGGAGACCCTTTGCCAGGTTGCTTAATAATGTCTTAGCTTTGCAAAATTACATCTTGTTTTAATATTATGATGGACCTGGGTGGCTGCTAGCACTGCCGTTTCACTCTCTCACCCTTTTCCTTTTCGTGTGTGCATCACCTCCATTTTACGTACATTTCTGGCAGCTGTCGAGAGATGCCACAGGGGGGTGCAGGCAAGGGATTGCCAACTGATCAGGAAAATAAGGGTCTGGACGCTCTTGTGCTTTTCACAGAATTTGGCAGGCCGAAACTTTTCACGGCAGCGAGATAAGTTGGCAGTGCTCGGTTGACAAGGGGCCAGGAGGCGGCTTGCCCCCCTCCCCATTTACCCCCCCCCCCAGCAATTATATATATATTTTTTTTTAACCTAGTTGCATTGTTGGAGAGCATAGTCTGCCACAATCTGGAAGTTGTTAGTGTATGGGCTTTATGGATGTTAACAGACCCACTAACTGTCCAAGGGGCCGGAAAATAATTGGCAACCCTATTTGCACAAAGCTACAAGTTAAAGGCGGGACGCGGGTGGTGCTGTAGTCTAAACCACAGAGCCTAGGGCTTGCCGATTGGAAGGTCGGCGGTTTGATTCCCCATGACAGTGTGAGCTCCCGTTGCTTGGACCTAGCTCCTGCCAACCTAGCAGTTCGAAAGCACGTCAATGCAAGTAGATAAATAGGTACCACTCCGGAGGGAAGGTAAACGGCGTTTCCATGCGCTGCTCTGGTTCGCCAGAAGCGGCTTAGTCATGCTGGCCACATGACCCGGAAGCTGTCTGCAGACAAACGCCGGCTCCCTTGGCCTATAGAGCGAGATAAGCGCCGCAACCTGAGTCGTCTGTGACTGGACCTAATGGTCAGGGGTCCCTTTACCTTTACCTTTTACAGGTTAAAAGAGGGTCTCATCCCATGGAATCAAGTACAACAAGGGACAGTGTTTTCTTACAAGAAGAACGCCATACATCCACCACTGTTCTTCAACATTGGGACCCCACCACCGATGTCTTTGGACTACAACTCCCATAATCCATGACCAACGTGATGGGTTTTGTAGTCCAACAACGTCTGGGGACCCAAGATTGAAGAACACTGCCAGACACTGGCGGTGAGGGGAGATGCTTCACCTTCACAAGCTCAAGGGATGGAGCTTAAACCTCTCCTCCATATACCCACCAGCCTCTAGCACTAGGGAGCGCCTCTGCTCTTTTCCCCCTCAATGTCCCACAATTCCTCCTTTCCTCCTCCAAGCTTCCCAGGTTGGCATCCTTCCTACCTCAGGTTAGGAATGGTGGAGAAATTCAGTTCAGGTCACAGCGAAAGGCAGATCTGCCTTATTCTCACTTGGCGAAACGATACCAAAAATCCAAACACAGCCACCCTCCAAAATTATCTCCTAACGATATTGAGCCCTCCTCCAGCTAAGTGATAGGTTCAGGAATGCACATGCTAGGGGATGTGTGCCCCCCGAAAGACGTTAGGGAAAATGACATCCACAAATGCATTGTGTTAGACAAAATTGCTTGCGCAGGTACATCCATTAGGCAAAATTGTATACAAATATCTGTCTATCAAGAGAAATTTGCACTGATGGAATGAATTTTCACGAGGACTTAACTTTTTGTTGTTGTTGCAAACCCATATGAAAACGTGGAGATCTGCACTTAAATTGAGAAACTGAAATTGAAAAATTAGACCAGTTCATGGAGGGAGGAAGAGCTTCTGGCCAGGATGGCTTTACCAGAACTGTAGGAGAAGAGAGAGCTCTTGTGCTCGGATCCTGCTTGCTGGTTTCCCTTTGGGGCATCTGGTTGACCAGTGTGAGAACAGGATGCCGAACTAAACAGGCCCCCTCCCTTTGGCCTGATCCGGCAGCCGGGCTTTTCTCACGTTCTTATGGAACCTCCAGGTCCAGAGGGAGTCTACCCAGATTTCTAGGTTCTTTGGGGCATTTATGGTCATTGTGAAAACAGGATGCTGGACTGGATGGGCCCCTGGCCTGATCCAGCCGGACTCTTCTTATGTTCTTCAGCAATTGCATGGTTGCCTGTTAACGGTGCCCCGTCAAAACACCGCCTGCCATTTTGGCAGAGATTCGCCACCTGCGGAGATCACCTCGCTTTGCGCTCAGAATAAACCACCCCAATTGCACAAACGTGTGCACCCTTTGGGTGATTTATTTTGGGGTGAGGGGCGGGAGAGAAGAGGAAGTTTCCCCACCACCCTTGACCACTCCGGAAGCTTCCGGCACAGAAGAAACCCAGGAAGTCCTACATTACCGGGAGGCACACTCAGGACAGAAACCGAGCAGGGTTTTCTTCGAGGGGGAAAGCTATATGGAAGGGAGCCGAGGTTTTTTTTAGTGAGGGATGGAGACGGAAGACTTCAGTCACCAGAGCTATTGATTTGGCATTAAATTTCCTCCTCTCCCCCCCCCCCCAATCCATGCAATTAAACAGAGGCATTAAAAACAACGGAGCCACATTCTTTTGAGGTCATCATCCCCTTTAAAAGCAAAACTTTAAAAGTGTTTGCCCCTTTGCTTCAAAAGGGGGGAAAGGCTGGTTTAAAGAGGGACGTAGTAATAAGGTGCCGTACACAGAACCAAATCCATCTAACTGAATTTTTAAGGGAACAATCTGAAAAGGCATCTTTAGGCAGGGTTTGGATACACTTCTATTTCAAACCCCAAGAGCCACAGCCAGGCCATGTAAACAATACAGGGCTAAATGGCTCAAAGGTCTGACTCAGTATAAGACAGCTTCCTATATGACTATTTCTCAGCATTTCCCTCAGAACCATGAGTACTAGAAACTTGGGATTCTTTTTAAGGGTACGACTGTAGCTCAGGAACAGAGCACCTGCTTTGCATGCAGAAGAGTTTAATCCCCGAAAAGGCATGTCCAGGAAGGGGGGTTGGTGGGACTCCCTGTCTACAACGCTGCCGGTCAGTGTAGACAGTATTGAGGCAAATCAGGGAGGTCCAACTTTTCATACCAATTGGGTGGCAAAAGTACTTTGACCTGGAACCCACGAGCTGCACACTGCCTAGCTGCACAGGGAGGGAGGGAGGCCAAAATTACACACACACACACACACACACACACACACACACACCAGTCCTCGTTCTGCCTTTGGGAATAAGCAAGGCACTGGGCTTTGGGAAAGCAGCACGAGGCCAGGGCTGAATTAACCATTAAACTTTCCGTTGCCAGATTTTTAACATTCATGGTCACAAATTGCTCAGCTGAGTGTTCATTTTCTCAGCCGAAGTATATCAAAAACCCCAACAGAATAGCCATGCAGAAAGTCAGGCCGGATGCCTTTTCTCTGCTAAATATAGACGCAGGTGTGCTACGTAAGATTAGTTTCGAGGATCTAAGGCTTTGCAATTCGAAAAAGTAGGAGAAACTTTTTTCAGATGAAAATAAAGTGGAAGTATACAAAACGAAACATTATTTTCCATCTCGCTGTAGGTTTCGTATCATTTCGAAAAATAAAATTTTAGCTTACGGTTCATTATTGTTTCTGTTTTGAATTAGATATATATCGGGCCACCAAAAACTTTTATTTATTTATTTTTAAAATGATTTTTATTTGGTCCTGCGCATTCATTCGCACTCAAAATCACAAATAATAAAAATCACACAAGGTTCTTCTGAATCTCTAGACTTCCCTCCTCGCCTCCATGGGTTCTTTGGCCAACCTTTTCAACTGCACACTATAAATCAGGCATAGGCAAACTCGGCCCTCCTGATGTTTTGGGACTGCAACTCCCATCATCCCTAGCTAACAGGACCAGTGGTCAGGGATGATGGGAGTTGTAGTCCCAAAACATCTGGAGGGCCGAGTTTGCCTATTGTTGTTGTTGTTGTTTAGTCGTTTAGTTGTGTCCGCCTCTTCGTGACCCCATGGACCAGAGCACGCCAGGCCCTCCTGTCTTCCACTGCCTCCCGCAGTTTGGTCAGACTCATGCCAGTCGCTTCGAGAACACTGTCCAACCATCTCATCCTCTGTCGTCCCCTTCTCCTTGTGCCCTCCATCTTTCCCAACATCAGGGTCTTTTCCAGGGAGTCTTCTCTTCTCATGAGGTGGCCAAAGTATTAGAGCCTCAGCTTCAGGATCTGTCCTTCCAGTGAGCACTCAGGGCTGATTTCCTTTAGAATGGAGAGGTTTGATCTTCTTGCAGTCCATGGGACTCTCAAGAGTCTCCTCCAGCACCATAATTCAAAAGCTTTGGCAATACCTGCTATAAATCCTCCTAATTTTTCAGTCCTCCATTGTATCCAAAGTTTATGTAACATTACAAGAGTTATTTAAGACCTGCCAAAGAGTTCAAATGTTTACAGTGGTCTGTCAAATATAATATAAATTCCTCCCATTCTTCGTTGAAGTTTTCATCCTCCCGGTTTCTGATTTCCCCAGTCATTCTTGCCATATCTGCATAATCCAATAGTTTAATCTGCCAGCCCACTCTGGTAGGGACTTTATCATCTTTCCAACTCTGGGCAAACAACATCCTTGCAGCTGTTGTGGCATACACAAACAGTCTTTTCTGTTCCTTCAGTATCTCTGCACCTACAATTCCTATCAAATAGGCTTATTTTAAACTACCCCCCCAATTCTTTATATATCATTTCCCAGAATTCCTTTACAGTTTCCGCCACATGTGGTAAAAGGTACCACCAAAATCCTTTAAGTGCTTAGGGCCTCTGAAGGTCTTGATCCAGCCCTGCGCAAGGCTCTGGCAGGGTCCTCGAGCCCCTCCACTTCCTTCCCAAAACTGGGAAAGCGCTAAGCAGGCTTTGGGAAGGAGTTGGGAGGACTCTAGGACCCTGCCAGAACCATCGCGCCATCTTTCCAAAGCCCAGCACCTCACTTACCTGGTTTGGGGAAGGGCTGCATGGGTGGGGGAGGCCAAAAAAGGCCTCAATAGCCACATTGAGCTAAAGGACCCAATGATCTGGCCCAGCATAAGGCGGCTCCCTCTACCTGCGGTGCGTCACGAACACCTTCTCATTTTCTCTTTTCTTCTCTTTCTCTGCTGCCTACCACCAGCCTGCAAAAGGAAAGAGCAAGATCAAGGCAAAGCCGACCGAAACCACCTCCCTAAGCGACACCGCCTGGTCTTCACGGACATCCAGCGCCGCACGCTCCATGCCATCTTTCACGAGAACCAGCGCCCTTCCAAAGACCTTCAGATCACCATCGCCCAGCAGCTGGGCCTGGAGCTGTCCACTGTCAGCAACTTCTTCATGAACGCCCGGAGGCGCAGCCTGGACAAGTGGATGGAGGAGGGCCGCTCCCCATCCTCGGGGGGCCACGCCACCAACCCCTCCTCGGCCGTCACCTGCACCAAAGCGTAACAGGCCTTGCGCCGTTCCCTTTTGCACCTTCCAGGGCCCCACGTCCCCCACCCCGACCCTCCGTTACACCAAAGATGGCAGGATGGCGCTTGGCCAGGAGACAAAACGGTGGAAGGGCGCTTGGCCAATGCGCTAAGTGGGGGAAAAACCCAGGATGGGGCCATTGGGGGGTGGGATACGACTTTACGGTTTCATTCCTCTCTGGATCTGACCTCGCGGCAAAAACTAGCCGGATCCTAAACGAGAGCAAACCTTTTTGCGACCTAAAAGGAGGGTTACAGCGAAAACCGGGACGGCGGAGAGCGAGGAAGATGTCTCCCGGGCAAAGGACGGCGTCTACGGTCAAGGCTATTCCAAAGACTTTCTGTGTATGTTTCCCCCGCTGAGACCTTGTTCTGTGTTGTTCCTGTTGAGGAGGCAGCGCCATCTGGTGGCGAGAGGGAAAAGAGAAGCGTGTTTGGCGGTGGGGGTGGGAGAGAGACCTGGCTGTTCTCCATCTCTCTCTTTCAGAGGGAAAGCGGCAACGCTTAAAAAGATGGGAGCATCCTTGGTTGCCACCACCCTGGGGAGGCAGGCCAGGAAACCGATCTAATGTGTTGCACATCTGGGGTGTGTGTGAAATACCACGTACCAAATGCCAGGCTAACCAAGAGGGGTTGAATTGAAAGCCTCCCTCTCAATACAAGGGGAGAGAACCATGTTTTTGGTCGAGGGCCACATTGCCCCTGGGATGATCTCTTGGGGGCCGCCTGCTTGCGGTGGGCGGGGTTGCTGCCAGGGATGGGTGGAGCCAGCACCCAAAATGGGCAGGGCATTTCAAGGCACAGAAAATGAGGTCCCCCCCCCCCCGTTTTGTCAGGCTGGTGATAAAGGCCATCCATTGACCAGGGAAAACCCAGGGTTGACATATGTCCAGAATTTTCCGGACGCAGCCGGAAACAATGTCCGGATGCAAATCGCTGTAATGTCCTCTATTTTGAGATTTTGCAATTCTCAGAAAACAAAACAAAAAAACTCAACTTTTGTGTCCGGGTTTTCACTTTTTGAAATATGGCAACCCTGCCCTGCCCACACCTGTGCCTTTGAAGAACAGCTAAATCTGCAGAAAGCAGCAGCTTGATCTGCCACGGTGCGGAAATTAGCATAGCTGCTACTCATGTGGGCAAACTGGAGCAGGAGAGGGCGGTAGAAATGGAGAGCCTTACCAATGATCCACTTTGATACAGGCCCCGCTGAAGCTTTCCTGATTCAAAGCATGTTCAACGTGGTCATTCCCAGATGGCGTGTTGAGGGAGAACAGCCTTGCAGGCGTCTGACCCCCGTAGCATCCCTGGGCGAGTCAGGGGTCTGGGTTTTGCCTCTTTGGACCAGCAGGGGGCAAGCCAATACCCGCAGTTTGTAACTTACACAGAAAGGGTGTCCCCCCCTTCTTCAGGTGATTTCAAAAGTAAACTCTTGGGCCGGCAAGCTGAGTACTGCCAGCAATTATTCAGCTGTGATTCCTACACTGCAATTTTGTAGAAATGGATTCTTTGTGTTTGTAGCTTCAGACCCACCTCCTCCCACAAACTAGAATGTCTGGTTCTTCTCTGTTTTGACTTGGGCCTTGTTTACAACCTCGGGGGGCTTCTGTTGCTGGTCAGGTAGCCAGACCTCCAGGGCTGACCTGAAGTTTCCAGGTGTGCCTGCCCCACTGCAGGCGAGGGAACTTTTGTTTAATTATTTTATGCACAACAAGAGCTGTTCTCTCTCACAACACGCCTCGGCACAGTTTGGGAGCGATTTCCCCAAGTTCTTCCAGAAGCTGACACCCAAGACCAACCTGCCTTTATCTGTAAGGCAGGGTGGGAAACCTCAGGCCTGGGTGGGGCAGGTGTGGCCCTCCAGGCCTCTCTATGTGGCCCTCAGAGGCCTCTCCTGGCCACCCCTGCTCTCTCCAGGACAGAGGGTAAAGGGGGCTGGGAGAGGGTGTGCAGAAACTAGCCAGCTTTACAAAGACATTTACATCCGCTGTTCTACCACTTTTGCTTCTGGACACTATTGGCATGCGGCCCCTGGAAGATCAGCAAGGGTAGGAATGCGGCCCCTCAGGTGGAAAAAGGCCTCCCATCCATCTTAAGGATTCCTCAAATAATGTAGGGGATGCATTTTCAACCCTTCTTGTGGGCCACACCAAATGAAACTTTGGAAGCCCTCCTAGGTGAAATTGCCATAACCGGCTTTTGCTTTTCTCCGATTGGCTGCTGACATGACAACATATCCCTGGGTGTGGGTGTGTGCAAGGATAGCTCCTCCCCTTCCTGCCAGAACATCATGCCATTGGTCACTGCCTCCTCCTCCCTGTTTCCCTATTGGGTGTTCCCACTGTCCGAAATTTGACAAAACTGCTGGCGGGGGGCGGGGGGAACGAAAAGAAACTTCTACCTCACTTTGTCTCTTGCACCGAAAATGATACCAAAGATGATTTTTGTTTGTTTGTTTCGTTTTGCAAAGGAAGTCTTTTGTGCGTCCGCGTGGGTGAGCATGTGTTTTGAGGATGCGTGGGTAAGGTGGGCGCGTGTGTCGTGACATAGATATATTTCTATCTATTTTTTGCATGGCTTCTCAAAAAAAAAAAAAAGGAAAAAAAGTTACTCTGTTTCGTGTCAGAAACTCTCAGCTTGCGCCGGGCAGAGAGGGAGACGGCCTCCGACCACATCCCTGAATTTGCCACGACGCAACCCGAACCCCCTTCCCCGCTACCACGATTCGTGCAGGTGCTGTCGAGAAGAAATAATTGCACTTTAGTATTTATGCCACAGGGTTAGGAGCTGGAAGGTCCTTCTGAACAGATGCCGAGCCACAAAAGTTTTTCTTTAAAAAAAAACAAGCCACAGCGACGTTTTGTCCACCTGTCCCTGTTGCAAAATTTAGCAGCTCTGTGACTTAGGAAGAAACAAAACAGAGTGCAGCCCATCGAAAGATGTTTATGCATTCTGCACACTTTCCACTTTGTGTCAATTTGGGGTTTTTATTTTGTGTGTAAAAACCTACTGGTTTTTCCGGTCCTATCATGGGGCAGAGGCCTCAGTTGGCAATTGCAAGGGGGGGGGAAGGATGGGGGGGAGCAGCAGCAAGGCAACGGGGGACACAGTTGCGTGTGTCCTCAGGTGTGATGGAGGAGGCCTGAGTCCAGGTGGCTCCTGCACACAGCATAGAGGGAGGGCGCCCTCTTAAACCATCGCCTCAGGTACCAAAAAGGAAAAGTCTTGGGCTGGTCCTGCCTCCAGCTCCCAAGCCAGCTGCTCTGACAAAATCTACCAATTCAAGCAAGGCCACAGTCACACCAGATGTTGAAAGCAGTATGGCAGCACTAGATACAGCCGCTGCTGCGCCCAAAGGATCCTGGGAGATGTAGTTTCAAGCATGCTAGTAGTTGCTAGGGAAACCTCTCCCGCCCCCCCTTTCACCTCAGAGAGCTACAATTCTCGAGGAATTGATCATTCAACCACTCTGAGAATTGCAGCTCCAGGATTTCTCCTAACAGCTCTCCCGCACTCTTAAACTACAGCTCCCAAGATTTTCTTTGGGGGAAGCCATGACACTTTAAAACGGTATCAAGAGTGCTTTAAATGCATGCGAATGTAGCCTTTGCTAACAAAGCACTACAGTGGATACACAAACACCATATTGGTTTTAGGTTGTGGGTGAGCTAGTGGAATTTGACATGCAATCTGCAATAAAAACTACCTTTACGATCTGGCAGATGAGGGAGCGGACACAGGCGGGAGGAGATTTTCTTTGATGTCTCACCGATGATGCAAAGCTGCCCCCCTCCCCTCCTACCACACACCAGCATTATCTTCAAAACACAAAACACACCAGGTGGCCAGATGCATTCTGGAGACAGGGCGATGCCTGTGGCGTTTTAGAAAACTTAAAATTGCGCTTTATGCATAACACCTTGAGTGCAGGAGACAGGCGTGTGACGCTGGCCTAGTCAGAGAAACCAAACCTTGCCACATCAAGGCAAGAGGTTGGGCTGCCATCCAGTAGGCATTCTTTAGCTGCGATTCCTGCACTTCAGGGGGTTGGACTAGATGATCCTTGGGCCCCTTATCAACTCCACAATTCTGATTCCCGCGATTCTAAGAGACACGGCTCTGAGAGTCAGACTTTGAAATGGCAAAAGGACACTTTCTCGGAGCTAGTTCGTTCCATCGTTTGACTGCTCCACTAGTTAATCCTCCTCTGCATCAAAGTTTCCTATAGCCTGACCCTGGTTCTGAGCTCTGGGACCTCAGAGGGTGCCTTCTGGCTTTGATAACCTCTTTTGATGTTTAAAAGCTCCCTGCTTCCAAAAAGCAGACAGCTGCGAACCAGGAAACCTTAATTATATACAGGTGAAACTCGAAAAATTAGAGTATCGTGGAAAGGTTAATTTCTTTCAGTAATTCAACTTAAAAGGTGAAACTGGTATATGAGATAGACTCATGACATGCAAAGCGAGATATGCCAAGCCTTTATTTGTTATAATTGTGATGATTATGGCATACAGCTGATGAGAACCCCAAATTAACAATTTCAACTTTGGGGTTTTCATCAGCTGCACGCCATAATCATCACAATTATAACAAACAAAGGCTTGACATATCTCGCTTTGCATGTCATGGGTCTATCTCATATATTAAACTCCAGTAGCTAATTAAAACAATTGCTTACATAAATGGACTTTTCCACAATATTCTAATTTTTCAAGTTTCACCTGTATATATTAAAAAATCCAGACCCTGCACACGAATATCTTTGTTTCAACAAAAAAAAAAAAAGACCCCCAACTTGGCAAAAAAGAAAAGAAAAGAAGAGGAAGTTTTGTTTAAAAAATGGCAACCCTGCAAATCGTGTTGCCATCTTTTCAAATTTGGCAATTGCTCCTGTGCCTTTAATAACCGGCAGACAAAGCACCAAAGTAGCTTTTCCAGACAAAGAGAAATTTCACCTGCCTCGATTTCTGAGTTCCAGGCTTTCTTTCAGAAAGGCACAGGAGAAGTCAGAAGTTTTGTCTGAAGGAAGGAAAAAGATGGCAACCTAACAAACGCCGATACCTTTCCCATAAGCCCTTTCTTCTCCCCTCCCCTCCCCGCTCCCTGGCCGGTGTAAGCTGAGTGACGTGGTCATGTTTTTAATCAAAGCAGTGCATTACTATATATTAATAAATTGAATGTTTCTTCTTTGTTTGTCGACCGAGCTAACTTAAAAAGAGAGAAAACCAAAGTCGCTTTTTTGGCCTGTAAACGAGAAAATGAAAAGGAAAAAAAAAGAAAGAAGCTGTACATTTTATACCAAAGGTTTTTCTTTTCTTTTCCTTCTTCTTGGATACCTCATCCTGTACCTGTTTGTGGTGAAATGTTAATTCACAAAAAGTAAACGTCCTGAATTGAAATACAATGCAGTGCTTTACATTTAATGGGGAGAGGGGGAAAGTGTGTGTGTGTGTGTGTGTGTTCTCGACAGAAACATCTACATTTTTAAAAATGCATCCTTATAAAATCTCAAAAAGGGAGAAAATTCCTTTAGAAAGGCAGTCAAACTGCTAGGTGGATTTTCCAACAGGAAATTTCCCCTGAGAAACTCACCTAACTTGCAATCCCCTAGCCTGAGGGGATATGAAGTCGTACAGTATCTGGGGGTGACACAAGTTCTCGAGTCCCACTGAAAGACAACGACCCAAAGCACAGCCATTTAATATACATATTTATGGCCTGTCATTCACCATGCTGCCCCATGATGCACTACAATTACATCATGTCTCACCTTCCATCATTTCAATGGAGCAGAAAGGTGAAAATCTCGACCCAACGTCAAAAAGTACCAGAAGCGATGGGGCCAGAGGGAAGGGCGTCCCACCATCTGGGGAGACACCACCAGAAAGACCCTCTCACGCCCTGCCACCCCACAAACTTCACAAAACGGTGGAGGCCCTGCTGGCAATTCAACACCCTAGGAGGAGGTGCTCATTCAGATATTTGGGGGCCACGTCATTCAGGGCTCTCCATATGTCAGTGGAAGCATCTGTAACTGAACTCAGAAGCACACAGGCAACCAGTGCTGGTCCTTAAGAACTGGCATAATACGTGCCCAGCAAGCAATGCCATTGCACAGAGCAGGGGTAGCCAATGAAGTGCCTTGCTAAACTGCAACTCCCATCATCCCAGGTCATTGGGCTGATGAGAATTGGAGTCCAAACCATCCAGACGTAACCACATTGGCTAATCTTGGCATGGAGTGTCCACTACACCTGTCACAATATACCCAACCAAAATAGCAGCCTAGGCTTTGAACATTAATGGGTTATTTTGGCAACTCACTGGTCATTTCAACTAAAGCTTGCAGCAGCCTTCTTTACGTGATGGTGGGGCCCTCTCTGTACACCAGCAGGGTGTGGGTAAGCACAGCTCCGTAGCAGAGCACATGCTTGGATTGCAGAAGGTTCCCTAGGCATGGCCTATTAAAAAGGATCTCTGTTAGTTGGACCAGGAAATAGCTCCCCTGTTCAAGAGTCACATCCCAGGCCATGGAAGATAGAACAATGGTTGGATCAGATTCAGCTGCTTTTGGTTCATCCTAAGGAGAGCCTGCAGGATGAGGCCCATGGCCCACCTAGGCCAGCATCCTGTTCTCACAGCGGCAAGCCAGATGCCCGTTGGGAACCTGCAAGCAGGACCCAAGCACAAGAGCACACTCTCCTCCTGCGGTTTCCAGCAACTGGGATTCACAAGCATTGTTACTTTCCCCAACTTTGGGGAAAAGATCACGGCTCATTGGGCGCAGGGCACACATTGCAGATGAAAGGTTGGGGAGGGTGTGCCCAAGACCCCAAGAGACCTGCGGCAATTCAGAAGGGACTCTGGGCAAGGCAGACCAACAGTTTCACCCTGCCTGGATCAGCTTCGCACACTTAATTCCAACAAGTGGTTCAAGGCTCCTAAACCCACATTTCTGAGTACAGAGCTCTCCCCAAAGATCCTGCATTGCAGGGGGTTGGACTAAAGGACCCTTGGGACCCCTTCTAACTCTACTGTTCTATGATACCATAAAAGCACTGCAGGATCAGAACAAAGGTCTGTTTAGTCCAATACAATTCTTACAGTACTTAGCCAACATGAGATGCAATATCAGCAATGCTGCACGTATCATGTTGTGTTGCCAAATCAGAGCATGGAGTTCAGTTGGCTGGAATGTCTGGTTTTATTTAAAAAACAAAACCAAGCTTCTAGATCTTATGACCATGAAAACATGATCTATAGCGTACGGGCAACACCTAAAAGTCTCAGAATCCAGGAAGACGACTGAAGAAGATTTTAAGAGCGCAGATCATGGTTTGCCAGCATGGTGCTGCTCTAGGTGTTTTGAACTACAGCTCCCACCAAGCAAAGACAGCAGAGCCAGGGATTGTGGGAGATCAAAATATCTGAAGGGCTTGGGGAAGGCTGGTTAAGGGAAGGGGCTCCACTTTGCAACCATTAAAAACAGAATAAAATTACATAAAGAAATCATGCAAATCTGCCCAGTTTGCATCATCTGCGCAGGTCCCAAGAATTCAGCAGTTGGCTGCGGGTGCAGAAATTCAGGGCTGGATCCAGAATAAGATGAGCAGTACTGAAATGTTTGTGAAAAGTAAAATAATGATTTTAACGCAATTGGAGGCAGCAATGCTTCTGAATGCCAACTGCTGGCAAACGCAGGAGGAAAGAGTGCTCTTGTGCTTGGATCGTGCTTGAGGGTTTCCCATTGGGGCACTTGGTCGGCCACTGTGAGAACAGGATGCTGGACTAGATGAGCCATTGGCCTGATCCAGCAGAGCTCTTCTGATGTTCTTATGACTTTAGGTTAAAATTTCATAGATTTCAATGCTGCAACTAAGTCTTGATCCAACACTTGGCTTTTCATTAGCCCAGAACACACAGAACGTCACCAGTTTATGGACATCCTCTGCCTACTTTACAAACAAATTGCCACTGAGAAGGAAGTGGAACCCTGAGAATCAAAAGCATGGGGGGGGGGAATAACACACAAGAGATTGCATAGAGATTTGTGCTGTAATGTTTTGTTTTTTTCAGTAGAACACAAGGAATAAACAGCACAAGGGAAAAACTGGGTCGAAAAAACGAGACAGGGCAAAACAGAGGTTGGGATTGTAAGATTTAACACACAGAGAAAAAAATGGAACAAAACAAAACAAAAATCCCAAATGCACATTGTAATTTGTTCCTCCCTAAAACAGCAGGGGGGGAAAGAAGAGAGTTTGAAATAAAAGAGAGAGGCGGCTCACTCCACTTCTAGCAGACATAGACCTTCATTTTAAACTGGGGGGGGGGATGGAACAGGGGGGTGTTTCCAGGGGGAAGGAGAAAACGTCGCACAAACTTCTTTGCTCATTCTTGCAACCTAACAAGTCCCCAAATCCAAGGAAGAGGAGGTGGTGGTGAAGATATAGGCGTTCCTGTAACAGAATGTCGCCTGCCATGCCCAACATCTGTGGTGGCAGCTATGAGCGCGGCAAGTCACCAATGCCCACCGCTAAGGAGCATGGGAAGATTCCACAGAACGGAAAAGGTTCAGTCCTAAAGAGGAAACGAGGGCCTAAACCCACTCAGAACAGCCTCACCCGACTCGGGAGGCTTTTAGGACTTGTTGAAGGCTGCCAACACAGCCCAGATCATCTCTGAGCCCCCCGCCTTGGCTGCTTCTGCCTCAGGGTCTCTGTCCATGAGGTCCTTGGACCGGTTCATGGCCACGTCGTATTTCTCATCGACCAGGCTGGTGAAGACATTCTCTAGCACGTCAGAGGCGTGTGCCAGGACCAGCAAGGCTAAGGTCCGCCTGTCCATGCGGTGGGGGTCATTGACCCACCGGTCCAGGACGCTCTCTTGAAGCTTCTTCACCAAGCGCTGCTTCTCCGTGGTGTTGGTGACCGGGTGAGTGGTCATGTCGAAGAGGAGGAAGTTCTGCTTCTCAGTCGTCAGGATCCCCTTCTCCACAAGGTTCTTGGCGATCCGCTCCCGCACATTGCGGAGCTGGTACTGCAGCTTGAAGGGGTTCCAGGTCTCACCTGTGGGAGGCAAGGAAGAGCGTCAGCAACAAGGTCAGGACCTTGAGGGCCCATCTAGCTTGGTGTGGTCTACTCTGGCTGGCAGTGGCCTGCTAGGCTTCGAGAGGAAGTGTCTCCCAGCTGCACCAAGAGAAGCCAGAGATTGAGCTGGGCCCTTCTGTGTGCAAAGTAGATGCTCAGTTACTGTGCTACGTATGTTACCTTAAAAATAAACAAAGATTCTAGTCCTCACTGTTTTAGCTCACTCTAACTACAGATTGTTGTTTTTTAAAACAAATTAATTCATTTATTTAATTGTAGGGATTTACATAGGTATGGGAATGTCTTTCAACCTATGATTTGCTCAGGTTCATAATACAATGATCTACAAAAGATGACCTATAATACAAACTTGGTCGAGAGGTGGTTGTACTTTAGCTACAGAATTTTGCACTAACACCTTATGCCCATCCAGTTTTGGCAGCGGGGGTGGGAGAGGTGGAACTTGTTGTCTGGGGGCTGACTGTAGCCCCTGAGGCTTCTCTATTCCAGCCCATAGGACTATCCGCAGACCAAACCCGTCACTGCCCTTGCATCACATCCTCCTCGAGTGCTTTTGCTTGGGATGTGTCCCTGAACTGTGACAGGGTCTCTTGCTCAACTGGAGGAAGAGGCTGGAATGTAGCCTACAGTGCCACCCACTTTTGCATTTCACTATTTGCACCTGGACCCTGGAAGGCAGCCTACAGGGAATGTGGCTCTCAGCCTACAAAAAAAGGTTCCCCACCTCCAGGTTATTGGAGGGAGGGGGAAGAAGGTGATGGGCTGTGAAGCTGGCTTGTTTCAAAAGGCAATACTTAGGGGATTAACCACAGTTTAGGGTTTGAACACAGGTCACTATGCTTTTTTCTTCAGAGCACTGTAGCAGCCCACAGGCATAATTTCAGTGCTCCCAATATTTTGCTTAATGTTTTACTGGATTCCTATTTACCCGGGTATCATGTACTGACTTTTTTTGTGATTTTACTAATATATACAATGTCAACCGGTCAGAGATTCTGTTATAAGAGGCATGTAAGTTCTTAAAATGAGAAGGAATCTGTAGAAGGCCCAAAGGCTTAGCAGCCCCGCAGTGCTCAGAAACACTTCCGCCCTCACCTGTCAGCAACTCAATCCACGTCTGCACTGTCTCGGCAGGTTCGGTGGCTTTGAGGTGCCGCAGCGTCTCGTCTAGGAGGACGTCTCCCGTCGGGGCATCTGACTTTAGGAGGACCTAGAAGGCAGAAAGAAAGCGAGAGACAAAAAGACTTCTGCCAGGCTCCCAAAGGCGCACTGAAACAGGCCCTAACGAACAGCCTTAGGGAGGCCAGGGAACAGAAAAACCCTCTCACCTTCCGGTCCAGCAGTCGTTTTTTCCTCATAGTCTGTGGTTCCAGCTGTATCCTTCCCCTCATTGCCAGCTCAATGAGGATGCCGCCCCGGAGGCCGGAGGAGATGCAGTCGTTCCAGAAGGACGTGTAGCCCTGAGGAGGAGATCAGGAATGGACATCAGCAAAGACCCAGGAAGAGACACGCAAAAAACTGCAAGGTCGGGCCATAAAGAGCTCGTGGTTTCGTGCAAGTCACAGGCTTTAGAGGTGACCAAAGACAGGATTATTAGACAAGGGTGTCAATAACTAATTTGAGTGGAGTTTTTTTTTTTAAGGGTGGGGGTGGTGGTGCTTGTTTTTTGCTGCTGTTTTGTCTCTTTCATGGAACAGATGGGATAAAAGTTTTGGGCTGTATCCAAAGTTTAACAACTCAGAGCAGAGTTTAAAAAGCATCAGATATAGCTAACTTAGGTCTATTTCAAAGAGTATTCCAAGAGCATAAGAAGAGTGTGCTGGATCTGGCCAAGGGCCCATCTAGTCCAGCCTCCTGTTCTCACAGTGGCGAACCAGGTGCCCCAAAGGGAAACCATCAAGCAGGACCTGCGCGCAAGAGCACTGTCTCTCCTCCTATGGCTTCCAGCAACTGGTTTTTAGAAACATCACTGCCTTCAGCAGTGGAGTGAGAGAGTACATTCACTGTGGACAGTAGCCTCTGATAGCCTTGATCTCCTCCAGGAATTTGCCATCTAGGTTGGTGGTTGTCACAGCTTCCTGTATAAGCGAGTTAACTATGCACTGTGTGAAGAAGTCCTTCCATTAATCTGCCCTGAATCCTCCAACATACAGCTTCATTGGATGTCCTTGACTTCTTAGTGTTACACGAGGGGGGGGGGGTTGAATTCCATGCATAATTTTATACACTTCTATCATGTCACCTCTTTCTAAGCTAAAAAGTCTTCTGATCACCCAAGTGTGGACTGGGGGGAAGGAGGACTTCCAGTGACAGCCAGAGACACCCCCCCACACACACACACACTGCTCCAATCCAAACTTCTACCAGTTAGGGATTAACTTTTGATGAAGCTGTTCCAAGTTGAAGAACAATTCAGTCTTCCTTTATAGAAAAAGGAGAGGAAGTGCTGAGCCAAAAGGAGCTGCAGCCTGCCAGATGGAAGGCAGAGCTTCCTGCGCAAACACCCAGCCCATTATTTCAACAGCTACATCGCTTGTTTCAGCCTAGGCAAAAAGCAAAAAGAAAAAAAAAGTGTGGCATTTTAAAAGCCTATTCACGCCAATATGGTTAAGCTTACGCAAGACACCCTGCCTTGACAACCATTTAACAGCTAGAATCAGGCCTTTATTTACCTTTTAAAAAAACACCCTCCACTTCCTCATAGCAGAACATGCTGGATAAGAGTGTAATTGGAAAGACCAAAGAAAGTCTCTTTTCCACCCATGACCTTTCTTGACGTTTCACAAGGATACAGACAGCAGCCTTAAGTTCAGGAGTTATGCAAACAAATTCTGTGACATCAGTGGCTGCGGGTTAGGCTGGATTTCAACAGTTCAAGGTATCACAAAGGAACTTCTTGGAGTGTCTTCTCAAAGAGGGAGGCTGTGTATGTTCAATGTCGGTGCAGAATTTTTTACCATGACAGGCTCAGCTTCCATTCTGGGGTCAGAGCAAGTTCTAGTCCTCATTGCCAAGGAGTCACGCTGGATGTGGGTTTTTTATGGAACTTGGTGCCTCAACTGTAAAGCTAAAATTCAGATTTCTAGTAACAAAACTAGGCAAATGCCACCCATACATGTCTCTGTACAAATTCAGCTGTCCCCTCAAGACCTATTTATTTTTGCAGCTGTCTGGGGGTATAGTAAAAGTGGCACTATGGATATAATTGTCTCACCGATGTATTTTAGATTATATGACTTTACTTTTTTTCAATTTTGCATTTTTAGATGCTGCTGGCTGTCCTGGACTCTTTATAAGGGTGGGCTATAAGGAATAATGATGGGCTGCATCCAACTATTCAGAAAAGACCCAGTGAAATCAATGAAGCAAGCTAGTCATGTCCATTAATTTCAACAGTTCTACTCTGTGGTTGTGCAACACCACAAAAAACTCAGTATCATGTTACTAAAGACCTGAAAGGCATGCCTCAATTAAAGATTTATTGTGGAAATCAAAAACCTAAAAAAAAAGCTTTGGAATTTGAGATATTAATTCTGACACTGGCATTCTAAATTTCAAGAATGATAGTTCAAATTACAACTTTACAACCTGCATTCTTGCACCAGACCGGTTCAGAATAGGCCTGAAAAGCACAGAAATGAAATTGCACTCCACCCAAATCTATTTCACTTTGGCCATAAAACCTGTTAATTTTATTGGAGTGCACCTACAAGTATGCATGGTAAGGACCACAGACTCCGACAGCAAACCAAGTGGACCAAGGATAATTCCAAAGTCTTTTTTTAAAAAATAAGGCCCCCAGCCATACTGGTACTGGTGCTTCAACTCTTAGATGTAAAGTCAGTAGGTTAAACTCCCGGAATGATGCCTCGCCCCAGCAGAGGAAATGAAGTTGAAGAACCAGTCTGAGTCAAACCACTGAACAGGAAAAACAAACACGGATCAAGAGTTCCGGCAAGACCAGGGCTTTAAATCAAATGCAGAAGTGCCACTCTTCCAAATCGCTCCAGCTCTTCTGGGAGTGCCTGAGCCCTACTTCTCTCTCCAGCTGCAGCTCCAAAGTGAATCACATTTAGGCTGTGTAGCCCCCATATGGCTCTGCCCTCCCAAAAAAGAATTGGGGGAACGGTAGTTTATCCCTGACTGAGCTACAATTCCCATCATCATTAACAAACCACAGTTTCCACGTTTCTTTGGGGGAAGTCATGCACTTTAAATGAATGCGTGTCTGCAGCCCAGTCAAAATGGATCAAAGATTGCTTAACACGGGGGTAGCCAACAAGGGGCCCTCTAGGTGATGCTGGACTACAACTCCCATCATCCCTGGCTGATGCAGCTGAAGGGGGATGTGGCTCAGCAACAACATAGGCAGACCCTGGCATAACACATTTCAGTTGTCCCACAGCTCATGCAGGTGCAGTGAATAAGCACATCTTGCCTTAATCCTCAGGCTAAGTCACTATCTTGGTGCCCAGTCTACCTCAAAGGGTTGTTGAAAGTATAGGAGAGGGAGTAAACACTGCTCTGTGACCCTAGAAGGAAGATAAAACGTCTACTATGATGTCAGCCACACTCAGGGTCCACCTAGCGTACAACTTAGTTTATGTATTTATTTCAGATATTTATATACGACTTAGCATTAAGAATCTCTAAGCAGTGTAGATAATAAAAAAGAGAATAAGAACAATTAAAATTCATCCTAAAAGCTACAAAACTTCATTAAGATGCCTGCTGAAATAAGTAAGTTTTTGTTCATGCCTGAAGCTCAGCAAGGAGGGTGCCTGTGAAATCTAAGGAGGCAGCTTTGGAGATCACCCAAAGCCCTTTTGGCTTCAGCCACAAAGCTATCCGTGTTCCTCCTTGAACCTGTTTGAGGGGACAATAAAGACATTTACACTCCCTTAAGTATTTGGGATTTAGCTGGGAACATGATTTCAGTTGCTTTGCTTCCTGGTGGCATGGCAGTAACAGGGGTGGGTAGGTAGCCTATCTGCCACAAATTTCTCCCTATGCATCCTTGCTAAGCCATAGTTTAGGCTCAGTGCTTTGTGAGAAATCAGACCATTAACACTTAAACACAAAACCAGACACCGTCCCCAACAGTCCTTGCATCGAGCATCAGGATACACTGTTCATCTTCTCTCGGCTTCTCCCATTCAATGCTGCATTCTTCTATTTGTAAATATCTTAATTTCTTGACCATCGCTCCCGAGCTCACACCTCGGGGCTGGATATAACATTCCTCGCTTCTTTTTCCGGGGATCGCCATGCCAACTCGCTCAATTTTCCAATCAACTCCCTCAGCTCTTTGCCCAGACTTTCTTCCATAGTATCGAGAATCTGGAAGGTCTCCTCTGTGGGAAATAGATTTTTCTTCAAATCCCCACTCAAAACCTTCAATTTCCGATTAATCAGTTCCAGTTTCAGTATAATAATCCTTTCTTCATCAGTTAGTCCAGAGTCCAAAACAGTTTCAAAAACAAAGCCCAACATGGTGAGGACGGGCATAGGTATCAAATTTCAGTTTCTATTTCAGTATTATTCATCATGTAGCAGTAATTTTCCACTTCGGTTCACCATGGTTTGTTTTACTAACCACAGTGAAATGTTGCCCATGGTTTGTTTCACTAACCATGGTGAAATGTTGTGTCAATATACCTACACTGAGAATTAAGGACTGGTGAAATGGGCCTGGAGCAAACTTGCAAACCAGGTTTGGAATTAATTTGTACTAAACAAGCCACGGTTCTGTCAGCTTCCCTGGCTCCATGTTTGGGAGCTTAACCAAGATTTAAAGTCATCCAACTGTGGCTAATGCTAACTATGCTTAAGTGTGATGGGTGGCCTGGGCTACCTTCTGCTTGCAAGGCAGATCCTCTACCACTAAACCATGGCCCTTCCCCACAGCGATATAAAGAACACTCATGCAGCAAGAGCATGCAAATCAGTTCCTACAGTTCATGCCCTGGGGGGAAAGAGTCACAAGACAGGTGCAGCTGGAGTCCTGATGCCATGACTTAATTTAAAAGGGTTCCCCAAAGGACAAGGAGTCACTTGCAGAATGCATCAGGATAATATTGTAATCTAGGCTAGTGATGTCCGGATGGACTAGCAAGCAAATGCAGCTCTCCCTGACAGAGCTTATTCCCTCCCCCTTCTCCTTGCAGTGCTTATATTGCACCCTATGTGTGCACGCCAAGACAGGACTCCAAAGACAGGGGTGAATCTTTTAAAAAAATCTTAACAATGTGACCATCCTTCTAAGCAGGACAAGGTAGGGGAAGTCAAATCGTGTGCAGCCAAGGCACAAACCAGCGAGGTCTACATGATGACACAAGCAGCAGTGACAGCCACCGACTTGGATGGTTTTAAAAGAGGGTTAAAGAGATTCCTGGAGGAGAAGGCTATCAGTAGGCTACTGGCCACACTGGCTTTGCTCTGTGCCAGGGTTGGAGGCAACAGGCTTCTGAATACCAGTTGCTGGGAAATAATAATAATAATAATAATAATAATAATAATAATAATAATAATAATAATAATAATAATAATAATTTATTTCTATCCCGCCCATCTGGCTGGGTTTCCCCAGCCACTCTGGGAGGCTTCCAACAAAAGATTAAAAATACATTAAAACATCAGTCATTAAAAACTTCCCTAAACAGGGCTGCCTTCAGATGTCTTCTAAATGTCATATAGTTGTTTATTTTTTTGACATCTGATGGGAGGGTGTTCCACAGGGAAACACAAGTGGAGAGAGTTGCTGTTGGACTCAGGTCCTGCTTGCTGGATCCTCTATAGGCATTTGGTCGGCTACTGTGAGAACAGGATGCTGGACTAGATGGGGCATTGACCGGATCCAGGTCTCTTTCAGTGTGCTTATGGAACCTCCAGGTCCAAGGGCAGTCTATCTAGATTCCTAGATTCTTTGCGGTATTGGCCGCTGTGAGATCAGGATGCTGGACTAGATGGGCGCCCTCTGGCCTCATCCAGCTGCAGGGCTCTTCTTAAGATTCTGGCAGGCTCTAAAAACCTAACATTTACTGGTTTTTCACCAAACTGGCTTCTATTTATTGTGGGCTCAGTCAAGACAAAGGTTCCTTCTCGCTCACTACAAATGTCTCAGTACAATATAACAGAAGGTTGGCAACTGCATGACAAGAGCTCCAATGGTCTAACAGTTCTGAAGAGTAGTACTGGGAAGCAGTGATCCTGTGATATGACTCCCAACTTCCACCCTCTTTTGAGGTGGGAGGTGTATGTTACTAGATCTGATCAGAGGCAAAAGCTTCAACAAGTGTCTATAGAAAAGCTGTGCAAATGAGCAATTCCAAACCAGTTTACCTCAATAACCAAGGACTGCCCAGGTGCAGGTTTGACACACCTTTGGACAGAGGATTTTCTGCAAATAAGGAGGAGCACTGAAAGCAATGTAAAAATGGTAAAGATACCAGTTGGATCAGTCCAGAACTGGTTTTAAAATACACTCCTCCTACTCCATCAAGGACACTGCCCTCTACTGATTTTCTGCTAAAAGAAAGAAAGAAAGAAAGAAAGAAAGAAAGAAAGAAAGAAAGAAAGAAAGAAAAGAGTCCTGGCAAAGTCAGTTAGAACCTTTGCGAAAAATCACAGAATCATAGAATGGTAGAGCTGGAAGGGATCCCAAGAGTCATCTATTCCAATCCCTTGTAATGCACAAATCACAGCTATATTGTCAGAACTAGAATCTGTCCACAAGCTTGATTTGATCTGTTTACAGACACTGTCGAAACCAAGCTTCTCTGACTTGCAACAGGTATTAACTGAGTGTAGCTGGTTGTCTCCTTGGTGCTGTTTGGCAACCTTCTGGAGTTTTATTAGTTACTGTTTTGAATTTCTGCTTTACAGTATTATTTATTTCATTTGTATTTTGACAGCTGCCCAGGGTTGTTGTTTTGGCAAGATAACACAGGATATTTATTTTAAAATCAACAACCACATATACATAAATGTGAAAAGATTCTGTTCTATCACCAATAATTACTGGAATCAATGGTCACTATGCTTACCCTGTAGATTAGATATGAAAACTTTTAAGATTGAACGGATCACATTTTATGGCCTTTTCACACACACTGCACATATATTTTGCTAACTTCATGCACCTACAAAATCTTTTTCCATAATAAATGTGGAGCCATTAAAGACTATCAATAAACTCTCTTTTTCTGGTGGGATATAATGGAGGGGGAACAAAAGGATATCCAACATTCTGGCCAGAACAAGGGGAGAGAATCTGGCAAAATACAGACACTGATTATGCCCAGTGCATACAGACACTGATTATGCCCAGCCTTTTCTGTTCAGAATAAGAGACAGGCTCAAATCAACTGAATCCCACCACCGGTAAACACTGGCCATCTGGCTCTCGCCACACACCTCCACTACCTTTGCTCTGGCAAATTTCATACAAGAACTGCCCACGGGTCTCTGGCTTATCTTAACCACTACGGCAGTGCAGCGTAGTGGTCAGAGTATCAGACTAGAACTGGGAAGATGCAGATTCTAACCCCACACCCAGCACAGGGCCCATCAGCATCTCTCATCCTAACGTACCTCATAGGGTGCAGTGTGGGTAAAAACAGGAGGGAACTAATTGAAGGAAAAGTGGGATGTAAATGTAATAAATAAGAAACTGCCTTATACCAAGTCAGGCCGCTGGTCTGTTTAGCCAGGATTGGACCTGGATCCTTCTGTGAGCAAGCAGATGCTTTGCCATCAAAGCAGATCCTCTACCACTGCCCTCAACAGTAAGGTTCTGGTCCTCTGGTTCTGAAGAAAGGGTTAATTTCGAAAAGGAAGCTGCCTTATCCAGGGTCAGGTTATTGGTTTGCCTAGCTCAGCATTGTCTACACTGACTGGCAGCAGTTCTCCAAGGTTTCAGAAAGGATGTCTCTCCCAGCCCTACCTGAAGATGCCAGGGATGGAAGCAGGGACCTTCTACATGCAAGCAGAAGCTGTACCACTAAACTACAACCCTTCTCCCATAAATAATCTCATGCAGAAGCGAAAGCGGTGCATACTGAAGACACAACTCTCCACCCTGACCTTTGACAGACAAGCTGTCTTGCTTAATTTCTACTGTCCTGTTTTGGATAGTGTGGTTTTATTTGTCTTTATAATTGCATACTATATTGCTGTAAACCACTCTGGGACCTTATGGTGAATGAGTGGGTAAGAAATCTTAAAAGAAAGATAAGTAGTAATAAAAACCTTCTCAGGACATACATGCTGGCTTGTTTTCCCTGGGGAATCTCAGATTTCTTCTCCTCTAGATCCCCAGCTGACTGTGCAGTTAAGGAGTCACTGAGGTACCTTCTGCCAGTCAATAGCAGTTAAGTGTGCTTGACTAGGACCTGGGAGATCAGGGTTCAAATTCTGACTCAGCCAGAAGGCTCACTGGGCGTCCCTGGGCTGCTTACTGTCTTGCGACCTAGCCTTCCTTGCAGGGTGGTTGCGAGGGTAAAACGGGGTGTATCTGGCATCTTCACAATGCAGCTTTCGACAAATGCTGAAGATGCAGCTCTTTAGCCTGGCCTTTGACGCCTGAGATGTGCCTGCCCTGTTTCTGCAACTGCAATCGGCTCTGTTTTTAATTCTGAATTTTAAATTGCTGCAACCCTCCTTGGGAGCTGCTCCTGAAGTGCGGTTAATCAGTGCAACAACAAGGCTTTTGTACCTCTTTATCCTTCAAGCCAAGGAGCAGTACTTCCTCCATGAGGGTGAGACGGATGTCTTTGGAGTCTCCGGAGTCTTCCTCGCCCAAACTCTTGTCTGGTATAGAGTCCTCCTCACCCTCCAGCTGCTTGTCAACGTTTCGTCCGACATCTGCGCGCCGCCCCCGGTGAATTAACGTCGTCATGGTCTCTCTGTCGTGCCTAGGAACAGAGAGAGAGAAGAGGTGGGAAAGATATATATGTATCTCCTGCAAATAGTTATTTGTGATGCTCCCAGTTTCTAGGGGAAGGGCCGCAGTTCGGGGTCAGAGGAACTGCTCTGCAAACAGAAAACCCCAGGTTCAGTCTCCAACATCTCCAGGTAGGGCTGGAAAACACCCTCTCTCTGAAATCCCACGATGCCAGTCAGTGTAGACAATAATGAGCTGGATGGACTGATTGTCTGACTCCTATGTATTTAGGTATTCAGAACAAGGAAGTCTGGGATCTCACTGCATGGTTAGGGGAAGGGCTGCAGCTCAAAGCCAGAAGATCTGACTTGTGTGCAGAAGGTCCCAGGTTCAACCAGTGGAAAAGTACAGCTGACAGTGTCCAAAACCTTGGAGAGTTGTGGCCAGTCTGTGCTAAAATGAGCTAAATTTAAAATTCAATATCAAAAGCTACTGAAAGCAAATAACAGACACAGGAATAGTGTTCATACTAAACCACCATGTTGCAAAACATCCTCAGGCAAACCCCTCGTTTTTCAGCATTCCTAACTGTCTGCAGCAAAGATAACATAAGGATATGCAATTGTTAAGTCTTGGAGACAGGCAATATAAAATAAAAATAATCTAAAGCAGCAATTTTACAAACACCGAAGCTGCACTCCTAACCGAGCCAGTGTGGTGAAGTGGTTAGAGTCTTGGACTAGGGCCTGGGAGAGACCAGGGTTCAAGTCCCCACTCGGCCATGAAGCTGCGTGTGACCTTGGGGGACAGGTACTGTTTCTCAGCCTAACCTGCCTCACAGGGTTGTTATGGGGATTCATGGGGGTAGGGGGAGGAGCCTTGAGCTCCTTGGAGGAATAAGGTGGGATATAAATGCAATAAATAAATAAAATAAATGAACAACCGTGCCTATTCAGAACATCGATTGAATTGAAGGGGGGGGCTTACTCTCAGGTAAGTTGGGTTAGTGTTGCAAGCTTTCTGGGAGAAGTATATACAGTACTGACGTCCACTGCTGAGTAAACATAGATAGCATAAGGTTGCACACATGCCTGTTTTTTCTTTCCATTTCACCATAAAACCACTGCTTCTTTTTGGCACAAACTAGACAGAGGTGGGTAGGTAACACCACATCCTGTTCCTCCCACAGCTAAAGAAATCTACCCTTTCCTGGCCCACAAATTAAACTGAGTGGTGCATGTGTAACTTCAAACTTTTAACATGTAATTTATTGCAACAATTTGCATACCACTTAATCACAAAATCAAAATCCAACCCAGCTGGAATAATAATGCTAAAAAAAATATGCAGTTTTACTGCATTGAGATGTCACGTTTCCCTTCAAGATGCTCAAGTTGGACTACACAGCTCTCCCCAATCTTTGCATCATTGTGGCAACAAACCTGCGAAGTAGGCCACGCTGAGAGGTGGCAACTTTGCCCAAGATCGCCAGGAAGTTTCACAGCTGAGTGCTGGGGGCCTCCCCTAGGCCCTAGCCTAGGATTCAAATCTCTACTGTTTCAAACTGCAGTTAAACAGGTACAGATTATATTTAGCTGTCTGGTTATATTTCAGTATGCATTTATGAGAACCAATACAAGTACAGGTACTTAACTAAATAAAAATTTTAAAGGAACAGAGGCGTGGGGCCGAAGAAGCAAGGAAGGGATTGGAACGTTGCTAACAGGTCATTTTAAGAAGAAACGCAGCTATGAGATTACATTTTATATCCCCTTTAAAATAGGGTGTTAAGAGAAACTCAAAGCGGCTCGTATCCTAAACAACAAAGCAAACACAGCAGCATAATCAAGATTTATCAGGTGCACCACCACAATCAGGATTACGGTTCCCCCCTCTTAATTCCTAGATGTGGGGCAGAAACCCACTGCCTTCCCCCACCTCTGAAAATGTACACATTAAAACGAAGGGAGAGGGTTCCTTTATGCACCCAAGGGTGCCAAGGCTTTAATCGCGCCTAGAAAGTCCTTTCGCAGACTCACCTGTAATAATGCCCTGTTCTTCCCTCCTCCTCCACCTATTGCTCAAGTTGCTCGCTTGCTTCTTAATGGGAAAACTGGGGAATCCTAAACTGAGCAAACTTTACTTCCTGGTTCATCGGCAAAAAGGAAGGGGGAGGAGGAGAAAGGGAAAGAGGGGGAAATACACCCCCAGCACATCAGCTTCCTGGTTTCCCTGGGAAACCTACCCTGGTGTGTATGCAAAGGGCAAATGAAAAGACCTACTGCAAAGGAATTCACCAATAGGCTCCTTGGGAAGGCGGGTTTTACGCCTCTCTTTGTTTCAACAGACAAACTTGCAAAAAAAGAGGGGGGCACGATTAATTAAGTAAAAAAAATGGGAGGAGCTTACGGGATTGACAGCAGAGGGAACCAATGGAGAGGGGGAGAGCGCGGCTGGCTTTCCAGGGCCAAGGAACCAATGGTTTTTTTGCACACACAGTACACAACATTGGTGTGCACCACGGGAAAGAAGGAGGCGTGCCTAAGCAAAGGTGTTAAGGCGCCTGCGCAGATGTTTGAATGCCGCGTTAGGGATTGCAAGTTTTGGTTTTTCTTGCATCTAGGTCCTGCGCGAGATTACTCGGGAGTAAATCCCCCCCTCCCCGAATGCAAGGAGTGAAGGCTTCTCCCTCCTTTCCTCTTTTTCCTCTTCATCAAGTTTGCATGGGATGGAAGGTTTTGCAGGCCGCGCTCGGTGCATGTTGTGTACACCTTTCCTCTACCCTCCCCGCCCCTGTTTTCCTTTTGTATCGTGTCAGACCATTGGCCCGTCTAGCTCCGTATTGTCTACACTGACTGGCAGCGGATTTCCAGGGTTTAAGGAAGTTGTTTTCTCCCAGCCCTATGCGGAGAAGTGATTGGACCCAGGACCAGTGTCCCACTGACTTATGGCCCATCCCTTAAAAATAAAGTAAAATTTCACTTCTGATGAAGGGCTGGTTTCAGGGTTTCAAATGTGAGGACATCCCAGCCCACCTGGAGATGCCAGTGAATCAGCTACCGCTTATGCTTCCCTTATAAACCTTCCCTGTTTATATTTCACATAAGTTTTGAAAACAAAACCACTGAGGGCGTTAAGGACGGAGACTCGACAGATCTCCTTTTGCTTCCACCTGAACCTCAAGATCCACCAGATAAAGCCACCTGTCAGGGATTCTTTTAGACAGGATTCCTGCATTGCATGGGGTTGGGACTGGATGACCTTGGGGTGACCTTCCTACTTCTGCGATGCAAAATGGGAGAATGGATCTGCAATCCCAGTTTAACTGCTTCTCTGCTTTATTTAAGGCCACCTACTTGGGGCAAGTGTGGGTGCCTCTTCCTTCTTGTGTTATTTATTCTATTGATATATGAAATTTATATCCTGCCTCTCGTCCGCCACTCAGGGTTCCGCATGGGGCGGAACAATTTAAAGCACCCGTTTTAAAAAAAGCTTTTGTGGAACCATTTGCGACTCAGCCAGTGACCCTCACAGATCGACCCACAGGCGGCCCTGAGATCTCGCAGTAGATCCTGACCCGCAGGGATACATTTCCCCAATATAATATGCTTGTTCTAGAAAGACCTGCTGGGCTGACAGCTGTGTCCCTAGGAAAGCATCTTCTCCAATGCCCACTTTAAAGACGGCAAACAAGGACAACGCAATTATTTGAGACTTTTAGTCGAGACCCCATCAGGGCATATGTTAAATTCAGATTTCCTGATATATTTGCCTCCTCGTTTGCTATTCTCATGCCCGTTCACCCATCTTGGAGAACCTGCTGGCTCTCTGCTGCTTCAGGGAACTCCCTTTCCCCTCAGAACAGCCCCTGCAATGCAGTAATAAAATGGGAGGTCAAGCACAACCAGTGGATTTCTTAGCTGGAGTGGAGATTTGAACTCGGGTCTCCTTTTTTCTTTTTTAAACGGATTTTGGTATTTTTATATTACCCGTCAGGCCCAAAGTAGTTCAGAACGGAAAGTGTAGAAACATGTTGAAGCATAAAACAGTAGCCACCTAACAAGGCATAGGTGAAACAGCGGCAGTTAAAACAACAAATCAGCGAGCCTTGTACTTTGTTTTTTTTCTTGCGTATGTTTGTGTGTGTCACATTTTTCTGTGTACAATACTAGGCTTTTTTAAACTAAAAAATTAGGTTTAAAATTGGGGCTCGTCTTATACACAGGTAGTGCTGAGGGGTGTTTTCTTAAACTGGAGTCCCCAAAAATAGGGGCGTCTTATACTTGGGGGTGTCTTTGTGTGTGTATATAATATACATATATATATGTGTGTGTGTGTGTGTGTTGTATATACACACACACACACACACACACAGGCCATAATTTGCTCTTCCCCTTCCCTCTCCTCCATTAGAGCCTTTTGAATTTTAAAGCCTTCTAGTGAGGCTCTTTCGTTTATCCTGACGTGAGCTTCTTTGAGAGACAGTAATCCCATTTTATTATTTTTACGCAGTACTGTATAGAAATTGTTTGTTATAAATGAAAGTCACTTTGAGGTCACCCACAACAGAAACACTCAATAAGTGGATACAGAAATGTGGCCGAATTTTTCTCCTCAGGAACTTCTGCTGGGCCTGAGAGCCTATGGATTTATATTGTCATGTCTGAGGAGGAGCAGTCACGACAGTCCCTCTGAAACTGCTTTTTGATATGCTAACAGGGCAACTTTCCTTCTTTTTTGACTAGGGCCTGGGAGACCTGGGTTCAAATCCCCACTTGGCCATGAAGATAGCTGGCTGACCTTGGGACCCAGTCACTGTACCTCAGCCTGTCCTACCTCACAGGGTTGTTGTGGATGATAAAGAGGGGGGAGAGAAAAAAATGTATGCCACTTTGAGCTCCTTGGAGGAAAGGCAGGATATAAATATAATAAATAATATATTGTGTGTGGTGTCTAATGATCCCGAGAGACCCCCCTCCTCCTGCTTTATGCTTTGTTCCTCAAACGGTTCGTGAACGGTTGAGATTTTGACAAGGATTTATACGATTTGACGTTCCTTTATCACTAATACTGCAGAGCCATCATTTTCAAGACAACTATTTTCACAATCCTGGCAAAACTGGAACTAGACTAAACAGTGCAAATAGTCTTTCTTTCTTTATGTGAAGACCATTATTTTCCTTTCCTTTCACAACCTGGACTTTGTTACTTAATCCATACGTGACTGCGCTTCTTCTACATGCCTGTTCTGGGGTTTTGGTTTGGTTTACATCTGTTATTATAAATATTCTCTCCGATTTATATACGTCATAAAATGAAATAAAAAAATCTTTACAAAAGAAGAAGAAGATATCTATTCCTGAAAGGAATGGCCCCTAGTCTCAGGAGCTGCTTGCTCGGGTCAAGAGACAGGTAGCCACTGCCCCTTCTCCATTTTGTTTCTGTGCTTCAGACGCCAGCGCCTCAGCGCAGCCCTTTGGCTTTTACTGTTTTATGGCTTATTAGTTTATATACCGCTTAAAACCAAAATAGGCTTCTTGCCACATTATGGCCTGATAAAAGAGAAAGAGGGGAACTGGCCACCTTCCTCCAGCCTGCCTGGGCTGTCACTGTGAGGGGAGGGAATGGCTGGTAACCCTGCTAAGTTAATTTTTTAAAAGGCGGGAAAATAGGAAAGGCCTCATGTAACGCTTTCCCCTTCACTGTCTTCTTGGTCGCTGCTGGAAGCCATCTTTACCAAGGCCTTTGGCACATTTGAGATGCATGTTTTTCAGGACCCACCCTATTCCTGTGACCTTAATTTGGCTGAACTGTTATTAACTTCATAATTTTTAATTCTCGCAACCTGCCCTGGGACTTGCTGGGGAAGGGCGGGTAACAATTATAACAATTTTGTGGCCGCTGAGGAGATGACAAAGATGGCGCTGGCCCTCCAAATTGACCACAACTGTGCCCTACATATAAAGCGCTATTATACTAAATAATAATAATGGTAATAATAATTTATTATTTATACCCCCGCCCATCTGGCTGAGTTTCCCAAGCCACTCTGGGCGGCATCCAACAGAAGATTAAAAATACATTACATCAGTCATAAAAAACTTCCCTAAACAGGGCTGCCTTCAGATGTCTTCTAAATATCAGATAGTTGTTTATTTCTTTGATATCTGATGGGAGGGTGTTCCACAGAGCAGGTGCCACTATCTTTAAACGTCGTGGCTTTCACCAGCCAAATAATCCTGGGAATTGTAGTTTATTAAGGGTGCTGAGAGTTGTTAGGAAAAACCCCTGCCCCAATTCCCTCACAGAACTACAATTTACAGAGTGGTTTAACAACCAATCCCTCTTCCCAGGGAACTCTGGAAATTGTAGCTCTGTCAGGGGACAAGGGAGTCTGAGGAAAGGCTGAAGGAACATTCATCCCAGAGAAGATGCAGAGTCCATGGATAAACTGGCAATAGGGATGTTTCAGATTACCAGACAGGATGTCACAAAGATGAGGACCAAATCTCATTTTCTGCAGAAAATGACATATAATGGGCTTAAGTTATAGGAAGGATTAACTGCAGTTGAACACTGGGAGAATTTTATGAACGAGAAGAACAGTTTGAAAGTGGGGCCCGAGGGCCGCATTGTTGTCTGAGCAACCTTCTGGGGGCCACATGTTTGCAGATGGAGTCAGAGGCAAAACTGGGCAGAGTAATGAATGCATTTTTTTAAACCTTTGTACCAGAGGCTAGTTTCTACAGGCAGGTTTCCAGGCAAGCAAGGGGCATTATGAAGAGGACAGGTGCACATTCAGGTTGAGGAAAAGCTCACAAGCTTATGCAAGAGGTGTGGGAATGGTGTGTGGCCTGAGGTGAGTCCCGAGGGCCGGATAGAGATCTCTTAATGGCCACCATCACTGGCCTAAAGAAACAATGTGGGATAACCAGCCTCATATAACCAACATACTTAGGTCAAATTAATGCATGAAGGGGGAAGACCATAAAGTACTGTAAGCTGTCCTGGCATGCTTAGCTCACCTTGGGAGGGACTAGGTCACGGCAGTCCAACCTCTCAGACTAAGTGGGCTGCAACCCACTTTGGTTGCAATTAAATCCCCATATCGTAAATTAAAAGTGTTCTCGATATAGTTAATCTTATATAATACAGTATACACACTTAATTGATTTAATATATTTCTTTATTAAGCCAAATATAATACACAAACAGATGCACTTTCATTCTCAGTGCAGACTTTGAGTCCCTGTCAAGATAAAAAGGCAATACTACTAATACTACTAATTTTACCTGAGCTCAACATGTAAAGAAGTCTGAGTTGGTTGCTGCAAGCTCAGACCGCATGGCTACAAATTATTCTTGTGTTACTATGCCCATAATTTAGGAACTTTCATCACTATAATGAAGTGACGTTTTACACAGCCTATGCAACTTTTTCTGAGTGCTGTGTGGAAAAGCACATGAATCTGTTCCTTTGGAGAGCTTGCAAGTAAACTGTTTTTAACTTACCAAGCATGTGGTCTTTTTCTTTGCAGGGGGAAGTTGGGACTATTTTGGAACTCACTCACAAGGTCATACAGTGGTACCTTGGGTTACATACGCTTCAGGTTACAAACTCCGCTAACCCAGAAATAACGCTTCAGGTTAAGAACTTTGCTTCAGGCTAAGAACAGAAATTGTGCTCAGGTGACGCAGCAGCAGCGGGAGGGTCCCATTAGCTAAAGTGGTGCTTCAGGTTAAGAACAGTTTCAGGTTAAGAACGGATTACGTACTTAAGCAAATTAAGTACTTAACCAGAGGTACCACTGTATTTTTAAAGGTCTAACAGCCTATATTTCCACGCTTTACTTTGCAGCATATTTTGTGACTTTAAATCTCTGCTGGGGTTCTCTCACCAAAGAGTACTTGACCCAGACTTGGATCTTGGTATCCAGGAATTCTCCTTTTATACTGTTATAGATTCTGGTAGAATTCACAAAAGTTAGAATGAAGGTTTGATTAAACTGTGGCAAACATGAAAATTCCTTTACTGTACTTGACCTATGCTGGGGAGCCAGAGCAGCCTGGCAAGGCAGGCTGTGCGCAGCCATTAATAAACATAGAACAATCATTACCCTAACAAGAGGTAAGACATTCAGCAGCAGACAAGGAAGGGGAAGGTTGCCAGCTGTAAGTGTCCTTTTAAAATGAGGTTTTGAGCTTTGGGGAAGGAGGGGCCAGAACTCCATGCAGCAATTGGCTGGAGGAGGCTGCACCAAGAGATGCGGGGGGGGGGGGGTTGACTGACTGCTGCATTGGACCCAAGCTTACTGAAGCTTTGAGGAGCAACAAGAGATACTATTGGGCTATGCTATTCTGCAGCACATCATAGACTCCAGGTGTAAATATGTGTAAAATAAACCATATTTCTTACAAGACACTAGACGCTGCTGTGCCTCGATTTTCCCAACGGAAATGCAACAATTGCTGAGTGCCTGGAACCCCCTGAAATTTTGCTACAACTTGCAGAGATTGGGCTTTCCCTTGCTGGAGGGAACTGATGCTGGACAGCTATCTAGATTTTGTGTGCTGAGCAGGAGAGACTAGATGCCTAGAAGTCTCCCTCCAGCTTTGATTCATTGACTAAACAATTTCAATCTATCTATTTCAGCTTCTCATTTTTCCCAATCCTAAATTTAGTTATCCATATTTCCCCTTCAGCTTGTGTGTGTGGTTTTTTTTTTAAAGAAGCCCCTTAAGATATGCCAACATTTTAGTCTGCATTTCTCACAACTGTTTTGTATGCAGTTTTCCAAAATGCACATCTTTGGAAGCAAGTTTTCCAACTGCACATTTTTCTAGGTTATTTTCACTAATATACACATTTTTGTGCGCAGCTGCAGAACTGCATTGCAAAATTAGGAGGAGTGGGAATTTCAAAAGGTAAGTGAGCCAAAACGCAGCTATTATTTTAGAAAGTGTTAGGTATGTTTGCAGTAAAATGTGAACCAAACTGAATTTCTACCCCATTCCTACTCCACCGTGGCATTCAAAATGGCAGACCGTACAAGGCCAGAAGTCTTCTCCCTGCTTATCAGGTTGAAGCTGAAGGGAAGCCCCTCCTCCCCACTTATTTAAGCAAATTATATCCTGCAGTTCCATCCACGTTGGCTAACTATAAAATCCAAGGAACAATATCAAAACTCAATAAAAACCAACCGACCAGGACTCCTGGTGTTATTTTTGAGGATGCTGTCTGTCAGCCATGGTGCCCCCACCCCAATAACCAATGAATCATTTTGTATGAGGTTTGTGGCATCCAGAGAATAAATTATTGAAAGATGACTGTGGCATTAGATGCCACTGCCTACTACAATCATCTTTGGATGCCATATAATTTTGCTTCCTGTGGAGTAAGGTTCCAAAGAGTTATTGTGAAAATATCAGTTATTTCTTTACAGTATTCTGAAAATGAACATGGCAATCACAGAAAGACTGGGAGCACCCAGTGATGAGGCAGGAATCAACATTTAAAACAAACATTCTAAAAAGAGGCAGCTTGTTCAAGTTGTAAATATTTTATTGTGGCTATAAAATTGGAAGGTCTAAAACAAAGCACATGCACTGCAGACCTCTATAAACATTTAATCAGAAATCAATATGTTCTCGAGTCATACTTCCATTATGTTTCAAGAATTATATAGCATAAAATTTTTAACATTTTCTCTACATTTTTTATAACACTTCTAGTAACAGAAAACAAAGTAACAAATTCTTTAAAATTTAATTGCTAGCTCCAGAGAAAGTAAGATGCGCCTAAGAACTGTTGGAATCCATGGGACTTAAGTCAATTTTGTGACATCTCATTCCACAGGACTTAGATGTGATTAACTTTTTCTGTGGATGAGGCTACTGGTTACAACATCCTTCCCCAAGCTGGTGCCCCCCCCATTTTTTAGACTACAACTCCCATCAGCCCTGGGACTGATGGGAGTTGCAGTCCCAAAATCTAGGAGGCTAAGTTACAAACCTTTAGCTTTTTCCTTCTTTTAATTCACATGGCAGTAATAATATTGCCTGATTTTTTCCATTTGGAATCAATTTATCATAGTTTGTTCTTAAGGACATTTCCCTCTGGCCCAATTTAAACTGCTGTTGGGTCTCATTTCGCCTGTGCATGCAACATTAAGCACACTTGAGATTCATTGCCGGGGTGCACTGTACAGAGCCCCAAATTTAATTTGAGCCTAGCTACATGAAATGCCATATGTGTATATTTTCTTGCACGCCCAATATTACATTTAAATCAGGCTTCAGATAAAGCAGCAGCTCTCTATCCACACTCACAAGTGAAATTTTACAAGACTAGATTTTACGTGTACCTGAATTAAATAAAAGCCTGTACTCAACTGGAAATAAAAGCACTGAAAAATGTTGGATGGCTTTAACAGGTTAAATAGATACCCCCTCTAAAACACCAAAATACCAGGTATAATGAGAAAAACATTCTAGGGAGGGGGGAAACGGGAAATAATAAACATTTGGAAGGCAATATCTAAATCCACTCTTTTGGTTCACTAATTTTGCTCCGTTTGGGAACTGAGTCTTCACCAGAAGAGAATTCAAGATGATAAACCTTTTTTAAAAAGACAATGAAGTATTATTTAGTCAAACTCAGAGTAGAACCATTAAAATCAACATACTGACTTACTCTAATGCAGGGGTGGCCAACTCCCAAGAGACTGTGATCTACTTTCAGAATTAAAATCTGGCAGTGATCTACCCCCGTTTTTTGGGGATCAGCTCAAAGTTGTTGACCTTTTTTGGGGATGAGGAATGCCCCGTTTTTTAGGTGTTCGGTTCATTTTTAGTTGTTGAGCTTTTTTTAGGGGCTAGATCTTCTGAAATAATTGATTTAAAAATATTAAGATTAAGATTACTTCAATTTCCTAAGCATCTAGGTATGCTTGCCTAAGGAAGAATGCTTTTAGCAGGTGCCCGAAAAGAGTCTAGCAAAGGCACGTGCTTTGCTGCAATAGGCAGGGAGTTCCAAAGTGCAGGTGCTGTCACAGTAAACAATACAGTACAGATATTATGTGGAGCCTGTAGTAGTGCTTGAAACTACTGGAGGGCAGGTTTTATTTATTTATTTATTCAGCTCCACTGAATTGAAATTCAGCCAGGCATGTCCAAAGTCCTTTTCGGGGACCTAATTCGGCCCACCAGTTGGTTTAATCTGGCCCCTGTGGCAGTTTATTTCCTGGGGTAAAATCCTTTAAAAACCTCAACAACTTCAACCCTAGAAAAGATTAACAACTTTGGTCGGCCCTTTGGTCAGCCCTCACGGCCCTTCACTTTGAAAAAAGTTTGGACACCACTGGCTTACACCATACTAAATTTGTTAGCCTTTTAAGGTAACTCTTATTTAAAGCAGGCCCCTACCCACTTTGGGTCTCACAAACAGCAGCACATTCCACCTCAAAACAAAATATTAAACAGTAAAAAAATTATAACTCCTGTTAGGATAATTAAACCAATCTTACACATAGATTTTATGGGCCAATTTATTCACACAGGCTTTTCCTATGAGGTTTTGACAATTTGAGAACTCAAGCAGTGAAATTGCTAGGAACCATAATATAAGTTTCACAGGTGCAGTATGCACAGATGTTGGTCACATAAGTTGGCATCTCTTCATATATTCCTTTACTTCTCAACTACTTTATAAGAATCTGAAAGCAAGGAGACATAGCAACTCACACCTCTTCCATGCAGCAGCATATCAGAACACTAACACTTTATGACTAAATAGCTTATACCGGTAATTTACTTTAATTACTTGCATGCAAGCAAGTGTTAACCATTAAGTGACAAGATGTATTCTGAAATGCAAAGAAGTGAGTTGTTTGAAAGCACAGGAAAACATCACTGCTTATTTATACTCCAAAACAAAATAAAACAAAAACAAAATCCTTCCAGTAGCATACTATAAGGGTCTGTTGACTTCTGTTTCAGTGTATCTGAAGAAGTGTGCATGCACACAAAAGCTCATACCAAGAACAAACTTAGTTGGTCTCTAAGGTGCTACTGGAAGGAATTTTTTATTTTATTTTGTTTTGACTATGGCAGACCAACACGGCTACCTACCTGTATTTATACTCCAGTCATCAATCTAGCAATAGAAAGTACATCAACACACAAGCACACCGAACCATGTGTGTTTGTTTACTACCAGTTAGGTAGACTTTGTTTAGTTTTAATTTAGATTTGAAAAATCATCCAAACACTTTTCTTAGGGGTTAAAAAAGGCAGCGGGGGGGGGGGGGTTAAAGGCAATGGACAAGGGGGTAAAGTCACTCACAAAAAGATTGCTGTGGATCAAAACAGCAGCACAGAGAAAGCTCCGTCTTCCCTTCCAGAGATCATACAACCATGGAGGGTGGGGGCGAGGGGGGAGGGGCAGGAGTCAGTTTTAGCGACCAGGGCCATCAACTGGGATTAGGCGTTAATAGGTCACAGAGTCTAAGGTGGGTGAAAACGGCACACTTCCCTCTTTGCTCAGTCTCAGCGAACGAGCACTCAGCAATGGTAGCAGCGCTGCTTTTTAAGCCAGACACAGGAGACGACTGATCATTTTTGTAAATGGGACGGACTGGGGGGGGGGGAGGAGAGGAAGAGAAAGAGAAAGAGAAAGAGAAAGGAAGAAAAGAGGGCTTCTCTTCACACCACGGCCAGGTTGGGGGGCGATGGAAGACGCAGGAACAAATCCCACCCTAAAGATTGTGTGGCAGGGGAAACAGCCTCTCTCTCTCTCTCTCTCTCCCTGGTGTCTGCTTTTAAAAAGAAAGTCCACTAGCCTTCTCTCCCCAGGAGGGCAACTGCACTGAGAAGGAGACATGCAGCTGCTGAAGCCAGGCCAGGGGGTTAGACCACGCCCCCCCCCACCGGGACCAGCTGTGTGTCGGCAAGAGGGAAGGAGCTCTCCCTGCAATTGCCCATTGTTATTGTGATTTTGGGAGGGGGAGAAAGACAAGAGTCATTGAGCTTCTTTTAAGGGCAGAGCTTTTTTTCCCCTTTAGGCTAAGGAACCCACGATCTACTGGCGATCGACCAGTAACATCCTGGCGATCGACGGGTAGATCGCGATCGACCTGTTGGACATGCCTGCTCTAATGCACCTAAATATTGTCAGGTAGAGCCCAATAATGCTGAGTTACAGAGAACAAAGAACTTTGTGTCCTCTCTGCTGGTTTTTCAGTGAAGGGTTTGCTACAATTGCCCTATAAACCATTCATCTGTGATATGTCATTGATCAAATGGGAATTTCAGTTCTATCTGATCAAATAGGACCTATGCACTTTAACTGAGCAGAGTTGTAAATTAGCCCCCCACCCCTGTCGTGATTACCCTGGTGTCAGATTCCTCATCTGCAGGGGATGAGGACAAGGACTCTGAAGCAGAAGGGGAAAGGGCATGCAGAGCCAGCCCCAGAAGCACTCTCAGATGAACCTGCTGGACCAGTGCACTGCCATTCTATCTCAGAGGAATCCCCTGCAGAAGACTGAGAAAGGCCTGTAGCTCCCCTGCTTATCACAATAGGAGACCGGTGCCGAAGGCCAGGTCCTTTAAGTAGAGCAGCATCTTGCAGCATAGATGGTTATATCAATTAGACTGTCCCTGCCGCTGCTGCTACTACTATATAAGGCATCAGTTTCAGCTTGTACCTTGCTGGAGAAATCTCAGAGCTCCATGTTCCCCACAGCACAGGCTGAACCCTGCCTTGCATCCATCCAGCCTGAAATTTTTCCCACCTCTTGTGGATTTTGCAGTGCTGTTCTCCAGCCAAGTATTGTGTACAAAAATGTGTACACTGTGGCAAAGTGCACATATTATGCAGATATTCCCCAGTATACACAAAAATGTATGCACTTTTGTGCACTTTGCCCCAGTATACACAAAAATAGGTATACTGGGACAAATTGGATAAAAGTGCACAAATTAGTGAAAAGAACATACAAAAGAGCATTATGTTAGGAAAAATTGCTTTGCAAAAATGTGTATATTCTACAAATGTGTATAAAAAGGTAAAGGACCCCTGACAATTAAGTCCAGTCGCAAACGACTCTGGGGTTGTGGCGCTCATCTTGCTTTACTGGCCGAGGGAGCGGACGTTTGACCGCAGTTTCTCTGGGTCATGTGGCCAACATGACTAAGCCGCTTCTGGCGAAACCAGAGCAGCACACGGAAATGCAGATCACTCTCCTGCTAGAGCAGTACCTATTTATCTACTTGCACCTTGACGAGCTTTCGAACTGCTGGGTTGGCAGAAGCTGGGACCGAGCAACGGGAACTCACCCCATTGTGGGGATTCGAACCGCTGACCTTCCGATCGGCAAGCCCTAGGCTCAGTGGTTTAGACCACAGTGCCACCCAAATTTGTATATTAGAAGAAATTGGCACTGAAATGCAGATAAATTTTCATGAGGGCTCTAAAAAAGAATTTCACAATTACCGCTCACTCTTCCAAGCAGTGGGTGGGGTTTGCAATGGTGTGGGCTTCCCGTGCCAGGGTGACACCCCCTTTGGTTGCTGGCTGTTGCTCCACCCCCTCCCCTGCTACCCAGTTGGCTGCCGGCTTGCGGGAGGGGGGGGCAGAGCAAAGACCAGGTGGTGCAGGCTCCAGCCGACCATCTCTCCATTCAGTCTTTGGAGATGTGGAAATATGGAGAAATCAACTGAAGGCTGGAAAAACTGGGGGGAAGTGAGGGAAACCAAAACTGTCAGACTTCCCCATCCCTAACAGCAGGTAATACTCACCACTGTCCTAGATCTCAGGGCAAACAGCTTATGAAAAAGCAGGCCATAGAACTCACTACCTGCCACGAATATCTTAGCTGCAACCAAACTTTAACAAGCAGAGCCAAAAACAGCAAGTCCAGAAAAAAGCAAAAAACTTGTGTGTAGGAAAAGGATGTCACCATACTAGTTTCTGGAGCTGTCTTGCAACGTAAGTGGTTGAGGGTCCTCATTGCACAAGTTGTATCGAAGAGACATACATTGTAAACTGTCTCTCGGCAATTGTTTGGGCATGCCTGGGTTATTTGTCTCTCTCTCTCACTTTGGGAACTGCTGTTTCTGCTCTGGTTAGCCTCCCTGCCTGTGAAATGGAAGCTTTGAAGATGCAGACTGGGTGACAGCCAGCACCGTCTGCACCTTCAGAGGCTCCAGCTGGGAGGGAGAATCCAGAAGAAAGAAACACATCCCACCTCCACAAACCACATTTTGTTCTGTGCAGCCTCATTTGTTCACTATAATGGCTGCAATTGAATGCATCATTTTGTCCACTGAAGGCCACAGTCCTAGGCACTGTTTGAACCCCAATGAAGCACAGTGGGACTTCACCAAGTAAGCATGCCTAGGGCAAGGTTGCACAGCAGGTCTCACTCAAATCAACATGACTGACATGAGTGAAAATACAGTGGACGAAGGCCCTATAAAATCACCTAATTTTCCAATATTGTAATTACCCCTAAAAAAAACACAGTGACAAAACAATGCTTCTGGTTTTGTATAGAAATGCTGGATTCATAAAGACTGGAGGTGGGGGCACCCGCAGTAAGAACTCTTGTTATTTTCCTCATATTGCATGGAAATAACTTACTGGCTTGCCCGGTTCTGAGTTTCTTCTCTTCTGGGTTTCTCTGGGACACTTTGCTGCTAACTGATTTTTGTTGCTGCCTCCCTCGTCACCCTTAACAGAGACAGAAGAACCGTTAGCTCCAGGAGAGAGGTCTGCAGATGGCTATTAAGAAGCGTGCTGTGCATCCGTAGACTGTTACTCTTCCTCAACGTGTGTTAAAAAATTAATGAAGGACTCTTTAAGAGTGGCGACAGTAAGGGCAAGTCTTAGCTTGGTCATGACAACATTATGATTTACTTTCACCGCTGTATATCTGAAGGGCATTACCTAAGATGCTGATTCTGGTGGAATCTTCCCCCACAATGTCTATAAGGTGAAAATGTCAGTAAAGCAACTGGCAGGTGCCTACGAAGGTATGTTTCTGTACCTAACAGAGCGAAACCAAGAGAGGAGTGAGGGTAGAAACAACCTTAGTCTGATGGACAGAGAGTTGGGATGGTCCCTCACAGTGTCTGTAAAAGAGATGAGCTGAAATGTTTACAAAACGTTTTCAGCTCAAAAGCAGGACCTTCTGGGTTGTATGGTTTCATGCAACTTTCTTCCTAGGTTTCAGAGTCCGAGGCCTCCTTAGAAGCACAAACTATCAAAAACTTGTAGTAATCTAGTCCTGCAGCTTGTACAAAACTCAGCTTCTTACATTTTTAACATTACCTTCCTCAAAATCTTGCTATGGATAACAATAGCTTTGTCTATCTTTCACAAAGCCTAAGCTCTGGCATTTTATTGTTGAAAATAAACTAATGAATATGCTGCCCTACTGGTGCTACTACTATTTATAATAAATGTTTAGGTTACCTCCAGACTTATTATTTTGTGGGACGGATTCAATGGCATATCAGGAATTTAGCTTTGTGCAATTTAAGTTGATTTAAAGCACTCTGGAGCAACAAATCCACTTAAAAAAGACAGCAGACCTTTTGTGGTAAGGAAAGTGATGGGGAAATGCAGTAAAAAAGTGTGGGATGAATGATCAATTGATGGGAAGAGGTATATAACCTCCATGCAAACGAATCAGGATAAATTCTCAATAAATAGGGCATTTGAAGGAGCCCTTAGTTAGTGCCCAAACATACTGGATATGAACACAGCAATGGCATGGCATTGGCACTGGAGTCTAAATCAAATATTTTCCAAGAGCTCAGTATGAAGCTGTGAGAAGAAATCTGGGCTGTGATGCTGAGCACCCAGGTTTAGCTGTGCAGCTTATCATTTGGCCTTACAAAAATCACAAGCTTGCTGGGAGGATAACTAAGGCAATGCATTTGGAGTACTATTGTAGGGGGGGGAATGCTATGGAAATAAATGAATACATTATTAAAAATAATAGAATTAATAATCATCCTGACTCCAACTTGTGCAACAGTAGCAAAATTGAGGTAACCTGAAAACTGAGCTAAGCCTTAAATAACAGGGTTTGTATTGTAAAAATCTAAGTTATGCATCCTTTAAATTTTTTATCTCATTCAGATCATGCAACAGAATAGTTCTTTAATTATTTTTAAAATGGCACTAACTGTGTTGCCTTTAAACCTCCTTCCACTTCGGGTCTTTCCCTCAGCTACTTCAAGTTCTGATGTCTTATTAATTAGATGTTCCACCTAAAAACAGTTAAACAAACAAAGAAACAAACAGTTGTTGTTTTTTAAAAAGAGAACAGCTTTGGTTTGGGCTCTTGGAATGAGGACAAACATACGTACACAGCTTTGTATGTGATTTTGCCAAATATACACCCATACAAACAATATCTACATACATTTTGCAGGAACTGTTCCGCTAATTGTCAGATTGTGTTGCACTTGTTAAATTTAGTAAACATTTATCCAGCCACAAAAAGTAAATCCAGAAAATAAATGAGAACAAAACATTGGTACAGAATGAAAAGACAGTTTATACCTGAGAACTATTGATGGAGAGGGTTTGGCTATCTTCTATCCTCATGTCTTCATCTTCTTCACACACTAAATTAAGTTCTGGGAATGGGATTGGAAGAAAATTTTACAAATCCTCAGAACGCTGAATAAACAAAGAGTTTGTATTTCTGTACATAAGTAGAATGTTCTTAAAGGGGGATTGACAGATACATTGACAAGTTTCTAGTCTTATCTGAGTGAGAGGCAGGCCTCCTCCAGAAGGTGCAGGCAGTTGCTAAGGAGACAAAAACTGCTGAAGATATTAACTGTGAGGAATGTGGTCCTTCCTTCCCTGCTGTCACTGCAAGTTCAGGATGTGAAAATAATCTAAGCATGTGGGAAGGTTCATTCTTGGGGGGAAAGGACATTGCTAAGTGGTAGAGCACACATATTGCATGCAGAAGGTCCCAGGTTCAATCTTTGGCATCTCCAGGTAAGCATAGTAAACAACTTCTGCCTGAAATCCTGTGGAGCCACTGCCCATTGGTGTAGACAGTACTAAGCTAGATGAACCAATGAATGTGACTTAGTCTAAGGCAGCTTCCTATGTTTCTAAAAGCAAGGGTTGTAGCTCAGTGGTAAAGCATCTGATGTCCAGGTTCAATTTCTGGCATCTCCAAGAAGAGCTGAGAATGACCTCTTGCCTGAAACCCTGAAAAGTCATTGGCAGTCAGTATAGGCAATACTGAGCTAGATGGACCAATGGTCTGACTTGGTATTTAGCAGCTTCCTGTGTTCCTATCTTCAACTCAAGTCCTGAGCAGAGTGTCATGCACAGTTTCATAAAATTAAAGAGGTGTGCGGAAAAGGTGTTGCTAAGGAGAACACATCACCGTGCACCAATATGAAAGCAAAACACTCCTAGATAACATATGCTCTGTGTACCTTTAGTATGAGGAGCCCTGTGTGTGTTTTTCTGCTCCCTCATTCTGTTTTCTGCAATAAAATCTTCCTGTGCAAAGAACACAAACAAGAACATCTTCAACAAAGCTGAAATGTACCTGTAAAAGCATTTTCTTAAGGATAGGCAATGCAAATACTGTCAAAATTTCAAATAATAATAACTCCGTACATCATTACAAAACTATAAAAATAAATTTCAAACCCTTACATCCACTTTATCAAGATGCTGTGGTTTTGTGGAAGTCAATGCCTTCCCTTGCCTTAATAAGTCTGCATCGATGCACTCCATTCGATCTTTTTCCGTCGTCACTTTAACTTTCAATGTATGAAAAGGGGTTGGAACCTCACCAACGCTTAGGTACATTGGCTCCCCCTCGAATGCCACTGCTTCACAATGGCCCTCTTTGAATCCTGGAGGGTGGTAATCAGGAGGTGTAACTAAAAAGGAAAGTTGGTGATATTCCATAATGGGAAACATTTGTTTCGTCAGCAATTATTCTGACATACTGATGTTGAACAGAATTAAAATTTGAAATGGTACCTTCATCGTAATAGAACAGCTTCATCGTCAGACAGACATCACCAGGCAGAGGGCCCAGGTTCTGCATCAGGATATAAATCTTTCGTATCATTAGGATACTAGCTTTCTTAGTACTTGTACACGTGTTGTTGGAATTACTTCCATTGTTTTTACTAGAAAAAAACAAAACCATCCATTATTTGAAAGCAAGGGCAGCCTCTACTAGCAATATTGGAAATGGAAACAGGAGCCTTCTTACATCCCAAGCCTTTACCCACAAAGAGTGGCTTTACTCTCCTTCTTCCCATCCTCCAGTCTCCTCATCTGTCTAAGCAACATGCCCCAGCTCACCATGGTTTAAAGCAGTCAGGACATACTATTGACTCTGAGCCTGATCTAAACTAGATAACAGTGGTAGCATTACACTCCCCACATACAAACACATGGTAAAGTATTTAAGAAATTTTAAAATGCATGTTTGGGTTAAAGGTAGGTCATGGGCTGAAAATGCTGAAGACAATTGTTTAAAGTATCTATATTCTGGAAGTCAAATCCATTAGGTACAGGAGAAATAGGGAACCAATAAAATTGTGTACAGTATTTGCTATTTGATAATATTTCCTGAGCCTTTCTAATAAATGTGACTAGAAACCAATTGAAGGCTGATTGTTATTGAGCATTTGTTCTGAAGCAATTAAATGCCTTCTCTTTGGTGAACACACGGACTTATTAACATCCAGTTTCTATAATCAAAGAATACATTTTGGCTTTTCTCAGCTTGCTAGAACAGCCTGGCAGAGAAATGTCTTGTATGAAAACAGTGGGGTGGGAGAGGAGAGAATACCTTGTGAAATCCATAGATGGTCCTTGATTGCTGTATTTGAACTTAAATTGGTAACACTCTGTAACAGTCTAAACACAAAACATAGTAGTTACGTATCAAGTGCCTAAAATTGGAAACAGCAAGCAGAATGCAGCACCAAGTCTAACAAATCCTCTGCCTTTGAATCTCCTCCAGTAAGCTCAGGGTGGAGGACATGGGCTCTCTTTCCCGTTTTATTGTCGTAACAACCCAGTGAGGTAGGTTAGGCAGAACAAGAGTGACAGGTCCTGAAGTGAGTTTCATGGCTGAGTGGGGAGTTGAATCCAGGTCTCCACAATCTGAATCTAAGCACTTTGGCTCTCAGTAGTAATGTATACTGATAGTTCATACTTTTAAACTCATTGTATCTAAAGTGAACAAGCAATATGGATACTTAACTGCAATACTGAAAGCAATGGGTTGCATCTGGTGTTGGTCCTAGACCCACTGAAATTAATCAACATGACTAACTTATGTTATGTACATCAATTTCAACGGGTTTACTCTAGAATCATAGAGTCATAGAATCATAGAGTTGGAAGAGACCACAAGGGCCATCCAGTCCAACCCCCTGCCAAGCAGGAAACACCATCAAAGCATTCCTGACAGATGGCTGTCAAGCCTCCTCTTAAAGACCTCCAAAGAAGGAGACTCCACCACACTCCTTGGCAGCAAATTCCACTGTTGGACAGCTCTTACTGTCAGGAAGTTCTTCCTAATGTTTAGGTGGAATCTTCTTTCTTGTAGTTTGAATCCATTGCCCCGTGTCTGCTTCTCTGGAGCAGCAGAAAACAACCTTTCACCCTCCTCTATATGACATCCTTTGATATATTTGAACATGGCTATCATATCACCCCTTAACCTTCTCTTCTCCAGGCTAAACATACCTAGCTCCCTAAGCCGTTCCTCATAAGGCATCATTTCCAGGCCTTTGACCATTTTGGTTGCCCTCCTCTGGACACGTTCCAGCTTGTCAGTATCCTTCTTGAACTGTGGTGCCCAGAACTGGACACAGTATTCCAGGTGAGGTCTGACCAGAGCGGAATACAGTGGTACTATTATTTCCCTTGATCTAGATGCTATACTCCTATTGATGCAGCCCAGAATTGCATTGGCTTTTTTAGCTGCTGCATCACACTGTTGACTCATGTCAAGTTTATGGTCTACTAAGACTCCTAGATCCTTTTCACATGTACTGCTCTCAAGCCAGGTGTCACCCATCCTGTATTTGTGCCTTTCATTTTTTTTGCCCAAGTGTAGTACTTTACATTTATCCCTGTTAAAATTCATCTTGTTTGCTTTGGCCCAGTTCTCTAATCTGTTAAGGTCATTTTGAAGTGTGATCCTGTCCTCAGGGGTATTAGCCACCCCTCCCAATTTGGTGTCATCTGCAAACTTGATCAGGGTGCTCTCAAGCCCATCATCCAAGTCATTGATAAAGATGTTGAATAAGACTGGGCCCAAGAAAGAACCCTGTGGCACCCCACTAGTCACTTCTCTCCAGGATGAAGAGGAGCCGTTAATGAGTACCCTTTGTGTTCGGTCAGTCAGCCAGTTACAAATCCACTGAATGGTAGCCTTGTCCAGCCCACATTTTACCAGCTCCTTTACAAGAACATCATGGGGCACCTTGTCAAAGGCCTTGCTGAAACCAAGATAGGCTACATCCACAGTGTTCCCTTCATCTACCAGGCTTGTAATTCTGTCAAAAAATGAGATCAGATTGGTCTGACATGACTTATTTTTCAGAAACCCATGCTGACTTTTAGTGATCACAGCGTTCCTTTCTAGGTGCTCACAGACTGTTTGCTTAATGATCTGCTCTAGAATCTTTCCTGATGTCAGGCTGACTGGGCGGTAATTGTTTGGGTCTTCTCTTTTCCCCTTTTTGAAAATAGGGACAACGTTTGCCCTCTTCCAGTCTGCTGGCACTTCGCCTGTTCTCCAGGAATTCTCAAAGATTACTGCCAGTGGTTCTGAAATCACCTCTGCCAGTTCTTTTAATATTCTTGGATGTAGTTCATCTGGCCCTGGAGACTTGAATACATCTAAACTAGCCAAGTATTCTTGTATTGCCTCCTTACTTATTCTGGGCTGTGTTTCCCCTGCTGAATCATCTGCTCCATATTCTTCAGGTTGGGCATTGTTTTCTTTTTTGGAGAAGACCGAGGCAAAGAAGGCATTGAGGAGTAGAACCTAGCTGGATACCACTCATTGGACTGAAATCTCTTTTAGAGCCTTTGATGATAGAAAGGCTGGGTTTGACTCTTCTAAATAGACTTCATCCAGAGTGAATGTTAATGATAGCTTCCAGGCCACCCAAACTGTCAATTCACAAGCCAAACCAGCAATTTGTTTCAAGGCTTCCCTGCACCATTCACTTTCATGGAAGAAAGATCCACTTGCTTTAAACAACAGCAGTATAAAAAATGGAATGTCCTTCATCATGGAGTTTGATTTGATGCTGGCCTAAGTACTGCACTCCAGTTTTAATCCCTTTTTCATTACCAGCTTTCCTTTGTGATCATTTGGATATTCTTTTTTTAAAAAAACAATGCACACTTTTCTAATGGAATTAGAGTAAGCAGAAGCAAATAATAAGAGAAAAGAATGCCATAAAGTTTGGGCTGCAACATTTAATATGTAGAATTCATCTTCTTTAATATTATTATAATTATCACATCAAATAGAGGAAGAGTGACACCTAGTGGCTGGATTTTTTATCCTTATGTGTGGCAAGGAATATGCCTGGGGAAGAGAACTTGCGGTTCTCCAGATGCTGTTGGACTCCCAACTCCCATCAGCTTCAGCCAGCCTGGAAAATCATCTGTGATTATGGGAGTTGTAGTCCAGCAACACCTGGACTGCCACAGGTTCCCCACCTCAGCAATATACATTTGATCTCTCTTCCCTTGTTCCCAAAGAAAGGAAGAGTCAAACTAGACAAGAAGTGATTGGCTCTCCTGAAGTTTCCTCCCCACCCTATCCCTTTAGCCAAGGGGGTGAATTAGATGAGGACAGCAGCTGCTGGTTTCTCCCCAAACAATGTATTCCCAATCTGAATCCACCACTTTTATAAAGCTGGTTGCAGATTAGTATTTGAAAAAGGAGGCGTTGTTGGAATGTAGAGATGGTGAGAAAATAGTCCAATTACAGTAAATTTCAGAAACCATTCCCTTCAAATGGCTGTTTAATGATTTCTATTAGAGGTGTCCTTTGATCTTTCATAGTGGTCACTGTCAGATGCACTGAATGATCTTACAGTCCACATTTGTCGACATGTGTCTCTTTCAGCATGTCTCTTCACAAAAAGTATGTATTGATCAGGACAAAACATCTGCAATATAAAATGTGCATTTATGAATGCAATATCATAAACTTACCTGAGGATCTTCCTGGTTGGTGTAGACCTGTATTTAAAAGATAAACAACATAATCAGGACAATACCAAATACAATACAGCATATGAAGTATTAATTAATTTTGAAATGTGGACGTGTATAAATATATATTAAACTTACCGCTAAGACGATTAATCTGAGCTATTTACCCAAAACAATAAAGAAAATAAATTAGAAGCATTATAGTGTGTTTACTATAATGAAAATTGCTAAAATGAATCTGTGAATACACAGTTGCTCATTAAAGATAAAACCATATATAACTTACATATTTTTTCTGCAGTGCATCATAGCATCCCAGCATCCTGTAAAAATCATAAAATGCTACTGCTTCACACAAATATATGCATTTTGGGTTTTTTAATCCCATTCATCTGTATCTATTGTGCAATTTTTCAATCCTGCTTTTATTCATTAAATGCTTACCATTATTTTATGGGCCTGACAAAGACAGCAATTTGATTCCTATTTACACTGAGTGAAATCCTCAACTACACACACACACACACACACACACACACACACACACCTTTCATCTCTAGTCAGCACCCTGAAGCCAAAATCTGCTTTGGACACATCACTGTCCCTTAAATCTCTGAAATGCCTTCCTCTCCACTCCTGAATCAGCACCCTTAATTAACTACTGTACAGTTCTAAGGATATTTTGGGTGAAGCTATGACTGTCTAAAGTAATATGGTACTGCTTTAAATGTATAGTGCAGTGTTAGAAACTGAGATAAGAAAGCTAGGAGCTATATGGCACCTTAAATCTAGGTTATGGGTGCAACAACGGAAAGTCTAGGCATGCTTTTTTAATATCAAGAATACAAAGCTGGAAATGAACTGCAGCTAAAATATTATGTTCATTTTTCACATGGTCTAGTCCTTCCCCTGCCCACATCCCTAATATTCTTAAGAGGGTCTAATCTCAAGTCTTCAGAGAGTGGCTGGAATTGGGAGGAAAAGGTCCTCCTTTCCTTCCACTGCTGTTTTAATATGAAATCTTAGGTGCAGTACTGCGCTCAGAGCTCAGAAACTGCTCACGTTAATGAAATTCCCTGTCACAAAATGAGCCTAGAACAACAGGAGTTTTGAACACTGGTATAGTGCAGATGGTGGCAGCACATAGTGTCAAACCTAAGTACATATATGTCATCTATTGTTCCCTTGTTCAAACCTGCCTCTATTTCCCTTCATCTGTTTTCTCATGTTGAATTACAGACTGTAAGCTCCCTGAGGTAAGGAACTATTCTCTAATTATTTGCAAAGTGAAAACCACAAACAACCTACCATTTCACCAGCTGACTGGAGCCAGGGCAGTTTTTATCTTCCCGCAGTATTTTCACACAGAGGTCTTAAAATACAATCAAAATACATTTGATAAATCTTAACTACAACATTGATAACGCTATTATTGACAACTTTTTCTGTTCTTTACACAAGCAGAGAATGGAAAGGGAGAATCACTCAACAGCAGTTTGCAACAATAACCCTGCATTTTCAAATAATTATTTGATTACCGGGTACATGTTTTTGCATATTTTAAGGATGGTCCTATATTGATTGCATGGTTTTATTGTTTTGGGGGATTGCACCCTGCTTTGGGATCATATTCTGCTGGAAAGCAGGTCACAGATGTTTATAAGTAAATACATAATAATAGAAAAATTCCTTCCAGCAGCACCTTAGAGACCAACTACCGGTAAGTTTGTTATTGGTATGAGCTTATTGGTATGATATCTGAAGATGTGTGCATGCACACGGAAGCTCATTCCAATAACAAACTTAGTTGGTCTCTAAGGTGCTACTGGAAGGATTTTTTTTTATTTTGTTTCAACTACGGCAGACCAACACGGCTACCTACCTATACATAATAGCTTAAAGCTCAGGTACTTTTTCCTGGGGTATCACTATGTAGTAACTTCTGAAGATCACACTGGTGTGTTTATCAGCTACACTACAGAGAATGTTTGCTCTTTGTGGAAAAGCCATTACCATCAATATATCTTGTTCCATATGCACTTTCTGGAAATATCCCTCTTAGGTAGGTAATGCAGGATACAGCTATTGCCAGCAGTCTTTTCACTAATACTAGGGATTGTTGCTCAGTTGATATTTTGTTGGGAAATATTATTGCACTCTAAAATGTAAAGAAGAAAGAATTAAGAAGAGCAGAGAGTCAAATTAGCTCTACACATTCTTGTGTCAATAAATATGAAAGTGCCTAACTCACTGCAACCTTCTGTGCATCATACTGAGTTGATCTAAACACAATGGTTACCATAAACATATAATTACTGTTTAAAAAAAAAGTAAGAGAAATTAATTTTTTTTAATGGAACTATACCAGAGAGGTTCTTTGCTTCTGGGCAGTTGCCATATTTCCTGTTCTTTCTGAACTGTTCTCTCAGTCACCTATTGATAAAAAATGTTGTGTTAGTATATAGTGTTTTGGTGAAAATTCCAGTTTCTGAATTTAACATATGACTGATCATGGAAAAACATTTGTTGCTCCTGGGAGTAGACTCTCTTTATGTAAAATGCCCCACTTGGTTAAAATGAACACTGTATTTATTTAATATTTATTTATTTATTTATTAAAATGCTTTATCTTCCCTCTAATATCACAGATGAAGAGTTTTAATAGTTTTAGACTATCTTTTATTGGTTGTATTTTTTTTCCTGCCAGGACCATACCTCTTCTCCCCTACCTTGCCCTGCCCGCTCCTTGAAGGTAGTAACCAGCTCTCAACTCAGAGTAGAGTCCATTGAAATTAATGACCATGACTAGCTTCAATGTATTCATTTCAGTCAGTCTACTCTGAGTAGAACTGAGTTGGATACAACCCAGAGTGTTCTTGGCCTGGCTGAAATGTGTTTTTGACCTGTGACTGTGTGCATGCCTCTTGCTTGCCTGGGTGAATGATAAAATCACCAAGGCTTTTCATTTAACAATTCAGCAGTATATAAATTTTATGGAATAAATAAATAGATAATCATAGAATTGTAGAGTGGGAAGGAACCCCGAGGGTCATCTGGTCCAACCCCCAGCAATGCAGGAATCTCAGCTAAAGCCTCCATGACAGACGGCCACCCAACCTCTGCTTAAAAACCTCCAAGGACGGAGAAATCTTGTCTTTTGTGTGTGTGCAGAAACTGCCCTACTGCTCAAAGGGAAGAGTCAGACCTGCTGCACGTTTGCCTCTGCCCCCCCCCCCCCAATTGGCAGGGGCTGAGCTAGGCTTTAAAGACCATAAAGAGCTGGACCATAAAGAAGACTGATCGCTGAAGAATTGATGCTTTTGAATTATGGTGCTGGAGGAGACTCTTGAGAGTCCCCTGGACTGCAAAAAGATCAAACCGATCCACCCTTAAAGAAATCAGCCCTGAGTGCTCACTGGAAGGGCAGATCCTGAAGTTGAGGCTCCAAGACTTTGGCCACCTCATGAGAAGAGAAGACTCCCTGATGTTGGGAAAGATGGAGGGCACAAGGAGAAGGGGACGACAGAGGATGAGATGGTTGGACGGTGTTCTCAAAGTGACTGGCATGAGTTTGGCCAAACTGCGGGAGGCAGTGGAGGATAGGGGTGCCTGGTCTGCTCTGGTCTATGGGGTCATGAAGAGTCAGACACGACTGAACGACTGAACAACAACAACAAGCTAGGCTTTATTTCACCCGGGTCAAAGACCCAGTTTGGCACACACAACCCACACATTTACGTACACATGCACACAGGCTGGGGGCCTCATTGGTGCCCTTCTGGAAGCTTCACCCAGGACAAAAAAACCCAGCTAGAACCCCCCTCCCCCCCACCAACTACCAGGAAAAAGGAACATGGCTCCTCTTTTCCATCTGGGCATTCTTATTATGTCTTACACCAGGGGTGTAGAAGCTTTGCTCCCTGCCATGGGCATAGCCAGGATTTATGTTGGGTGGGGAGAGAACCACGCTATCTGTTCTGCAATTGTTCAGTTAGTTAGTTAAGGTTTTTGAAATTTATTTACTTGATTTAGTGTGGGAAGCAGCTGCTCCCCATGCTCTCACCTCCCAGCCCCAGATGTTGATGCACTACAACTCCCATCATCCCTAGCAAGCATGGCCAAAGACAAGGGGTGATGGGAGTTGTAGTCCAGCAAATATCGAGCGAGCCAAAGTTTTCCCACGCCTAACCTAGTTTCCCCGATTTAAATTGTTCCCTCATCCCCCCCCCCAGCTATTTACTCCACTGAGGGGGGGGGACAACACTGAAGCTTGGGGGGGACGAGGGGAGCAAATTAGAAAGTATAGGATGAGGGAAGGCTCGCCTCCCCCCCGCATATTATCTACCAACCTCTGGGCATTAAGAGCCCAGCTGCAAATGCCAACTGGGAAATTGGCAGCAGCAGCAGCCCTCAGGTTTACGATAGAGATGGAGTGTAATATATAAAATGGGGGTAAGTTCAGGTGGAGAAGCACTCCTGAGAGACCACGTCTGACTTGAGGCGATTAAAAACTGCCAGGCCATGTAGCGCAAGATTGGGCTTTTTTTGCGGGGGGGGGGTACTATTTAGGACGGCCGTGCTTCTTGTAAGCAGACGACCTCTCATTACATTAAATAAAAATCATTCAGGGATATTAATTTATTTAAAACAGACGCCCTTACATCATATATACAGACGGTAGGTTTGTTTGTTTTTTAACTATTTCATGGCGATTCCCACACGCTTTTCAAAATCCTTTTTCCTCTCAGCAAAAAGCAGGGTTTTTAGGCTCCTCGCGCCCCCGCTTTCCCGCCTTTTTTCGCTCCTCCGACGTCGGCGGTTTAACGGACGGTCGCCCTTCCCGCTCCTCCGCTTGAACGTTCCCGCCTTTTTTTACACCTCAGGCGACCCAACTCAGTCGCTCAGTGGGAATCCTTTTCACACTGAAGGGACGAGCGTGTGTACTGTAAAAAATAATAATTCTTTCCTTCCTTAGTTGACATTTTATTCACCCTTCCCAGAGTTACTTAATAAAGCCACACTTCTGTTTTTTCCACCAAGCTGGTCCCCATCTTATGGTAACTTTTAACGCTATCAGAAGCAAATCGTCACCAATCACTATTGTAATCTGGTGGGTTTGTTTTTACCTTAACACAGATCTTATTCTTAACTATTTTTGGAAGGTTTTTAATAGTTGTTTTTTTAACTGAAACTTTCATTGTCTTATTCTTCTAAACTGCTTTGAGGTTCATTCGGTTTTTACAATCGAGTGGCAAATAAATTTCATGAAATCAATAAAATAATTATTATTGGGTTGCATTCATTGCTAGTTCTTTTCAGAGCAGGCCCACTGAAGTTACTAGACCTAACTTGCTTCCATCAATTTCAATGGCTCTACTCTGAGTAGAACTTTAGCTGGCTACAACCCATTATTGTTTTTTAAAATAGTTCCTTAACAGAAGTGGGGTGTAAGTATAAAATGGCATTGTTCTTTGAAGCCATGTCCCACTTAAAAGAAATATTACCTTTTTCTCCCCACCCCCAGCTCTGTGCCTTTCTATAATTGTCTGGCAGGCAGAAATTACATGGGTGAAGCTTCCACCCACTAGTTAACATCTTCATGACAGGAAAAGCAGAGCCTCTTTTAATTTCATGCCAGGCATAGTTTTAAAAGCACGCAGAATATTTTTTCGGTGGAGATGCGCTGCAGCCCCCTCTTATACAAGGGAAAACACACTTTTAAGGACATATATATGTACACTTTATGCCCACACACTCAGAGGGACTGCCCTCAACCTCCTTCATGGCTAATAAGTTTGCAAACTGGCCAGAAAAATAATAATATAGCAGCACCTTCTCCACCTTTAACAGAAGAATGTGACATTTTTCATGGCATGGAATTCAAATGATTTTTGCCCTACCTACAGATCAGATTGCTGCTCAAGACAACCCTACCCTACGTCTGATATAGATATAGACAGCAATTATTTCTAAAGTTAAGAGTAGTTGAATAGGAGATGGGCTGTGCTGGTGGAGTACCCTATAAGGCCTCCCTTGTATCTGTGTGTCCAAGTTGGCCATCTTCCCACTGGTGAATGGAAAAAGCACTCTGCGCATCCTCAGAGAACATTTCCTCCATTACCTTCTTACCTCCTCTGCTAAACTGACATTGAAAACAGGGCAAAGTCAAGTTCGGCTCTTTCATGCCACGCCCTCCACAAAGAAAGTCTTTTCACACATATATTTGAAAGAACAGGGCTAATGTCTAAACAAGGGGAGTATACAAGGGAGTTAGGGTATTTTTGTGTGTAGAGAGATATATGGTAGCAGTGAGGAGGGAAATTTATCCAATAACTAAAACAAACAAACAAACAAAAAATTCCTTCCAGTAGCACCTTAGAGACCAACTAAGAGACCTGTAACTTATCCAATAACTGTTCCTCAGAGATACTGAAGGAAGAGGAGAATGCTCAGTTTTCTTTACTGTGAGGCATTATAGCTCAAAGTTGTTTAAAAGTTCGTTTAACCTGGAATTCCATGTGTCTAGAGTGGTTGTGATTTTTTTTCAGTGGTGTTCAAATGTACTTTATTATTCCTTAACACTGTGCAATGGCCAAATCTGGGAATTTAAAACATAGCTTGACCTTTGCAATGCACACACATTCCTAAAAAAAATTCCAGGCAGTAACAGCCCATGATATTTTGCAGCCTGACGTGGAATGGCCAATGGCACCTTCCATACTAAGTCAAGGTGCATGATCCCAAAGGCCAGCCAAGATATTCTGGCACCTGAGGCAGAAAGTCCCACAGGAATCATAGAATTGTAGAGTTGGAAGGGACCACATGGGTCATCTAGTCCAATCCCCTGCAATGCAGGATAATAAACATCAATTTGTTGTCCTTTCATAACACTTTGAGTCACTTTATTCAATGGTAGAGCCGTCCCTGATTCCAGGTTGCAAAAATTTTCTTTCATGAACTTTTGCTAGGCGTGTGGCCCTTCAAGTCTCTCTATCTGGCCCTCAGAACTTCTCCAGGCCACATACACTCACTGGCCCTGTTTTTGCACCTTGGGTGTTTTTGTTTCTGGAAATGTGTCTTTGAACAGTGATAATGCCTCTTCCTTACCTGGATGGAGGATAGAGAAGTGTTAAGTGTAGACACTAAAGTCTATTGTGCAAAAGTAATATTTACATGTGTTGTCCCACCCACTTTTGCCTCTGGTCATGTTCACTACTTGGAGTTCCAGATGCTGAGATTCCCTTCCTCTGCCTAATCCAGGCATGTCCAAAGTCCGTTTCAGGAGCCTAATAATCCGTCCCGCCGGTCGATTTAATCCGGCCCCCATGGCACTTCAATCCTGAAAAAAGCTCAACAACTTTGGGGTTGTTGTTGTTGTTGTTCAGTCGTTCAGTCGTGTCCGACTCTTCGTGACCCCATGGACCAGAGCACACCAGGCACGCCTATCTTTCACTGCCTCCCGCAGTTTGGCCAAACTCATGCTAGTCACTTCGAGAACACTGTCCAACCATCTCATCCTCTGTCGTCCCCTTCTCCTTGTGCCCTCCATCTTTCCCAACATCAGGGTCTTTTCTAGGGAGTCTTCTCTTCTCATGAGGTGGCCAAAGTACTGGAGCCTCAACTTCAGGATAAAATTCTGGGGTAAAATTCATCGAATCTGGCATTCTTTGAAAAAAGTTTGGAATTTTTCCTGGAATCTTTCCTGCCTTTTTTCTCCACTCACTCACTGTAAATTCCAACCAGGTTGAAAGGTTGTTTGCATGCAATTAAAATCATGACCATCACCACCACCACCCTTTCCTGCTGAGTTGGCATTTTATTCACCCACTCCAGAATTATGTAATAAATCCACATTTCTGCCTTTTCCACCAAGATGCTTCCAACTAAAGTGGCTTTAAACCACATCAAAAACAAATAACCATCAATTATTAGTGTATTATTGTATTGTCTCCAGAAGTAGTCCATAACCCTTTCTCTGGGCCTCAGAACTTTCCTCAGGCCACACTCACGCACTGGACCTGTTTTTGCACCTCGGGTGTTTTTGCCTGGCTGCAAATGTGTCTTTGAACAGCAAAAATGCCTCTTGATTATTCGGATGGAGGATGGAGAAATGTAAGTGTAGAAACTGTAGCCTACTGTCCAAAGGTAACATTTGCATGTGTTGCCCTGCCTACTTTTGACTCTTGCCAATGCTCATTACTGGTATGCGGCCTTTAATGGTTATGCAGAAGGAAATGTGACCCTCTGGCTGTCACAAAAGGATTCCCCATCCATCATTGTAAAGTGGCTTGCTTGCCATTTCTGGAGTCACATAAGGTTTTTGTTTGTTTCTGTGTTTACCTGACACAGCCTTTATTCCAACATACCTTGAGGTTGTAACAGTGATACTATCCAGCAATTACATAAAGCTTGGGTTGTTCAGAGCAGGACTACAGACATTACATTATTAACTGATTAAGCCCCACAGTGCCCAGGGGATGCTTAGCAAATACCAAGATAAACCAGGATAAATCATCATTTTGGCTGTTTGTCTCAGATCTACCAGGTGGAGCTGACAGGAAAACCTCGCCTTTGGAGACCAATCACTCTTCTTAAAACAGCAGTTTGATTTTTTAAGATTAGTTGCCTAATGGGCTGTTCTTTCAGTGACGAACAATCCATTGTGATCTGGAAATCCTCTCTAGATTAGTGGATAGGAGCACTGGCTGGCAATGCCACAGCGATTCCCATGATTCCTTGCAATTTTAATGAATCCTTCATCGCCAAAACTTGTACCCCAGCTGTTGAAATAACAGAGAATGAGACATTAGGAGAATAATTAACACTTTCATTGTGAACAAGGGGCTTTTCAAGGGTCTTACGATGCTCAGTAAGGAACTAAAAATAATTATCATGTAGCCTTAATATCTCATGTTACGGATGCTTTCAGTGCTGTGTCGGGACACCAGTCACACCACCCTCGTTAAACTACTGGGCAATTCCACATAAAAACACAAGAGTCTCCTGGATCAGACCAGTGGCCCATCTAGTCCAGCATCCTATTCTTGCAGTGGCCACCCAGGTGCTTCTGGGAAACCCACAAGCAGGACCTGAGTACGAGCCCCTTCTCCTCTTGTGGTTTCCAGGAGGCAACTAAGTGGCATTCAGAAGCATACTGCCTCCAACTGTGGAGGCAGGGCATAGCCATTGTGGTGAGAAGCCACTGATAGCCTTATCCTCCATGAATTTATCTAATCCTCTTCTATTTATTTATTTTTATTTATTTATTTTTATTTATTTATTTCATAAAATCTATATACCTCCTAGTTGTTTTTTAAAAAAAGCCTCCAAACCCACAGAATGGTTTACAAAATAGAATAAAACCATAACATTTTCTCAGAACACAACCCCCTTTCATTTCCCAAAAACATTTTAGATCAGTGTTTTTCAAACTTGGGCTCCAAAATGTTGCTGGACTAAAACTCCCATTAGCTAAACAAAGAGTCCCGACAACAATTGAGACCCCAAGGTTGAAGAACAATGCTTTAGACCAGGCTTCCTCAAACTCGGCCCTCCAGATGTTTTTGGCCCACAACTCCCATGATCCCTAGCTAGCAGGACCAGTGGTCAGGGATGATGGGAATTGTAGTCTCAAAACATCTGGAGGGCCGAGTTTGAGGAAGCCTGCTTTAGACTAAAGTTTCTCAAAATGGATGAGCAGTGGACTCACTGATATACAATGCTGGCTTAGCAGCTGGTTCCCTAAAGGGTATCCTTACCTATTCTTCACAAGCCAATATTCTTTGCCTTCTTCTGTTCCATATCCAATTACGACGACTCCATGATTTATATACTGAGAACACTGTGGATCGTCATATACACCTACATAAAAAGGATATAGAATCACTTTCAGGTGTGTATGAGTGTATGGGTACATTTTTAAAACTGAAGCAAATGAAAGTTGCTCTTGAAAAATAGCCCTCCTAGTTTAGGGTCAACAAAATGTGCTATACAGTATTCCACCAAGAGGATACAGGAAGCTGCCTTCAGGGCTGCCAAATGAGAAGGAAGAGGTGGCACCCATTGATCCCATGTACAGAATCTGATCAGGTTGGTAGTTGAATCTTACTTCAGCAGTGGTTACCGTATCTGTTAACATCTTCCACTATAGTGTCAGGCTAGCCTTGTGGACACAGAGCAGGCTAAGTAAGGAAACCTAGGGGAAATAGTGGGGGTTGCTGTTGCCCTTGGCACCTGCATCACTCTGCCAAATAGCAGGGTCAGCCTTTGCTGCCTCATAACAATTCAGACCATTGGTCCATCCAGCTTAGTATTATCTAGATTGACTGGCAGCAGATCTCCAGGGCTTCAGGCAGGGGTCTGTCCCAGTCCTACCTGCAGACGCCAGAAATTGCACCTGGAACCTTTTGCATACAAAGCAGGTGCTGTACTCTTGCGCTACAGCCCTTCTGCAAACAGCATAGGGGGATGCAGGTATCAAAGATGCAAAGGTAAAATCATAATGTGATATTAATTGGAGGAGGGAAGAAGTAATAACACTAGAGTAGTAACCTAACTCCATACCAAGTTTGGCATTGGTGTTTTGGTAAGGGAGAGTTTGGAGAAAATGTTAGTAATGTGCTGGGAAGTTATGTCGCCTAATTGTTGGTGGGTTCAGGACCAACTAAATGTAGGTCACATCAGCACTGGAGAGAAAAGGAGATTGGTACACAAAAGCAAGAGAGGGGGAAAAAAGCAAGAGAGGGAAGAATAGTTCTAGACAGGCTAACAGTAAACGTGAGAATAATACAAGGCATAATTTATTTGTTCTTAGTGGGTCCTGCATTGCTGTTTGGGGTTAAAAATGGGTCAAGGTTGTGGAAAGCTTGAAAAGTATCTATGGAGAGAACAGCAAGGAATTGTCAAGGATCACACCCAATTGAATAATTTCTTGAAGGAAAAGTAAAATTGCGGCTTTCAGAAGACCATTACTCTGTGTGTATCCATGCATGCAGACACACACAACCAGACCTGTCTGAACAACTTGCCTGAACAAAATGGCTGACCTCACTGGGATAGCAAGAGAGTCTCTGCTTCTTTGCATGCCAAAGAGGGTTGAATCCAACTACCGTATATACCCGAGTATAAGCCGACCCAAATATAAACCGAGGCACCTAATTTTCCTACAAAAACCTGGGAAAGCTTATTGACTCAAGTATAAGCCGATTCACCTTTGCCGCTGTGGAGGAGGAGGAGGAATGAGCAGCCCAAAAGCAGCCCTTTGGGCTGCTCCTTCCTCTTCCTCCTTTGCCAAGTTTGCATTTATGCGAGCAGTTCAGGAATGGAACAAGCTGCCTGGGGAGAGTAAAGAACCGCTGTTCTTAAGCAATGGTTGACTGGGGAGAGCGGGTGGCAGCATGAGCGGAGAGAAAGGGCTTCTTTCTCGCCGCTCCCGCCGCTCGCCTCACTCAAGTATAAGCCGAGGGCAGCTTTTTCAGCACAAAAAATGTGCTGAAAAACTAGGCTTATACTCAAGTATATATGGTAAGTCATACTCAGAGTAGACCCACTGAAATTAGTGGACATAAGCTAGTTTTGATGGGCAAGAAAGAAAGCACTGATTTAGGTGTCCACCTATGTTCATCTTATGCACTGCTGTTTCGGTTCCACTGCAGTTCGGTTTCCAACAAAAGTGACTTTACTTGTAAATGTGAAGGCCATTCATTTAAATGCAAACAAAATATAATGAAAATGGAGGGTGGTGGAGAAGAGAGAATCATCGATTACTGTATATATCTTTCACAGACTGAAAACAACAACAGCTAATAATGTTTGTATTTACTGGATGGATTTCCGCTCCAGACATGAAACGAATAAGTAAGTGAACAGCTGACTATTTCTGCTCCTATTCCGTCAGAATTCTCTGTGTCCCTTGATTTCAAATGAGTCTATTCAGAGTATATTTGCAGGGAAGCACAGTGGAACTCACCTCGCTTATACAGGAAGAATGACTTTAGACTTGCATTTATACCAACTGATACAGGGCCAATATTGGCTACAGCATCCTTCAGGGCAGCTTCATCCCCAAATGGGAGAGGAACATATTTAGAGCAGGTAGCAGCTCGTGCAGAGGGGTCGTAGTGACACGTTCCAACCTGAAAGAAAAAGAAGATAAAGTTGCTCCTTTGGCCTCCATGAGTTTCTCTAACAGTATACGATCTTTAGAAGAGCTCTGAAGCTGGATCAGGTCAAAGGGGCCCACCTTGTGTGTAGCAGGTTTTTAAAAGGTGTGCAGTAGTGACTAATGCTGACACCAGGGTTGGATCTACGCTGACCTGCTTAATGTTGTTAGAATGATATTAGATATATCTAATCTATATCTTAGTTAAATAAGTCAGATAATTTTAGCTGATTTGACAACTAAGCCACTGATTTTAATTTACACAAATATTCAGGTGAATGCAACCATGTTCCTGAAGAAGAAAAAAGAACAACTTTGTTTCAGATGATGCACACATACAATAAGCAACGATCATTTTAGAAGAGGTACGTCTTTGTAAGTAAGTAAGTAAGTAAGTACAATAAATGTAATTTATTTGCAACAGTCTCTAATGCATTGCTAGCAATCATGACAGGATATATTCTGAAATAAATCTGCAGGTGCACTCTGTAGTGTTTTATGTTTACATTCAACCTAAATTAAATGATACAAACCTTGGCTTCATATGGGTAGGAAGCTTCCGAATCAATGCCTTTGTTCCCTATGATATACTGGAAGGCAACCTCCATGTAGCCTCCATTGCACCCATGGTTTCCATACTTACTGGAGCAGTCAACAAGGTTTTGTGCACTGAGAGACACCAGTTTGCCTGTTTTGAGTTTTAGCTGGCCTTCCAGGGCCCCAACAGCACTAAAGGCCCAACATGAACCACATGAACCCTAAAATGGAGAAGAAGCTATCAGAATCAGTTGCAAAGGAAGAAATTGCTAAGTTCCAGATGACCCGTTCATTGAACCTTCGTTCTCATGTGTTTGTGGAGAGATTAGACAACATTGTAGCAGGCATTTCCCCACACTTTCCAGTGCACTTGCCAATCACTTTCTTTATCGCAAAAAGTCAGATTTTTTTGGAAGCAGGTTGTTGTGCAAGTCCTCGCAATCAGCTTTAATTGCACAATTTGAATTTGCTGAGGTGTGACTGAATCCCACCCAAAGACAGTGATGGTCTGGAAATGCCGAAAGACGCTCTCTTACCTGGTTCTTAACATCTGTGACACACCCTTTCTCCCTCCAGTCTACAGTGTCGGGGAGGACTCCCAGACTTGACACATAATATGTTGAATTGTGCATGCGCGAGTCAGGAACTTTCAACCCAGTCAACATAGCAGTCACCTCCTCGCTGGTCTACATGAAGGAACATATTCCAGAGATGTTGCTGTGTTAGGTGATAGCTTCATGCAGCAAAAGCAACCAAGAGTCTTGTGGAAACTTAAAACTACCAATTTTATTATGGCATAGAAGCTTTCATGAATTTCAATAAGATTCATAAAGGAACATAAAGGTAAAGGGACCCCTGACCATTAAGTCCAGTCGCAAACGACTCTGGGGTTGCGGCACTCATCTGGCCGAGGGCGCCGATGTTTGTCCGCAGACAGTTTTTCCATGTCATGTGACCAGCATGAGTAAGCTGCTTCTGGCGAACCAGAGCAGCACACGGAAATGCTGTTTACCTTCCCGCCGGGGCAGTACCTATTTATCTACTTGCACTTTGACGTGCTTTCAAACTGCTAGATGGGCAGGAGCCAGGGACCGAGCAATGGGAGCTCACCCCGGCGTGGCAATTAGAACCGTCAACCTTCTGATCGGCAAGCCCAAGGCTCAGTGGTTTAGACCACAGTGCCACCCGCGTCCCCAAAGGAACATATATGCACTTAATAAAAAGCAAGAATCGGTCACATTTTTTCTGTCAAGGGCTTCATTCCCTCAGGTGGGTAAGGACTAGGGGTGGAAGGACCTGTCAATTTTGGTTCTCTCAGCTTCTCATTTTTCCAATATTCAATTCAGTTATCCACATTTTGTAAGCAATTTGTGATTTATTTGTTTTTTAAATCCCCATAAAAAATCATTAGCATTTTAGATCGAATTTCTCCTAATAAACACATGTTTATATGCATTGTTGACTACAGTACATATTTTTGCAAACAATTTCTCTGGTGTTATTTTCAGTCACATCTTCCTTTCTCAGTACATTTTACCCCTGATATATGCATTTTTGTAAACGTTGTTTGGCTGAAGAACTATATGACAACATTCGGATAAGTGCAGATTTCAGAGGATATCTGTTTCGGTTAGTATATTGTTTCGGAAGGTGTGAATTGAATAGATTTGTCTTTAAATGCATACTGAATTGCATTTCTCCTCCATCCCTAGTAATACACAGAATTTTGCTGACATACCATATTTCACAGTTGGAAGGGATTTTGAAGGTCCTTAAATCCAACCCATCACTACTTGGTGCTAGCTCTGTAACACAGCTAAAGCTGTGTTCAGTAAGATGAAAAAGTTAATACTGAAATATATGTCTGAATTGGACTCCCCTCCCCTATTTTCACATTTAAAAAGTAATGTTTAGGAGGAACCCTAGAAATGAAATGAAAATTTTCCACCTGTCTCAAAATTTTATTGCTGTAGTTTTCCTCAATCCCAGCAGGAAGTTGATTCAACCAGTTCCAGTTATTTGGTTTCAATCAGTGGCATATTTGTTCTAATATGACAGAATTACCAACATACCCATCAATCATGTTAAACATTCATTTACTAACCATATCCCCCAGATGATTCATGCCAAGTTCATAGGAATGTAACCCCAGTGAATGTTCGAGGTTATGCAACATGATAAACTGCAGATTCCTTTCCCAAGTCATACGTCGACCATCTTCCTCTTTCTTAAAAAAAGAAAAAGAAAAATGCAGAAGCTCACATTGTTTATAGAGGGAAATTTATCTATTATTACTACCATTGCTGTTTTATAAATTTATATGCAACTTTTTCATATAGATGTGCTGGAAGTGGCTCACACGACAGAAAAACAAAAATGCTGGTTGATACATCATTCCAATAAGAACCAAATGCTATATCATTTCAAAACATAACATGGCAATCACACAAATCACTCAGTTTGATTATGTGAAGATGATAACATTTTAAGGTTGTCATGAGGCAAACTATCAATAATTAAAACATATCAAAATGTATTTATTTTTTAAACTAACATAAGACTGCTTTCACCCTACAATTTGAAGTTTGGGTCGATATTGCCATATCTATACAAACAGAACCCAAACTCATCCCAATGCCTGCAGCTAAGGACACATCTACACTTAGTGCTGAATCAGCAAATGTCAATCCACGGAAAGCCCAAATTACCATTTGCTCTGATTCAGCATTAAGATGGGGTTTTCCACCCCCATCGTTCAGCCCAGACACTGAGATCCAGTGCCGAGGGCCTTCTGGCGGTTCCCTCATTGTGAGAAGTGAGGTTACAGGGAACCAGACAGAGGGCCTTCTCAGTAGTGGCGCCAGCTCTGTGGAACACCCTTCCATCAGATATCAAGGAAATAAGCAGCCATCCTATTTTCAAAAGACATCTGAAGGCAGCCCAAAGCTGTCAACCTTTCCCTTTTCTTGCGAGGAATCCTATTTGGAATAAGGGAATTTCCCTTTAAAAAAGGGAAAAGTTGACAGCTATGAGGCAGCCCTGCTTAGGGAAGTTTTTAATATTTAATGCTGTATTGTTTTTAACACTCGATTGGGAGCTATCCAGAGTGGCTGGAGAAACGGTCATTTGGGCCTGTTGGTTTCTGTCCACAGCCAGCCCATAGTGGAGGATGTTGCAGAAGTTTATACTTATTATTGTGATATGTGCTGTTTATTGCCCTCTGCTTCAGTTTTCTAACTGATCAAACAACTGTTATATCTACAGTGGTACCTTGGGTTACAGACGCTTCAGGTTACAGACTCCGCTAACCCAGAAAAAGTACCTCGGGTTAAGAACTTTGCTTCAGGATGAGAACAGAAATCGCGCAGTGGTGGTGCGGCTGCAGCAGGAGGCCCCATTAGCTAAAGTGGTACCTCAAGTTAAGAACAGTTTCAGGTTGAGAACGGACCTCCAGAACAAATTAAGTTCTTAACCCAAGGTACCACTGTACTTAATGTCTGCTCATATTCATTAGGACAGGAATGGGGAACTCAAGTGCCTGCCCCACCCTCCGATCTTGGCAGCTGGGGCTGGTGAGAACTGGGGTCTCGCCATCTCAGGGGATGGGACCTCTTCCTTCCAGTTCCCTCCACATATACTTAGAGCAGTGTTCTTCAACCACTGTTCCGCGGCACACTAGTGTGCCGCGAGATGTTGCCTGGTGTGCCGTGGGAAAAATTGAAAAATTACTTTATAGTCAATATAGGCACAGAGTTAATTTTTTTAGCATTTTCTAATGGTGGTGTGCCTCGTGATTTTTTTCATGAAACAAGTGTGCCTTTGCCAAAAAAAGGTTGAAAAACACTGACTTAGAGAATGGGAACTGTTCCTGCTCATTCTCTGTCCCAGAGATTAAACGGAGCCAAGAACGCTCAGAAACAGTCATAAATCAAAGCTTCTCTGTGCAAGCTACGGTATTTTGCAGCCACACAAACACAGTCCAGCGCTAATCTTTACTTTCACTTTTAGGCACCTCAGCGTACTCACATAGACCCCACACAGCTGCCTTTTCTCTTCCGTCTCTGAAGAGGCTTGCTTCACACTGGTTCCAGGAGACTCAGACTAGGACAATAACAGCCCCCGGTCCTTCCTCTGCTGGCACTGGGTCTGTGGCCCTGATTCCTGGGCCCATAACTGATGCTGCATAGAAGTAGCAGACATGGACTTTAAGAAGATAGGATTCTTCTGACTCATTCCCTGTGTGTTTGGGAATGTAGGGGAGCAGTGCTTTTGTTCCCGAAGCTGAAACAGCAGTCTGAGACACAATCGGTGTCTGATGCCGGACAGTGTGTACGTTCAGCAGGAATTATGGCTGCGTCACACGATGGACACTTCAAGATGGCGGGGGTTGCTGATCGGGATGCCGGAGAGGTTCGGAGGGCTAGATTTGCTGTCTCTGACGCCCACATGCAGTGGGAGGCAATGGTTCCTGAAACCAAACGCTCCAGTCGTGTTTGGAGGCATTTTGGAGGAAGATCACACTGTTTTCTGTTTGCGGGGGGGGGGGGAGGACTCTCCAGAACAGAAGGAGAAGACGGGAAATGACTGCAACGTCATCCCAATCATCACTGCAACCAGCGGTGGCACTGCTGAGATCGAGGCAGTGGAAAGTTTGTCCTGTGAGAAGTTTGGACAGAGTCCAGAGGCAAGGATAAACAGCTGCAACGTGTCCAAAGGCACCAGCAGCGAGAAGCAAAGCTTCGGCAAGGGAACTTTTGCTAAGAGCACAAATTTGTGACAGAAGGAACTGATCCACCAGTCGCATGGAGACACCTTGAAGGTGCATAGCACCTGGACCAGTGGAACTGAAAAGCATTTTGTTGTTTAACGTGTTTTTCATTCTAGGTCGGAATCGCAGCGTGCTGATGGAATTCCAGCTGATGCAGCATGACTGTTCTGTTTCAGGTTGCAGACCAGACAGAACACAACCATCCAGAAGAACGAGAGTGACATTTCACATTATGATGTTTCTTGTGTAAATGGCTTGTTCTTGCTATGTTAAAATGTAAACATAGGGGATGATGGAGTGGTTCGAGAGACAAGTGATGCTTTGTGTGATAACCATTTTTTTTTCATGCAGGATGTGTGCATGGGGCTCCCAGATTGCTGGTGTCTAAGACAAAGATGGGCAGGTGTTCCAAATGTGTTCGAGGGCAAAGCAACAGGGGAGACAGTATGGGTTTCTTAGAAAGGCACCCTATTGGTGACAATGTTTCTGATGGTAAAGAAACAGAGTCAGTGTCAGAAAAGGTTTCTGACGGGAACTGTGACAAGATAAACCCAGAAAAAGCCAGAATGCCAATGGATGGGTCTGACATGTGGGTTGAGACATCACCAGGTAGGGAGCATAGATTCTCCCTTGGGTATGGAGATGGCTTGTACAAAGTACTAAAGCCTCATACCAAGCTGATTTTACTCACTAGGGATGTTCAGTGCAGTGCAGAATAGGGAGGAAATGTGTGTGTTTTCCTAGGCAACCCCATTGCTGGAGACTTAGATACTAGGTCTGTTGCTGTTATAAACAGCAGGTGCACTGAGGTGAGTTCCACTGATGCAGTGAAGGAGATGCACCAAATGCGCAGCTCTGGAGGCGCTACAAAGTGTGAGAGGCTCACCAGGTATGCTCAGGAGTTTGCTAACACAGCTGTTGCAGATTTAGCTGTGGTTAGTGGCTCGACACAGGTCTTGGAACCTGGAGTCTTGAAGGGGTACAGGGTTTGTCCTCGAGGGATGGGAAACCACATCCAAAGGCTGTAGGGGTAGACACTGTTTCCTTGGAGAAGGAAGCTGAACCACGTCCAAAGGCTGAATGTGCCAACACCGATTCCTCAGAGAGGAACGAGGCTAGGGTTCGAGTCCCAACAAAGCCAAGTGTGAAACTTCTTGATAGTCAGGAGAGATATGACGCCAAGACTAGTCAGAAGTGCAAGATGGTAAGGCCCAAAGCTAATCCAGTTGCAGATAGTTCCAAAGGTGGAACAGGTGATGCAGAGGTATACTGTGTGTATGACATCTGTATGGTTGTTGCAGTTACACTGATGACTGCAGCACAGTTCATGAATCGGGGGAGGATGTTGGAGATTCATTCCCCATGTCTACAGTCATGGGATTGTTATCTATCACATGACGGTATGTGTTTTCATTCTACAGAATGGGAAGTGACGGAGACAGGATGTTTGTGTTACTGTGTTCCGTGAAGTGGGACTATTGTCCTTTGTTCTTTCTCTTTGCTGTCTGATGCTGAAGAGAGAGGGAGCCATGTTGCAGTGTTCCGTGTGTGTTTATATGTAAATAAAGTAGATTAGCCAAAACACTGAGTTGCTGAGGTTTCTTCATCTTGTAAACCGCCTTGAGTATTGTAAGATAGAAAGGCGGTATACAAATTAAAAGTGATGATGATGCCTTTGCATTAGGACTATCTCGGCTCTCACTCCAGTTGCCTTGACTACTTGGCCTTGCTGCAGACCTGGCCTGCTACCCCTGGAATCACAGGACGTTCTTTTCCCCTTGAACCTCAACATTTGCCCTTTCATCACAATTCTGATGACCCGGCACTCTTTGCAACCATTTCCACATTTTGCTCTGTCTCAAGGCTTTCAAAGCCTTCTGTGTGGGCTCAGTCATTTGACCCAGACTTGGTTATGCTAAGCACATTTTCCTGTCTATGGGGACGGACAATGCCCTCGCTACATCCCATGTACAGAGGCCACCTGGACTTGCATAGTCTTTATCACACTGACAGCCGCAGTCTATCTTAGGTGGGTTATGTGGCACACACAGCTGTGTCCTCCCACCACCTTGCAGCAGCTTCTCACCATCACCAAGGTCCTGCAGCTAATCGGAAGCCGCGACGGACGTTCGGGTTCCAAAGAACGTTCACAAACGGGAACAATCACTTCCGGGTTTGCAACGTTCAGGAGCCAAAACGTTCGACTGGCAAGGTACAACAGTACTGGAATTTCAACACCTTGAGCTCCAATGCTGACAGCTTGTACCCATACCTCATTTTTGTATGTTTTGCCATACTTTTTCTTCCAAAGCTCCCAGTGCCTGTTGAGTGTGGGGTCCTTCTCCCAGTATGCAGACGAAGCAGCAGCAGCAGCAGCAAATGCCAGGAAAACACAGGCCCACAGTTCCATCCTGCTGAGGCAGACACAGAAAGCTGGTAAGTACGGGGTTGCTGGTGTCATGGTGTAACGGACCAACCCTGTGCCTGGGTGTGAGCAGGTGCCCAGCACGCGAAGAGTTAACACCCACTCTAGATGACTGGCAGCACAATCGCAGAGGCGGGTCTTTTCTACCTTTTAAAAGGGAGAGAATGGCAGTTGGGCGGTTGTTGTGGGTCAGGGTGAGAGGGAGAGCGGGTTGGAGGTTAGGCTTAGGTTAGGAAAGGAAAGTTTTTATCCTATTTCATGTTGGAACCAAGCTTATGTACCTAGTAGAAAAACATCGTAACCGCATTCTACCTTAACATCCATGATTTTAATGTTACCTCAATAAACATATTTTGTTTGTTTAACGTTCGTGGACTCTGGCAGTGCGTCAGTACCTCTAGAGGTGTGGTTGAGGGGAAAAGCACAAGAGGTTTCCTGAGGAAAGGGGACGGGTGGCTTATTTTCCTAACACACAGAGGACTGGGCAGGGAAGCCAAAGGTGCCACGCAGTTGCCAGAAGGAAAGGCAAGCTGCAGCAGTTTGGGAACCCAGGGAGGGGGAACCCAAGGTGGCAGGAGTTCCATTTTAAGAACGTGAAGCACTGAGGTACCCCGAGGACAGCTCTCATAACGTCATTGAGGGGATTCATTTTAGTCGTCTGTGAACCCTAGGGAGAGACTCAGTCAGGGGAAACGTTTTACAGTTGTGAGGGCTCTTGGTGGGAAACGAAGGGTCCCTCACAATTGGCGATAAGACAGGTGGCTTCCAGGGTGAGGTGAACCCTGAGTAAGCACCTGGAACCCCTGGAATCTCTCACCACTTGGAGATTGGGATGCCGTTCTTATGTTCTTAATCTGGTATTTCAGCACCTGGGAGAAACATAGCCTGCAGTCTTCATTGTAAGCTCAGTCTATATCTAGCCCTTGTGGCTATGTGTATATTTTAGGACCCACCCTATTCCTTGAATATTAATTTGCTATAAATAGTTGTATTTTAAATTATTGTGAGCAACCCTAGGACCTTAGGGCGAAGGGCAGGTACTAAATAAAATTAACAACAACCTCTAGCCTCCTTTTCCAACTTTCCTTTTGTTGCCTACCTCACCTGAATAGTCCTCCCCTTTCCATAATATTTTGCCCAATAAAGAGTTCTGCAGTGCCTACGAGCTGGCCACAGTTTAGTGCATGGGGTTGTTTTTTGTTTTTTTTGGTTGGTCCTAATAAAAGTTACTCCTATTTTACTTCTTTAAAAGCATTTCTAAACCACTTCGTTCCCATCACCTCCTGGCAAACAGAAGGGGAAGAAATGGAGGCAGTGAGAGATTTTACTTTCTTGGGTTCCATGATCACTGCAGATGGTGACAGCAGTCACAAAATTAAAAGATGCCTGCTTCTTGGGAGAAAAGCAATGACAAACCTAGATAGCATCTTAAAAAGCAGAGACATCACCTCGCCAACAAAGGACCATAAAGAAGGCTGATCGCCAAAAAATTGATGCTTTTGAATTATGGTGCTGGAGGAGACTCTTGAGAGTTCCATGTGTAATGGAAAAATCCCAGGTGTGGAACTGCCCAGCCACCTGGCCCTTAGGGATAAGCCCACTGGTTTCTGCGGAGTTAAATAAAAGAAGTCCAGCCACTGGAGCAAGGACAAGACAGGGTTTATTGCGCAATAGGTTACAGTCAAACTGCACCCCCAGAGCAGTGTTACAAGAACTTTTAAAAACTCCTATCATATCCCAGAATACAGTTTGGAAACATCATTACTACATCATCACTACATCACGAAAGGGAAGGGTTAAACATGATTGACATACAGGAAAGACAAGATTAGCATATGGGGGAAACAGAGCAATATCAGGGAGATAGCCAGGGGCGTACCCAGGATCAAAACTAGGGGGGGCAAGCCATGGTCGCCCCCCCTCGGTTTCCCAGAGTTGTCGACCTTTTGGCTGGCGGGGTGGCATGACATGGGCCCAGGACTCCCGTGATGCAGGGGGCAATAACCAGAGGCGTAGTAAGGTTAGGTGCAGGGGCATCTTAAGCATATCCAGCGCCGGAGTACAAAGATCCCTCCGGAGGGCCCCTCCCATTTCCCACATCATACATTCAACACACATTTAAAGCACATGATTTCACCCAGAGAATCCTGGAAACTGTAGCTTCCCACTCACAGAGCTACAGTTCCCAGGATTCTCTAGAGGAAGTCACATGCTTTAAATGTGTGGTCTACTCTAGAACTGGCGTCAGCGGCTGAATATCTGCTTGACATGCGGAAGGTCCCTGGTTCAGTCCCTGACATATCCAGGTATGCTGGAATAGGATGCATAAAAATCCCAGAGGGCTGTTGTCAGTCAGTGTAGGCACTATGGAGCTAGGTAGGCCAGTGATACAACTCTGGTTAAGTTATCCCTCTATAAAAGTAATATTTCATTTCCTCAGGTCATGTGTCCCTTGTTAAACTGGCATTGTGGAGGAGGTTGTCCCATATAATGGATGGGGGGGGGAGGATTCTCCTTAATGGAAAAAATAAAGGTAAAGGTACCCCTGACCATTAGGTCCAGTCGCGAACGACTCTGGTGTTGCAGCACTCATCTCGCTCTATAGGCCAAGGGAGCCAGTGTTTGTCCGCACACAGCTTCCGGGTCATGTGGCCAGCATGACTAAGCCGCTTCTGGCAAACCAGAGCAGCGCACAGAAACACTGTTTACCTATTTAACTACTTGCACTTTGACGTGTTTTCGAACCGCTAGGTTGGCAGGAGCATGGAAGTATAGCAGTTAAGAATGTTCAGCTAGGTCGGACCTGAGGCCCAGGTTCAAATCCCCACTCAGCCAAGAAGCTCATTGCATGACCTTGGACCAGTTGTTCTCTCTCAACCTTGCCAAGTTGTTACAAAGATGAAAAGAAAATCATGTTTACTTCCTTGGACACCTTGGGGGAAATGGAGGAGTATAAATGTAGTAAATAAAGAAAACAAACAAACAAACAAACAAATAAATAAATATGGACTGTGTTACTGGAAGGGTACTTTTCCCCAAGTCAAACCATCTAGCTCAGTACTGCATACACTGACTGGCAGCAGCTCTCCAGTGTTTCAGGCAGGGGAGATTCTTAGCCGTACATGCAGATGCCAGGGAGGAAAACTTGGGTGCAAGGTGTTCTAACCACTTAAGGGGATGACCCTCCCCTTAAGACAAAGATACATTGGAAGCCACATTATGCAAAATCAAACTCTTGGTCCATCTAGCTCAGTATTGCCCACACTGACTGGCAGTGGATCTTCAGGAGTCTTTCCCAGTTCCCAGTCCTAACTAGAGATGCCAAAGATTGAACCTGGGACCTTCTGCATCAAAGCAGATGCTCTGCCACAGAGCTATGACTCCGCCCCCTGCTTTATTTGCAGATTAAATAAATAGCTGGAATGTTGGGAATTAGAAAAAAATGAAACAACCAGTTATTCCCAGCCTAGCTGGTGGGGGGGGGCACTCCAGCCATCCTTAGGGCCATTTGTCCCTCTACCCGCATTACCCAATTCCCCCTTCCCTACCTGGCTGACTGGGGAGTGGGTTCCACTCTGCCAAGGGGGGATGTGACAGAGGTTGGCACCCTCTTCCAACAGAGCCACGTTTGCTCATCTAGTCTTCTCTTGTTTCCCCCACCTGGCATGGACCTGGGCTGGGAGGGATGAGATGGAGCTTTACTTCCCTCCTTCCCCTCCCACTTTGATTCCAGGTTGTTGGGAGGGGGGTGTTTCCCCCAATGCATTGCCTTTTTAACCCTTCTCTGGCCCCTTCAGCCACAGATTCCTATGAAGGTCACTATGTAGCATCTTGGTCAATGCTGAGGTTCATGGAGAGGAATTTTGAAGTCGTTTTTATATCTTGCAAACCCCGTTCTGCCCTGTTATGCCTTGTTCCTGCCCCGCCACTGTTCCACCCGTTTTGCCTTTTTCCAGGTCCAAAAGGATCTATGAGTTGGCAATTGCCTGAAATGGTCTCCGGCTGTACAGTTTCACAATATGAGTATTTATTATCATCGCCAGCCCACCTTTTAGAATACAAATCCTTCCCAGGAAAGTAACATTTTTAAATGCATTGAGAAATTCATTTTTAAAATAAAAATAAAAAATTCCTTCCAGTAGCACCTTAGAGACCAATTAAGTTTGTTCTTGGTATGAGCTTTCGTGTGCATGCACACTTCTTCAGATACACTGAAAAAGAAGTCACCAGACTTGAATGCAGACTTGATAAAGACTTGAAGGCAGGAAAGTGGAAATCGAAGGGTTAAATGCTGCTGGGCAAAACAGCAACTAAGGAACAGGGAGAAGCCACAACAAGGAGACCCGGTGGTTTTAACACAGCAAAAGGCAGGGAGGGGCTGAACAACAGTAATTGCTAGCGGCAGGTAAAAGGACGCTGCGAAACACCAACCCAGGAGATATTTTTGCTAGCGGTAGAAAAGCAGGGATTTTAAACAGCTCAGAAAAAGGGGGACAGAGGGAAACACCAACTTCAGAGCAGTAAAGTAACTTTAAAAGGGGGGAACCAGAGGAGTTGGGGTGAAGGAATGACAGACAACACAACGCCAGGAACAGGCAAGCCCTCCAAACGTGTTAATATTCCCAGAACAGAGGGAGGGAGGCTGAGAGAGGCGCGAGAGGGAAGAGCGAAGCCTGATGCAGCCAGCGGCAGGAGCACAGTGAGCAGAGCCATCCCTACAGCAGCCCGCCGCTGTGAGCGCGCTCCTCCTTCGCCTCCGGGACAGGAGCTGCCTTGGGCAAGGGGGGGGGGGGCAAAGGGAGGAAGTTGGGCAGCAGGGACAGCAGCCTCCTTCTTCTCCACTCCTCTCCTCCTGCCCCGGCGCCGATCATTTTTGCTTCTGGGGGGGGGGGCAGCTGGCTTCTAGGGGAGGGCAGCTGCCCCCGCCTGCCCCCCCTCGGTACGCCCATGAACCACTTCGTAAATATCAGCCTTTTGGAGGGTCCCCTCCAACTCCTATGAACCTACACCCTTTTCTAAAAGAAAAAATAAAGTAACTTCCTCAATTGCTCTGAAAGAGATCAGTAAAGGGGAAGGGGAAAAAAAATCTCTTTCTCCAAGTCTCTCCTTATAAATACCTACCTGAATGCCTTTCAGCAGGCTGAGGCTGGGTGTTCTTTCTTGACCTCTTCTTTGGGGTGTAAGAAACCTTCCCGTTCCAGGAGCGCCTTTCTTATGTTGGTTCTCTGGCTGAACCTTTCAACAACACTGCTCCTGCTTCACCCGCATGCTGGTGATAAAAGGGCTGCTTTCGATTTCTTATGCTCAACGTCACATGAGCCTCCCCACCCCAATAAAGGAAATGCCTTGCTTTCATTACAATGGTGAGCAATCTGAGCATGCAAGTTGACTGTGAATTGATTTGTTACATCTTCAGGCTTGCTAGGAAATTATGAAACAAGGAATGTTTAGCTTGGTTCCCCACTTCACAGGATGCCCTGCGTTTATTTTCTGCATCTGCATCTCTCTCTTCACAGATTGTGCTCATGCAACCAGTAACTGGGCTGCTTTTCCCCGCTTGGATGTGTCTACATTATTAAGATTTGAATTAGTTGCGAAACACATTGAAGGATATATGATCTGGATCAAGCCAGATTAGAAATGGATGAATCTGTCAATTTCAGTTCCTCTCAGTGTCTCTCCTTTTCCCCCGTATTGAATTTAGTTTACAATTATTTGTGCAACAATTGCAATGCGGGTTTTTTTTTTTAAGTCCTCACTAATATCTGTCAGCATTTTTCTTAATACATACATTTTTAAAATACAATTTTCCATAATACAATGCATTGTTGGTCATTTCCCAATATTATTTGAATTTGTAGGCAGATACTTTCCCCTAATGCACACAGTTTTGATTGGAGAACTGCACTGCAAAATTTGGAGATGGGCAGATTTTGAAGGACAGGTGCATCTCAGTTTGTGTATTAAGTTTGGGAAGTGTGACCTGGGGAGTTCAGCGAAAAATGTGACCCAATCCAAATTCTTCCCCCATCTCTAATCTGAGTAAAGCAAGTAAAGTTACTAGTACTGTACAAGTAACCAGTAACAGATCTGTCCTCCCTGAGTCAAACTGTTTGGAGCAGAGGAAGCTGCCTTATACTGAATAAGACCCTTGGCACATCTAGCTCAGTGCTTTCAACACTGACAGGCAGCAGCTCCCCAGGGTTTCAGACGAGGTGTTTTCCCAGCCCTTTCTGGAGACACTAAGGATTGAACCCAAAACCTTGTGCTCTTCCACTGAGCCATGACCCTTCCTTGACCCTCCTCCTTCCATGCCACGTTCTTAGTTTTATATTTGTTGATGTACAGAAGGCACAAATTTAGGATGCAGATGTCTCTCAAAGACTGTGAGTCATGATGGCTATGTGAAGCCTCCAGGTCCAGAGGCAGCCTACCACTGAATGCCAGTTGCTGGGGAGAGACAGTGAGAGAAGGTTGTTTGCATCCAGCCACACTGGTGAGCCTTCTGGAGGCATCTGATCGGCCACTGTGAGAAGCAGGATTCTGAGTAACATATACCCACTTTGGCCTGATCCAGCCAGGCTTCCCAAGCTTATAATCACAGAATGATAGAATTGAAAGGAATCCCTATTGGTCATCTAGTCCAACCCCCTGCAGTGCAGGAATCACAGCTAAAGAAACTAATCAGGAGGTCAGGCAAGGAGTCAGTTGGCTTTGCTGGAATGTGGAGAATCCTTTATAAAAGATCTCTAGCCCCTCACAAAAACCTGAAGTAGGAAGGAGTCCCTGGAATTGGGTGGGCCATGAAAATATAAACTGGTTTAATTTTAGTGTGGCGTGGAGAGAGAGCGAGAGAGCTAGCTCACGTTGAACCCAGAGCCTGTAAGAATTTGGCTTTGCTGTACAAGAAGCAGCTGGGCTGAGGGAACAAGTGGTTTTTGATACTTGCCACAGCGAAAGGTCCGCTTTCACCCACACATATGCACTGGGGCCTGACTCTTGAGTTGAGAGTTTCCCAAGTCACTGCACTCCACAAAATTCAGCTGATGCTCTTCCTGTAATCACCAGAAAGGAGAACCAAAACTGGCCCCAGCTGCTGCCAGTTTTCTTTTCCTGGGCTCACTGATGCTTTCTGCACCCATGCAGAAGGTTCAAAGTCCTTGTTTTACCGTAACTTGCAAAGGCCTGAACAATTCAGGTTCACGAAACCTCAGGGACCGCCTGAACCCTTCTATATCCCAGCTCAATCACCGAGATCATCAGCAGGAGTGATGTTGGTCGTTCCCCAAGTTGGCAAGGCTCATTTGACAACAAGAAGAAACCAAGTTGTCTTTTGTGCCAACTTTTAAACACCCGCTGAAAACTTTTCTATTCTGCCAGGCCTATGCAGGAAATTAAGAATATGCCATGCACAATGGTTAATTGATGCCTATTTTTAACTCTCTTTTCTTTTTAAAAAATTATTTTATGGTTTTATGTTTCATTGCTGCGAACCGCTTTGGTTTCTTTTTAAATGACATAGTGCTATAGATTTTTAAAAAAATACATAATAAACATTGCAAAAAGCCAGGCCAAGTTGGACCGAGTCTAGAGGTTTTGCTCCCTGCAGTAAAGGACAGAATGGCATGCTTGTTTCGCACTCATGTTCAGGACTGGTACTTGAATCTCACTTAGGAGCGCAGCCCTAAGGATTTGAATATGGCAGTGTTTTTCAACCACTGTTCCGCGGCACACTAGTGTGCCGCGAGATGTTGCCTGGTGTGCCGTGGGAAAAATTGAAAAATTCAAGAGAATTACTTTATATATAGTCAATATAGGCACAGAGTTAATTTTTTTCACATTTTCTAATGGTGGTGTGCCTCGTGATTTTTTTCATGAAACAAGTGTGCCTTTGCCCAAAAAAGGTTGAAAAACACTGGAATATGGAACCTTCTGCATGAAAAGCTGGTGTTCTACCACTGAGCTACAGCCCTTCCTTTTAAAAACAAGAAGATTCCGGTCCTCATGGTTTTGAAGAAATGGCCAGTTTGAATAGGAACTAAGAAAGTTGCCTTATGCTGAGTCAGGCGGTTTGTCCAACAAGCTCAGCATTGTCTTCGGTGACTGGCAGTAGCTTTCTGGGGTTTCAGGTGGGACATTTCCCCAGCCCCACCTAGAGATGCCAGGGATTGAACATTGGACCTTTTGCATGCAAAGCAGAAGCTCTGCTACTGAGCTAATTGCTAGTAAATTCAGAACAAGAGAAAGCTCTTTGACACAAAGGCATTGCTAGTTTTGGGAAATCACCCCACCCCACCCTGGTTGGTGGCCACTGGTTTACATGGCTTTTTCAAAAATCCAAAAGGTTGAGCCAATTCATGGAAATCCTTTGCCGATTGCCAAGACTGAAATCAATCCTCCAAGTCCAGATGCAGTATACCCCTGAATACCAGGCACATGGCAGGTGACAGCTGGTGCCTTGGTGCCCTGCTCTGGCGGCTTCCCAGGGGCATCTGGCTGACTTGAACTGGTAACAGGATGCTAGATGGACCGGACCCCAATTCCTCTTTGTTATCATGATCCCAACTTGTAGCTGTAGCAGCGATCCAGATACGTAGAAAGACAGGGGAAGCGACTGGGTCAACCTGAGACCACTTCCCCCCTCCCTGCCCCAGAGACTGCTGCCCCCGAACAAGATTTCATTGAAGGACCACCTCTTCACCTCCAGGCCTCACACTCCCCTAACCCTGCTGGCCAAAGCAGATAATGCACACAAAAAGCATTCATGGAGTAGTCGTGTATAAAAAGGATTCAGTTGAGACTTGCTTGGAGCAAGTCACCTGCTCCTAGGGCTTTCTCTGGATCCCACAAAGTTCTGTCCTTGACCACCTTTGTTTACTTGATTGCTGAACTTTGCTGGGCTGCTTCAAACCCAAAATATGACCTAGCACACCTGCTGGATCTTGCATCCTCCTGACTGTGGGCTCCACCTCACCAGGACTGGTCATTCATGGAGGATGTGGCCTGGCTCACTTGCTTGAGCAATCTACTCTGTGTGTTCCTTCCTGCTTTCTCTGCTTGAGGATGTTCTGAGGTCCTGATTTGCATACACCAGGCATGTGGAACCTCAGGCTCCGATGCAGTGAGCAAACGCGGCCCTTCGGCCCTCTCTATCTGGCCCTCGTGACCAAGTCACACGCCCCTCATCAGCCCTTGCTTTGCATCCACCCCTTGTAGGTTGTTGCCTTGCTGGGATGTGTCCTTACACTCTGAAAACACTTCTCACTTGCCTGGATAAGAGAGGAATACCCAAGTGTGGAGACCCTGGCTCTTTCGCGTTGGAAAATTTTTCATTCTGGGAGCCAAGAATCAGCTCAATAAAAAGATCGCCATTAATCTATGCTGGATTCTGCATTGGCATTGAAGTTGAGGGAGAGAGAGAGAATGTGTTCCTAATATTAGCAAGCTTCCCATTTTTCTTGCAGAGGAAAAACCAAGAGACATTTTGTGTAAAAAAAAAATGAAAATGAAAGAAAGCCTTTTAATATGCTGTCACAGACGACTGCCTATATCATTGCAGCAAAACAGCTTTCACAGAAGTCCCTTATTAGTGCTCCGTAATTTCAGCTCAGGAAGCCAGCCATTTGCTGACATGAGGGCCACTTCTGGTGTGGCAGTGCATGTGTGGACTGGTCACATCTTTGGGAAGCTGGCCAGGTTGGCAATCCCACAGGCGTTGTCCATATTCCGGGCCATCAGGATGTAGCCCTTGTTGCCCCAATCTTCCCCCCAGCTATGGGGAGGAGAGAGAGAGAGAGAAAGAAAGAAAGAAAGAGTAAGAACGTGTATGAACATTCTCTGTCAGCCAACACATTAGAAAATTCAGCTAACCAGACAGTTGAGATGTCACTTCTGTTTTGTTTCATCTGCTCTTTCCTGCCAGCAGTGGTGATTGCTTTCAAAAGCCAAAATCGCCTGGGACCAGGAACGTCAGGAGTGTAGAGATGCAATTTTGATGTGCAGCAGTTGCCCATAAGTACAAAAGAGCCGGCTGCTGGATCAAGCCTATCAGGGGCCCATCTAGTCCAGCAAGCTGTGTTCACAGTGACCGAAGGCCCCCAAGAACCTCGGAATCTAGACTGCCTGCCTCTGGACCTGGCAAGCTGGAACATGTTCAGAGGAGGGCTGATCAATGGTCTGGAAACCAAGTCTTATGAGGAACGGCTGAGGGAGTTGGTTATGTTTAGCCTGGTTGAGAGGAGCCACCTTCAAATTTCTAAAGGGCTTCCACATGGAGCATGGATTAAACATCAGGAATAACTTTCTGACAGTAAGAGCTGTTTGACAGCGGAACAGACTCCCACGAAAGGTGGGGGTGGACTCTCCCTCCTTGGAGGTTTTAAAAAAGAGGTTCGAAGGTCATCTGTCATGTATGATCTAGCCGTGATTCCTGCACTGCAGGGGGTTGGACTAAATGACTCTTGGGGTACCTTCCAACTCCATTTTTTAAAATTCTATGACATCAGAAAAGCTGGATCAAGCCACTGGGAGGCCATCTAGCTCAGCATCCTGTTCTCACAGCGGCCACCCAGATCCCTGTTGGAAACCCACAAGCAGGACCTGAGCACAAGAGCCCTCCTGTGGTTTGCAGCAACTGGTATTCAGAAGCATCCCTGCCTCTGGCTGTGGAAGAAACATAGGAATCTACCTTATACTGAGGCTCTGTACACGCTGTATCTTTAAAGCACATTTGAAGCGCATTCTTTCACTCAAAGGATTCTGGGTACTGTAGTTTACCCCACTCAGAGTTACAATTCCCAGCAAGTCCTTAACAAGCCACAAGTCTAAATATAGAAAGGGCAAGGGGATATTCAGGCCACTGGCTGATAGATGGTGGATGTTTGTCCTTCCAGCCTCGCAGTTAAAGTCTCTTAGCCACCTATTAAAGGTAAAGGTACCCCTGACCTTTAGGTCCAGTCGCGGACGACTCTGGGGTTGTGGCGCTCATCTCGCTCTATAGGCCAAAGGAGCCTATAGCATGTCCCCCAGCATGACTAAGCCGCTTCTGGCGAACCAGAGCAGCGCACAGAAACGCCGTTTACCTTCCTGTCAGAGTGGTACCTATTTATCTACTTGCACTGTGTGCTTTCAAACTGCTAGGTGGGCAGGAGCTGGGACCGAGCAATGGGAGCTCACCCTGTTGCAGGGTTTCGAAACGCCGGCCTTCTGATCAGCAAGCCCTAGGCTCAGTGGTTTAGACCACAGCGCCCTAAACCCACCATTCTTGGACATACTTTTAGAAAACTCCAGATACATACCTGTTTTTAACAATCCAGTGCTTGGTGCCTTTCTGAGTCCCGTAGCCCACGGCCAGGACAGCGTGGTTGATGTTGTCGGCATCGCATTGCTCATCGTAATACACACCTAAGGAAACCAGAAGGGGCAGGGTGTGACTCAATTTAGCCTATCGCAAACTCTTCTTAAAATGGGATGGACAAATTAGTCGGTTTTAGTGCCTCCTTAGTGCATATGTGTTTTAAAATAAAATGTCCACCTTGCAGAAAAAATGCCAAAATTGTACTGTGCATTTCTCCAGTGCAGTGTGGTGGTTGAACTGTTGGATTAGGACCTGGGAGAGACCAGGGTTCAAATCCTTCCACTAGGCCACATGGTGGTCTCTGGGTGTGACCTTGGGCCGGTCACTGCCTCTCAGCCTAACCTACTGCACAGGGTTGTTGTGAAGCTTTGAGTGTCATACTAGGACAGTGGTGGCAAACCTTTTGGAGACCGAGTGCCCAAACTGCAACCCAAAATCTACTAATTTATCGCAAAGTGCCAACACGGCAATTTAATATGGGATAATAATTAATATACTGTAATAAAATGAGTGGGGGGCTGCCCTGAGTTGTTGAGGGGGGGCTTGGAACACAGTTGTTTTTTTGGGGGGGAGAAAAACACTCACATGCCTTATAAACACTTCCTATGGCACGCGGAGCAGAAACAACACATAGAGTTTGGGGGGACATTTCCAGAGTTTTTTTTGGGGGGGGGTTGCCAAGACTTCCAGAGCTTTTTTGAGGGGCTTGGATCACAATAGTTTTTTTTGGTGGGGAGAAAAACACTCACACGCATTATAAACGCGGAGCAGAAACAACACATAGAGCTTGGGGAGGGCATTGCCCAGAGTTTTTTGAAATATACTCGGAGTCCAGTGTGACTTTCATGCTCTTTATTCAGCTCATAGTAGTGAGGAATGCAGTTCCCCCAAAACGTTTGCTTTATATACACTATTTACATGGGCCCCACGTGATTGGCTAATTCTGGGATACTCCTGTATGCCAATCAGAATGCGGATTCACTTCCACCTGGAGCTGGATTGGGTGGCTCCTGCGGACCAATCAGACTGCTGCAATCTCAATCCTATTGTTCTGGGACCAATCAGACTGCTGCAATCTCAATCCTATTGTTCTGGGACCAGTCAGACTGCTGCAATCTCAATCCTATTGTTCTGGGACCAGTCAGACTGCTGCAATCTCAATCCTATTGTTCTAGGACCAATCAGACTGGTGCATTTTGGATCCTATTCAACTCAGTACATAACAGGGTTGCCAAGACTAGCAGAGCTTTTGGTGGGCTTGGATCACAGTTGTTTTTTGGGGGGAGAAGAACACTCACACGAATTATAAACGCTTCCTATGGCACAAGGAGCAGAAACAACACATAAATCTCAAGGATCGCAGGCAGCAACCGATCAACGAAAACCCTTGACAAAGCCACCAATCACATGAACTACAGCCTGCTGGCTGTAAAAAAATCCCACCAATGGCGGGGGGCAGGGGGGCGGGGAGGCAGGAATATAGCTGCTTTGGGGAGATAAACTGCCTCTAAACTGCTGCCGGCTGGCCAGGAGCAGTTTACTGATAAGGAGGTGTGGGGGGAAGCTGCTGGCCAATTTGAAAACCCCAAACAACGGCACTGCTGGTGTGATGGCGCGTGCCAACAGAGAGGGCTCTGCGTGCCCACTCTGGCACCCATGCCATAGGTTCGCCACCACTGTACTAGGACATGGAAGTCTAGGGTTAAGCATCCCCCTCAGCCACAGGGTTGTGGGGGGTAAAATGAGGAGAGGGAGAACTACGTAGATGCTGCCTTGAGCTCCTTATAAATGCAGTTAATTATTAAAAAATAATTGTGTAATATTTTGCCTTATACAGTTTGGCATGCCTTCCCCCCAAATATTATGCCTTTCTCTATGTAATTGCCATGAATCTATGGACGTTTATGCTGACTTTCCCCCAATTTATGCATTTTTGTTTGCCATTTTGCTGCAGAAGTCCACCCTCTCTTACCTCGGCTGTAGAACTGGAAGGAGGCCAGGCTGGCATCGATGCCCACAGCGATGGGGCCTATCCGGGCAACAGCTCTTTTCAGGGCCTTCTCGTTCCCCTCGGGGATCTCCCTGTAACCACGGCACTTGGCAGCTTTACCAGTTGGGTTATACATACAGTTTTCATCCTGCAAGGTGGACGAACAGGAGAGGGTGAATACAGAACACGACAGATTGTACAAAGGAGCAACAGAGTTTGGTTTGGAGCTCAGGTTTCCCATTACCTGGCCAATGTATGGGTAGGAATCGTCTGAATCAATGCCTCGGTTCTCCTTCACGTATTCAAAGGCGTGGGTCATGTAACCGCCCCCGCAGCCGTCATTGTCGGTGACGCAGTCCACCAGGTTCTGGGGGCTGAGGTTTAGCAGCTTGCCAGTCTTCCTCTTGAGCTGCCCCTCCAAGGCCCCCACGGAGCTGAAAGCCCAGCAGGACCCACACTGGCCCTGCCAAGAAAGAAGGGGGAATAAACTCAAAACGAGAAGCGGTCATGATGAAAACAGCCTTTCCCCCAAACGGTATGCTATTTGGCCTTGCTTGTGCCCCAGGGTGGATAAGCCTTCTGCATCTCTGCATTGGGTATATGATTGGATTAGCCCATGGATCCCAAAAACAGAATTAGCATCTATTATCATTACCACGGCTCTCAAAACACAATTCTTCTTTATTATCTTTATCATTTGGGAGTCCTTATCATGGCTCCCCAAACAGGATAACAGCTATTATTATTTGTGCTTAATATTTGTGTCTTTCCTCCCGAAAGAGCCCGGCATGGTTCTGAAGGAGCATAAAGACACAACCATCCACACACAATAGCTAAAAAATCCTCCTTTGTGAATTTGTCTAAGGTAAAGCTAAAGGGACCCCTGTCTGTTAGGTCCAGTTGCGGACGACTCTGGGGTTGTGGCGCTCATCTCGCTTTACTGGCCGAGGGAGCCGGCGTACAGCTTCCGGGTCATGTGGCCAGCATGACTAAGCTGCTTCTGGCGAACCAGAGCAGCGCACGGAAAAGCTGTTTACCTTCCTGCCAGAGTGGTACCTGTTTATCTACTTGCACTTAGACGTGCTTTCGAACTGCTAGGTAGGCAGGAGCTGGGACCAAGCAACAGGAGCTCACCCCATCGCGGGGATTCGAACCGCCGACCTTCTGATCGGTAAGCCCTAGGCTCTATGGTTTAACCCACAGTGCCACCCGCGTGCCTTGTGAATTTGTCTAATTCTCCTTTAAAGCCATCCAAGTTGGTGGCTATCACTACCTCTTGTGGGAGCAAATTCCAGAGTTTGAGTATGCTGTGCAGTGTGTGTGTGTGTATGTGTGTGTGTGTGTGTGTGTGTGTGTGTGTGAAGAAGGCCCTCGTTTTGTCTAAAGTGGGATCCATGGACCAAAGGGAAGGAGCAAACAGCATCACAAACCATGCAGGTATGCTCTAAGGCCCACCGACCCAGCAAGGAGCTGTAAACAGAAAAAAGAGATGACGATTTTCACCTGATTCTTGACGGGAGTAACATAGCCTTTCTTTCTGTAGTCCATTTCGTCAGGAACCCTCTTTTCCCAGTCTGGGATGTAGAGGGTGTCGTTGGTGGGCTTGCGTGCGGGAGGGACTTTGAGCCCCGTCATTTTCTGAACAACTTCTTCACTGGTCTGGAGAAGGAAAAACAGCCAGCGAGCGAAAGGTGGATGGATGCATTTGTACTCTGTGAGTTGCATTCTTCATTTTTCCCAACTATTTATATTCTGCTTAACTCTGTAGTCTTTAAGCGGCACGCAACAGGATTACCCCTAAATGCTGTTGTTGCCCAGACAGGCTAATAGCGCAACAGAGGGTGTGGGGACAGAATAACCCGAAAGAAACACCAGAACATTAGTGGTATGAAAAGTTACAGGATTTCAGCAAGAAGTTACAGGGATACGCACTGATTGGAAATGAAGCAGTGTAACCACCTCAAACGCTTGCAGGTGCAAATAGTATTGAAATTAGGATCACATGTCACAGCCTGGATATTCATCATAAGCAAGAATCGTCACATGTGTGCTGTAAAAAGAACTTCTAGAGGTGTCCCAGGTTACTAGGCTTTCCCGAAACTGGAGGCCAGGGAGACATTTATAAGGAGGTGGTGGAAGGGTAACAGAAGTGAAGCCGGATTAGCAGTGGAGGCAGGTGGATGTAAAAATAAGTCAGCCTTTCGCATGGTCAGTTAAAATATTGGCAGTTACCACCATCACCCCCCGCCCTGCCCAAGTTAAAAGGTTACCAATCTTCACTTTTGGATTATTTCACTGCAGAGATGTCGCCAGCAAATTTCCACCTACCATATCTCCCAGGTGGTTCATAGCCAATTCAAAAGTGTGCCTTCCCAGAGAAAATTGCAGGTTATGGGTGTTGATGTATTTAAGGTTCTTCTCCCATACAAGCCTCCGGGAGACCTCATCCATCTGTAGGTTACAAAAAGACGAAAGGTTAGTTCAACATCTTAATGTACAGGACAACCCCTGGTGGCCCTTGGTACAGAAGCGGCCACCAGCCAGGTTTCACCTGGACCCCACCTGACCACCTGCTGTTCTGCAGGGAGCAGAAAGAGTTTCTATTGTGTGCAAAGGGCACAATTTCAGGTATTCCCTGAACAAATGGTTGCCAGCAGAGCCAAGCAGTGGGGTAATGTGTCACCAGAGAGGTAGATCTTTGTTCCTCGCAAAGCTGCAAAAAAAAAAAAAAAAAAAGCAGCCCATCTTGCAACCACTAGAGTTGTTCCGCAAAGATTTGAGGAGGCTTTCCAGGATTTCAATCCAGGAATCTCTCCCAGATCTACGTGGAGATGCCACAGATTGAACTAAGGACCTTCTGCATGCAAAGCAGGTGCTCTGCCACTGAGCTGGCGCCCTTCCTCTGAACAGGCCAGCAGCTCTTGCCTTGGGAGAGAACCAGCTAGGGCCAATGCCCCTTCCCGCCTTGCTGCGCAGTCCCCCTACCTTGCCATTATATTCCTTCCTGTGGGTTTTCTTCCAGAGTTCCCACTGAGAGTCCAGCATTCCGTCAGGAGAGCCATTAGTAGCCTTGGCTATTGGCAACAGGGCAGCTATTATGAAGGTGGTCCACAACATCCTGGAACGGGAGAAAGGAGGGCAAGGATGAGGAAGGGAGGAAAGTATCGGGTCACATACAACAACATCCATTTAAAGCACATATAGGTAAAGGGACCCCTGACAGTTACGGTAGGTCCAGTTGTGGACTCTGGGTTTGCAGCGCTCATCTTGCTTTAGTGGCTGAGGGAGCCGGTGTACAGCTTCCGGGTCATGTGGCCAGCATGACTAAGCTGCTTCTGGCGAACCAGAGCAGCGCACGGAAACACTGTTTACCTTCCTGCTGGAGCGGTACCTATTTATTTACTTGTACTTTGACGTGCTTTTGAACTGCTAGGTTGGCAGGAGCAGGGACCGAACAACGGGAGCTCACCCCGTCGCGGGGATTCGAACCGCCAACCTTCTGATCAGCAAGCCCTAGGCTCTGTGATTTAGACCACAGCGCCAGCCGAGTCCCTATAAAGCACATATTGCTTCCCCCAAATAATCCTGGGGACTGTAGCGGGGCCCTCACAGAGCTGCAAACCCCAGCACCCGGAACAAACAACTGTTCCCAGGATCCTTTGCAGGAAGCCACACACTTTTAATGGGTGCTGGATATGATTTGGGAGTAAGGATGCACAGGATCAAACCCAGCCAGCCACCCAGGAAGCTCAGAGTGGGACCTCTGGCCAGTCCTCATCGGCCAGTCTGACTGACCTCACTGGGTTGTTTTAAGGTGTAACACGGGGAGGAGTGTTGACTGGGTAAAACCATGTATGCTTGTCTTGAACTCCTTGGAGGAGAGGTTGGCTCTTTAGATTGGTAAAGTTTGCTGAGTTCAAAAGAAGTGAGCTGGGCCTGGGAAGTTTGGGGTCCCCCCTCATTCTGCTGCATGGGGCCCTGGACTCCTGCCTTCCAAAACCTACCTTGGCGGCACTTCTGCTGAAAACAAGTTACTTTTCTGTCTTCCACAGCCCCTTCCGTAAACACCCCCTTCTCTCTCCCCAAAACCCTTCCTTCCAAAGGACTAGGAAGATAAAAGAGTCACGTGCAGCGCCACAGCTGGTTCCCATTAATACTCTAAACAGCGCCATACGTCATCACTTTCAGCAAAACCAAGATCTGGTTACCTTTGTTCAACTCTGTAGGGAGTTAAAAAGAAAAACCAAAGACCGAAAAACTGGGGCAAGCTAAATCTCAGTGGAACCCTGTAGGTTCAGGGCGTCAGACAGGAGCCTTTCACAGCTTTCCTAGAGACAGGATGGGGCCCTCTAAAGGGGATCTTTCAGAGGATTTTTATTCCTACCACCCCCCAAAATAAAGTAAGATTCTAGTCCCCATGGTTCTGAAGAAAGTGTTGATTTAAAGAGGAACATAAGAAGCAGCTGCCTTATCCTGAGTTAGGCCACTGGGTCTATCTAGCTCAGTGCTGTTGACGCTTGACTGTCAGCAGATCTCCAGGTTGCCAGAGAGGGAGTCTCTCAGCGACATCTGCAGAGGACCAAAGGTCCCCCCATTATATGCCTGATTTAGATGACTGACAAACCACCGCAAGTCTGTAGCAGTGATGGCCAACGTGTTGCCCTCCAGATGATGTGAGTCTAGATTACCATCGCTGACCATCGGCCGTATTGGTTAGGGTGCATGCCAGCTGTCATCAGGCAGCATTCGGAGGACCCCACATAGGCTACCCCTGCCCTATAGGAAGGGTTGAGCCTTAATAAGGGATGAAGGGATCATAGATCATAGAATCATGGAGTTTTTCCCACCCACTTCCCAGCCTAGAAGGGTCATCTAGTTGATGGAGGAGACATCTTTGATTTGGCCCATGTTTCAATGCAAACCCACATCATTTGTGCTTCTCTCAAAACAACACGCAAACTGAGACACAGCTATCCTTCAAAAATCACCGCTCTCCAGATTTTGCAATGCAGTTCTCTGATGCTGGGTAGCTCAGTCGGTTAGTAGAGCATAGTGTGGATAATGCCCAGTTTGTAGGTTCAGTCTCCATAAGGGACAGCTTCATATTCCTGCACGGCAGCAGGTTGCACTAGATAATCCTCACAGTCCTTTATGATTCTATGATATGCAACCCCAATCTCCCAAATGAGTAAGAATTCATGTGAATAAAAATGCAGTTTAGTGAAAACTGCAACCAAATGTATTATGTCAAATTCCCTGCAAACAATGTGCATATTAGGCAAAATTTGCATGCAAAAATATGTTTATCAGTTGAAATGCATGCTAAAATGCATTAAAAATAATATTAATCAAGACTGAAAAAGGCAGAAATCGAAATTGGTAGACCAGTCACCCCATCCCTTCTACAGCTGTCCTTACCTGAGTTAAAATTCAGCCACCAAAGTTCTCTTGCAAGGGCAGAAGCTGGTTTTTAAAATACCCAAAGACTGCAACCGAGTGGACGAATGCCCGCGGGCTGCTTGGCTTTATGCTGTGCTGGTTTTGAGGAAGTCTAGCCAGGCAGTGGAAAATCTGGGCTGTTTGTCTCAGGCAAAGTTTACTCAGGTTTGCAGACTGACCCGTGGTAAGAGAATGAGGGGGGCTGGGAGTGGGGAGGCCTGGTTGCGGGAAGAGGATCAACTTCCTCACATGATCCTTTGGCAAAGATCACATCACTTTTCCAGCTGGCTCAGGCTGAACTTCAGCTCTGACGGGAAGTGGGTGGGAAAAACAGTTTTAAAGCGGAGAGGTTATGTGGCCTGGTGACAGTTTTTAAAGGCTAGAAGCGGACTCTGTCCAATCCAGTGCTACTCCTGCTCAGAGTAGATGGATATGGATCTACTCTGAGTAGAGCTTAGTTAGCTGTAACCCAATAAAGAATAAGTATCAAACTTGCTAGGTACTTTCAAAACATTGAACTAGCTTCGCAAATAACACAAACCCCATTTTGCAAAAGGAACAGTAGAAAGCCCTTTTTCATGCAGCACATAGTCAAACTGTGAAACTTAGGAGGCAATGATGGCCACCAACCTAGATTGCTTTTAAAGAAGATTAGACAAATTATTATTATATATTTATTATTGTTGTTTAATTAATTTGTATACCACTCTTCATCTGAAGATCACAGGGCAGTTCGCAACAACAAAATACAAAATGAGAATACAAAATACATAACAAAAACAAAAACAGACCAATAACCTCCCCCCCCCCAAACACATTTTTAAAGCAATAGAATGATTACCGGTAATCAGCTGAATGCCTGGTTGAAGTGAAATGATTCTGCATGGTGCCTAAAGATATGTAATGAAGGTGCCAGGTGAGCTTCTCTGGGGAGAGCATTTCGCAAAAGGGGAGCCATTGTAGAAAAGGCCTGTTCTCGTGTTTCCAACTTCCAGATCTCTCATGGAGGAGGGAGGAACACAAAGGGCCTCTGATGGTGATCACAGGGTCTGGGTAGGTTCATATGGGGAGAGGTGGTCCACCTAGAGTTATTGAGGCCCCAAGCCATTTAAGACTTTATCGGTCAACACCAGCATTTTGAGTTGGGCTGGAAATTAATTGGCTACCAGTGTAGTCAGACTAGGATCGGTGTAATAGGCTCAAACCATCTTGCTACAGTGAACAACCTGGTCACTGAATTCTGTACCAGCCAACGTTTCTGAACAGTCTTCAGAGGCAGCCCCATGTATAACACGTTTAGTAGGTTACTGGAGTAGATAGGGGCGCAGCTGGGCCATCAGCTCAAGCTGGTGGAAGGAACTCGGTGCCACCGAGCCTCAGGTGACAGCAATGGATCCAGAAGTAGCCCCAAGCTGCATCCCTACTCTTTCAGAGGGAGTGTGACCACATCAAGAGCAGGCCACCTCCCATCGATCCAGTCTAGGGAACCACCCACCAACAGTGCCTCTGTCTTATCTGGATTGAACTCCAGTTTGTTGGCTCTCATCCAGTCCAACACTGAAGCAAGACACTGGTCCAGCACATCCACATCCACAGCCTCGCCTGCAGATGTAAATGACAAGCAGAGCTGAGTGTCATCAGCATATTGTTGACAATGTGCTCCGAAACTCTGGATAACCCCACTCAGTGGTTTCATGTCGGTGTTAAACAGCATGGAAGATAAAACTGATGGAGGAGAAGACTTCTGATGGCTGCCAGTCATAATGGCTCTGCTCTTGCCTCCATAGTTGGAGGCAGCAATACTCCTGAATACCAGTTGCTGGAAACCACAGGAGGGGAGAGGCCTCTTGTGCTCAGGTCCTGCTTGCAGGTTTCCAAAAGGCTTCTGGTTGGCCGCTGTGAGAACAGGATGCTGGACTAGATGGGGCATTGGCCTGATCCAGCAGGCTAGTCTTATGTTCTTAATAAGATTGCCGGAAAAAAATATCAACAACCTCAGATATGCTGATGATACAACCTTGATGGCAGAAAGTGAGGAGGAATTAAAGAACCTTTTAATGAGGGTGAAAGGAGAGCGCAAAATATGGTCTGAAGCTCAACATCAAAAAAACTAAGATCATGGCCACTGGTCCCATCACCTCCTGGCAAATAGAAGGGGAAGAAATGGAGGCAGTGAGAGATTTCACTTTCTTGGGTTCTATGATCACTGCAGATGGTGACATCAGTCACGAAATTAGAAGATGCCTGCTTCTTGGGAGAAAAGCAATGACAAACCTAGACAGCATCTTAAAAAGCAAAGATTGCTGACAAAGGTCCGTATAGTTAAAGCTATGGTTTTCCCAGTAGTAATGTATGGAAGTGAGAGTTAGACCATAAAGAAGACTGATCGCCGAAGAATTGATGCTTTTGAATTATGGTGCTGGAGGAGACTCTTGAGAGTCCCATGGACTGCAAGAAGATCAAACCTCTCCATCCTTAAAGAAATCAGCCCTGCGTGCTCACTAGAAGGACAGATCCTGAAGTTGAGGCTCCAGTACTTTGGCCACCTCATGAGAAGAGAAGACTCCCTAGAAAAGACCCTGATGTTGGGAAAGATGGAGGGCACAAGGAGAAGGGGACGACAGAGGATGAGATGGTTGGACAGTGTTCTCGAAGCTACTAACATGAGTTTGACCAAACTGCGAGAGGCAGTGAAGGATAGGCGTGCCTGGCGTGCTCTGGTCCATGGGGTCACGAAGAGTCGGACACGTCTGAATGACTGAACAACAACAACAACAAAGGTGTCAAAGAACACAATTTCCTGGGATTGTGTTCATTTTTCATGGAATTGAAAAAAAAAGTTTTGAGAACATACCAGTTGGAAAAAATTGTGCTCAGGCAGCTAGGGAGTGGTGGGTGGGCAGGGGTAACAGGTAAAACACCTGTCAGGGCTTGTTTTGACCCAATGCAAATCTTTGATATGCGGTCCCTCAGAGCCAGTGTGGTGCCATGGTTAGAGTGTTAGGCTGGGGGGGGCTTCCGGTTTGGTGCCGGATAATGGCGGAGCGGAGCTGAGTCAGTTCCAGTCCCCGGGGGGTTTTAGGGGTCTCCTTGTCTGCGCCAAGGGCCCCTTAAAGCCACGGGAAGAGCGTCCCGTGGACCGCGGCCTCGTGGGTCCCAGACGTGCCGTCTCTGCTCTTGATTGACCCTCGTAAGGGGGGAAAATCAAGCGAGCGGAGCTACCGACACGGGACTGGAGAGGCGGATGCACCCCCCCCGGGAGATCAAAGCAGCAATTCTGCCAGACCTGAGCACCAAGCTTTTCCTGCTAACTTCAAAGAAAAAAGAAGAACCCCGGCTGCTGTAAGTGTGGGACTAATTGGATTTACATTTGAATAATTGGCAACCGGGAGGGATGTTAAAAGGAAGCCCGTCCCTCTCCTTTGTTGTGCAGAGGAGGTAATTAAGCTTCAAGCGGCTGCAGCTGCATTACTAGACACAATGTTGCTACGAAGCACTTTGACAGAGAAGATGGATTAAATCCCAATTTGAGGGATTGAAGATTTTGGAAATATCTCTTCTGTGGCTTTTGGAATTAATTTTGGCACCCTGTCTCAGGGAAAATGGCGCTGGAAAACTAATACGCAGGATGGAAAATTACTGACATTTGACACCCTTTGTTTTCTCCAACCATGCTTGCTTTCGCTTTTAAACTGATTCTAGACCCGGGTATTACCCAGGAACAAAGAACAATCCTTCTGCAATTGGAGTTTGTGAATCGGAAAATGGACTGGTTAGGTCGTAATTTCAAAGAAATTTGTTGTGGAGCAGGAGAGACCAGCCAGATCTGGGAAAATTTTGATAATTTGGAAGTAGACTTCTTCAGGGAACTGGGGCAGGTGCTGGAGAAATGGGACGAATTGATTCAGCAACCCCAGGTAAATGGACGGCCCTGGTGTAGTGAGAAACACAGGGCTGATGTTTTGACTGGAGCTACGAGATTCAGTCTCTGGAGTGGGAGTCCAGAGATGAAGCTGAGAAGATTTTTGAAGACACAAGTGGAAGGAAACCAAAATTGCGAAATGGAGTTGCTGGGAGAGGAGAGCTGGTGCCTCTTGAGGCGCCCAAGGAGGAGATTTATAAATTTTAAGATGATACTGAACAAGGACAACAGAGGGAAATGTAAAGATGAATGGTGGGGGGGCATGGGAGAGAGCAGAAAAATGGTGAGAAGGGGAATAGGGTGAAAATGATAAAAATTGAATTAGGATGGATTTATGGTACCCTGAAGATAGTGTGTTAAGATTTTAGGATTTTGATGTTAAGTTTTAAGATTTTGATGTTACGATTTTGGGAATTTTGAATTAGTGAAGAGATATGTAACTGATTAATAGCAGCAGCTTAAGTGAAAAGAAGTATAAGATTGATTTAAGAATTATTTCATGATACTATAAGATGTTAAGTTTTTATGATATTATAAAAGGTTGGATAATGAATTGTAATGTTAAAAATGGATGTTACCAAAGTATATTAGTATTGAAGGCAGAGGAGGGAAAGCGGGGGAGGTCCCTTTAGAAGATCAGAAACTAGATTTTGTTAAGTAGTAAGAGAAAGATTGGTGTTCCAGTTTAGGTATGTATTGGTTTTGGTTTTGTTTTAATTGTTTTCTTTGTTGATTGTATTTATGTAATGTGTTTTTTATTGTGTTAATGTTGGTGTTTATGTTATGCTATGTGTTTCTCTTGTTTTATTGGAAAATAATAAAAATCTTATAAAAAAAAAAAGAGTGTTAGGCTGGGGGGACTGGAGAAATCCAGGGTTCAACTCCCCACTCGGCCACAAAGCTCTTACTGGGTGACCGTGGGCCAGTCTCACAGCCTAGCCAACTTTGCAGGGTTGTTGTGAGGATGAAATGGGGAGAGGGAGAAAAAGCCACAGACACTGCCTGCAGCTCCTTGGAGGAAAGACAGGATATAAACACAAGAATAAAGAAATGAATTAAGGCAGGGGTCAGCAAACTTTTTCAGCAGGGGGCCGGTCCACTGTCCCTCAGACCTTGTGCGGGGCCGGAATATATTTTGGGGAAAAAAATGAACAAATTCCTATGCCCCACAAATAACCCAGAGATGCATTTTAAATAAAACGACACATTCTACTCATGTAAAAACACGCTGATTCCCGGACTGTCCGTGGGCCGCATTTAGAAGGCGATTGGGCCGCATCCGGCCCCCGGGCCTTAGTTTGGGGACCCCTGAATTAAGGCTTGCTCGCCCCAGAGCATCATGGCCATGTACGACACAATCCACACACCTTTATTTGAGTTTCTGCCATTTAGCATAGCGGCATTGTGAGGATCTTGTGTTTTCCTTCTCGAATATTTCTGCAAGCTGCCTTCGATTGTTCAGAGTGTTCAAAGCTGCAGAGAAAAGAGTAGAATCTCAATCAAGGCTGTTTCTCCTGCTGGCTTTGAAAAGGAGATTTTGGGATTGATTTGGAGCTGGTTTCATTATTCCCCAGCCCCACCCCGACCAAATTCTGGGTTGGGCAGGCACAGGGCACCAAAACCTACAGCAGCAGGAATGCGATGAGCAGTTGACCTTGAGCTCACCTTGATTTGCTAAAAATTGTCATAAGTCAATGCTTGTGCATGTGTGCATATGTATGAATAACAGGGAATTTCCAACTGGAGATTCGTAAGGCCCCACATGACACAGAGAAGGCAAGAGTCACATCTAGCAACACAAAATGTTCTGGCTCCCAGGCAAATGAAGTGGAAGACAGGAACGCTACTTTCCTCTCCAGGCTAATGAGAATTTGATTTCAGAACTCAATCTGCTTTTCCTGATCACAATGGCTGCTTGGGGTTTATATTGTGTCGACGCCATGGATGCTTTGGGAGAGGACAGCACACAATACACAGAAATTAGAAAACAAATGAATGAATGAATACCCCATAGGGGTGGGATCCTTGGGCTTGGGGGCCGCATGTGGCCTCAGGACTCTCACCCCAGGCCACACCCCACCCTCGATCTACTGGAGACCCTGCATTGGAGGGGGCTCTAGATGACCCTTGGGGGTCCCTTCCAACTCTACAATTCCATGAGTATATGATCCTATGAGTGCTTTCCCTTGACTGGAAGGCATCCTTGAATGGTTAGAATGTTTCTTGCATACCTGGATGGAAGATGGAGAGAGGGGGAGGTGGTGTAGAAATCTCAAGAGTTTTGCATGATTTGAATATATCCTTGTACAGTGGTATCCCGCAAGACGAAATTAATTCGTTCCGCAAGACTTTTCGTCTTGCGGAAATTTCGTCTTGCGAGGCACCGTTTCCCATAGGAACGCATTAAAATTTAATTAATGCGTTCCTATGGGGAAAAAAGTCCGGGGGCCCCTTCCGACCGTCACCGGAGCCTCGCCGCGCCGTGTTTTAAAGCTACAGGGAGCGAACAGCAGCACTGCTGTTCGCTCCTTGCAGCTTTAAAACGTGGCGCGATGAGGCTCCGGTGGGGAGAGGCGGCGTCGGATCGCGCACGGCCATCCAAAATGGTCCAGCAATGGTTGCTGCCTTAGATTAAGGCTTCCTAGCTGGCAGTGACCATATAAAGCCACTTCCAGACAACCTCTTTATCAAACATTCATCCTGATCTGTCTGCAGGGATGTCAGATGACGTTAACTATTTCAGGAGCCTTTGTTCCAATTTGTTTGCGGGGAGGTTAGATGACGTTGTGTCAAACAGAGCACCAGTCCCACACTTCCTGGGGTAGATCTACACACAGGAAAAACCCGCTATAAATAAGTCAGAAATTAAATCGTTATAACAAAAGAAAAAAAAACCTATGTAAAAACCGCATAGAAAATTTGTTTGCTCTCTATTGCCACCTGCTGTTGCATGTTCATAACACATTCAAAGTGTTGTTCTTTGACCATTGTGGCTGAGTCCCTAGTATGTTCTGCCATTGCTTTCCTTTATGACAAGAAGTTTGATCTTCCAGGGAAGCAGGTTTTGTCGCGCAAGACCTCCCAAACTGCTATGGCCTCTTTGAGCCTGCTGCTTTTGGCGTAAGAAGAGTACTGTAGCCATCTAGTCCAGCCTCCTGTTCTCACCGGGGGCACCCAGGTGCCCAATTGGGGATCCCAGAAGCAGGACCTGATCACCAGCGCTGATGGGAGCTGGAGTCTAACAACCTTCTCTCGACCCCATCAACATAAGAAGTATGACAGAAGAGAGAGCCTTTTCTGCGGCTGCGTCTATATTGTGGAATTCCCTCCCGAGAGAGGCCAGGCTGGCTTCCTCCTCACTCACTCTTTCCGCCAGCAGGCTGAGCGAAATCTACCTGTTCAAACAGACCTTTCGAAACAGAGGACTCAGGTACACTGGCAAAGAAAAAACGCTTTATATTCATTGCTTATGCATTCTAACACTGTGGCGCCAGATGGCGCTGTGGAGTTCCATTTTTGCCAACCCAATTTCTCATACAAAGTTTGCAACGCATTTAATGGAAACACTTCTTTCATGTGTCTAGATTGAGCCTGAGGCGCAGGCAATGCTGACCACTGGGCTGCTGTCAGGTCAGGCTGTGCTTTAATTCCTAGTTCTAAACGTGTTCTGATGCATTATATTCACTGCTTTTAACTAGCTTGTTTTTATTGCTTTGTATTTTTGTCCGCAAATGTTGTAAGCTGCCTTGAATCCCAACCTGGGAATAATAATAATAATAATAATAATAATAATAATAATAATAATATTTATTACTTATACCCCACCCTTTTGACTGCTTTGCCCCAGCTACTCTGGGTGGCTTCCAGCATGAAAGCTTCCCAATACAGGGCTGCCTTCAGATGTCTCTGTGAAGTCTGCAATTGTCTATCCCCTTGACATCTGATGGGAGGGCGTTCCACTGGGAAGGTGCCACTACCAAGAAGGCCCTCTGCCTGGCTCCCTGTAACTTCACTTCTCACTGTGAGGGAACCGCCAGAAGGCCCTTGGAGCTGGACCTCAGTGTCTGGGCTGGACAATGGAGGTGAAGACACTCCTTCGGGTATACTGGGCCAAGGCTGTTTAGGGCTTTAAAGGTCAGCACCGACATTTTGAACTGTGCTCATAAATGAACTGGGAGCCAATATACAAATGCATTAAACGACGACAAAATCACATTGGCAGTGTCACAGAATAGCCATCCTTGTGTTAAGTGAGTCATGAATAAGTTCTTGATTTGTCTTTTTCTGCTGCCCTGGAGCTGCTGCTAAGTCTGTTTCTTGCAGGGACCTGGTTTTAAGATCTTACAGCCCTCCGTAAAATGCAAACCGCAGCCCAGTACCCTCCTGATGTTGTGGAACTACAGCTCCTGTCAGCGCCAGCCAGTGGGAATCGTAGTTCCCAAAGATGTGCAGGAGTTGGCGCTGGCTGATGCGCACGTACAGAGCTACTCTTTCAGAGCTTAGTGGAAATGCAGGACCCAATTTCCCCTTCCCTCTAGCATACTTCCCTCTGCAGGAAGATCATTCAAACCCGGGCAGCTGCTCTGCCGGGCCAAAGCTCCACCTGTTGGTTCTACCACAACTATAAAAAGCACAGGAGCCTTTTCAGCTGAAGTAGCGGGTGGGAAGGAGGAAGTGGGGAACTTATGACTATATTGCTGCTAGTGGTGGGTTCCCTCCCCCCGAAAAGAAATGGGAAATGGGTCATAGGAGGAACTGACTGCTTTGCTGCAAGCCATGAAGCGGTTTGCTTCTACACACACACACACACACACACACACACACACACACACACACACAGTTTGCTAAACTATCTCACATGTATCCCTCCTTTCCTCCAAATAGCTTGAGGGGTGCTGTATCCTCCCAGCAACCCTGTGAGGTAGTTAAGGATGGGAGGCAGTGATGGATGGGCCAAAGTTGCCCCTGTGAGAGCTTCAAGGCTGAATTTGGCGGTGGAGGAAAGAGCGGGGGTGGGGAGAGATTTGGTCTATTGGTCCAAAATGCTGCAGCCAGACTACTGGCTGGGATTCCGTTTAGATCTCATATAACCTGTCAAAGAAGAAGAAGAAGAAGTTGGAATTTGGATTTGATATCCCGCTTTATCACTACCCAAAGGAGTCTCAAAGCGGCTCACATTCGACTTTCCCTTCCTCCCCCACAACAAACACTCTGTGAGGTGAGTGAGGCTGAGAGACTTCAAAGAAGTGTGACTAGCCCAAGGTCACCCAGCAGCTGCATGTGGAGGAGCGGAGACGTGAACCCAGTTCCCCAGATTACGAGACTACTGCTTTTAACCACTACACCACACTGGCTCTCCAGCAGCACCGGTTGCCTGTTTGTTTCTGGGCCTCATTCAAGGTGTCATGATGGCAGGGGTTGGACTAGATGTAAATAAAATTACACCTGAATGTGAAAGTAAAGCAAGAGCACTCCCTGGTGGGACAGACCAATGTAAATCAATATATACTGTTCTGCACACCAGTAGATTGTGGGAAATGTATAAATTGTCCTCATTGTTATTCTGGCCCCTGGGCCTCTTCAGAGCCACCCTGCAGCATCACAGAGGCAGAAACTTTACAAGGGGTGAGAGAAGCAGAGCTTTAACCTCTGATACAAGCTTTTGCGGAGGCAGCTATTCAGAAGCCAGTGATGTAAAGAGAAAAGAAAAGAAGGCATAGAGGTTTTCACTCCTGGCCACAAGCATCAGTTGCAGGCATGGTCTGCATTTCATCTCAACTCTTCAACTGGTGGAAGGAGGCTGAGAGATGGCAGGGGGGGGGAGTGAGAGGGCAGTGGGAGGTAGTGGTTAAGACACTGAGCTAGGGACTGGGAGCAGAATTGGGAGGCCTTTTGCTGTAGCTGCTCTTGCATGTTTACCTGAGCCAGGTGAGCATTAAGGCTGTAACCATGTCACAGAGATCTGAGGGAGGGCACCAGCTGAGCATGTGGAACAGCCCCAGATTGAATCGCTGGCAGTTCCAGTTTTAGAAATAATCCCCAGAGAACCTCAGCCAGCCAGCAGTAGGCATCCCTAAGTGAAATGGAACAATGTTCCTGCATTGCAGGGGGTGGGCTACATGCTCCCTTCCAACTCCATGTAAGGCAGCTGCTATGTGGTTTGTGTCCATGTAGGAGAAAGGTTGTGGCTGCCCTATACCCCATACATTTAAGGCTCCCCCCCCCAAAAAAAATTCCTGGGAACTATAGCTGCATTTCCCAGCACCCCTAACAAATGACAGTTCCCAGGATTCTTTGGAGGTTAAATGTAGCGTGGCCAAACCGTTCCCCCCCCCCCTGTGTCGAGAGGGAAGTAACGGTTCTTATTTTTAAAAAAAGGATTAAATGAGTTTACATAGATCTCCTGATAGCTCAGGCTTCCTCAAACATGGCCCTCCAGATGTTTCTGGCCTACAACTCCCACGGTCCCTAGCTAGCAGGACCGGTGGCCAGGGATGATGGGAATTGTAGTCTCAAAACATCTGGAGGGCAGAGTTTTGAGGAAGCCTGTGATAGCTATTTATGCACAATAGAGCCTCCAGATATAGAAGCAATATACCCTGGGAGTAGCAGTAAACAGGGCAAGCTGCACCTCATTTCTGGCCTTTGTGGGGAAAGCACCCAGTGTAACGAACCATGGATTATTACGTAAACGAGCCATTGGCTCTGCAGAAGTGTCCCTGCCAGTTCACAGGTGTGCTAGAAAAAGAAGAAGAAACCTTTGCCCAGTCTCATTAAGAACCATGAGGACTGGGATCTTGCTTTTTCTTTTTTTTGCAAGTAGCTCAGTGATGAGGGTGGTCTGCAGCGCAGTGCACCATGGGTAAAGTGGCATTGGGGTGGGCAGGTGGGCAATGTTCAGGCTCTTGGGCAGGAGAGATGGATGCTGCCTTCTGTACCAAGGTTTCTTTCTTACTGCCAGCCTGTGCCCCATTGCATGCATCCTCAGGGTGCCTTGTGGGTGATGGAGCATCATGGGCACAGCTCAGCAGCAGAACACCTGCCTTGCATGCAGAAGGCCCCAAATTCAATCCCCAATGGCATTTCCAGGAAAGCTGGGGGAGATCCTAATCCTTGAGGTGTCAGGTACACACCGCTTTTGAGGTACTGGTCAGCAGACACCCCCTGCAATGCCCCACCTCTGGAAACAGACCCCAAAGCACAGCCTGATGAGATTCTGAACCCCAATGTCTTCTTGAAGAAAGAAGTCTATCCCACAGCACATGGGCCTGAGCTGACACAGTGGTCCAAGTTAACCTGGTCCTGGGGGAGAACACCATATTCCTGTATTCTTAAAACCCACCAGCTGAAATTCAGGAAAAAATAAAAACTCTTTTCTCATCAAAGCTGAACACAAGATCATGAATAAAACATATGGCATATCGTTTATTTTGCATAATTGCTCTGTTAAGCCAGGGCAAGGGACAAAAGGCCGACACGAAAAACAGTAAAATGCTTCTGAGATATGGGCCCACAGACATCATCAAGCTGGTCCTCTTCATCATGAGGGCTAGGAACTTGATTTTTTTTTTTAAGTACAAAAAAAGAAAAAAAGAACTAGAAATTATCCAGATGCTGAATTCTGCACTCATTACTAAAAAGTTATTGTTGCTTTTAAATTGCAAAGTGGTTGGTGCCATATTTTTGGGACGCCCGGAGAGCAATCCTTGCGCTTTGGCAAACAATGGCTGAGTTTTGCAAGACAGAAATGAGAATCACTGTGGGTTTTTAAAAGAATTTATCCTGATCTTTCATTTTTCCTTCTCAGAAAAGACAGCACTGCATTGTTACACTATTCAATATCGTATACATAACATCTGGAACACGAGAGGAACAGTCTTCCCCTCTATCCAAAGCCTGGGGTGCACCCCACTTTCAACTGCGATTTCTGAAAGAAGACAGTGGTAGATTCCAAGAATTCAGGCTTCATGACAAATGTAAGTACATTTCAATGACGATCTCCAGAACAAGGTTCCCATAATGTCATTTCAATTCTTACTCCCCACCTCCCTAGAACAGGTGAGCAGGATGATGCCTGGATTGGGGTACAGAGAGAGACAGGTGTGTGTGTTCTTTCCCCCCCTCTGAAGGCGGGGGAATGGAAGACATCACCAGGAACAACAGGTGGAAAGGAAACCTGCTCAGATTAAATCTACTTGTTTCCAGAATTGTGTGAGTGCCGAGGGAAGATCGCAGCCCTGTCCCGTTTCACATTTAGAGAGGGATGGACACAAAGGGGACCCACGTGAACCCCGAAATCCTCAACAATGCAACAACAACAAAAAGCTTTTGTGCTACTGATGCTCTTTATGGCTTGGAAGAGTCTCCCGTCCTGAAGCATTACAAGAAAAAAAGAAGCCAAGAGCAGGGGTAGGCAACCTAAGGCCCGTGGGCCGGATGCGGCCCAATCGCCTTCTCAATGCGGCCCGTGGACGGTCCAGGAATCAGCGTGTTTTTAAATGAGTAGAATGTGTCCTTTTATTTAAAATGCATCTCTGGGTTATTTATGGGGCATAGGAATTCGTTCATTCCCCCCCCCCCCAAAAAAAATACAGTCCGGCCCACCACACGGTCTGAGGGACGGTGGACCGGCCCATGGCTGAAAAAGGTTGCTGACCCCTGGCGAAGAGGGTTCCACTAATGAGTGAGGCCCACTTTTAATTGCACAGGTTATGGGAGGAAACGGGGCCAGCTTGAATGGTGGATACCTTGGGTCTCATCATCCCAGAAGGGAAACACCACACTTGCTTGTCTGGGTTTTCAGAGAACAAAGGTACCTGAAGGCTTCCTTCAGGACAAGCCATGCCTACTTTTTCCTTGACTAGCCAACTGCAGCCAGCTTCGATGCCCCCCAACTCCCCCCCCCCGACTCCTTTGTTGTTCCCAGTGCCGGCTGGCATCCCAGTTCCCCTATACATTGTGGGGAGAGCACAATACCCTAAACACATACACAGCATCCAAGTCCTGGTGGGGGGCCTTGGCAGCTGCTGGGAAGGGGGGGGGGCACGTGAGAAAGTTGCTAGCCCAGCAGGGTGAACCGTTGGGGTGGGGGCAGGCGGACCCCTCCATTTCATTAACACTGCTCGAGGGAGATAACATGCAAGACCTGAACACACGAGTGAAGACGCTAGTGAAACGAGTGCTCGGCAACGAGTTCCTCTATATGCCTCGGGTGTTCACAGGTGACGGAATTACACAGCGCTTTAAGCATCATTTCGGGGTGCAAATTCTGCCCCCGTTCCCTGACATCGTATAAACAATAATACAATTTTGAGATATATATATATATATATGTATATATGTATAAAAGGTTATGGCGTAGGGTGTTTTTTTTTTTTTTTAAAAAAAAACCTAAACACCCATTGAGCTTTTAAAAATCCCTGATGATCGCACACTGAGCATCGTCCATTCATCGGGCTCCCCAAGTCCTCGCAACTGCTTTTTGACTTTGCACACGCGGCTTTCCCCAAAACGCAACCGGTTCGCGGCAGGTCTGCCGGGAAGGAGGGAAACAGAGGCCTCGCCGAAGGTTCCACCCAAGTTGGGAACGAGCCGGACTCCCTCCGCGACGCCTCTCCTGCAGCGCTTCTCCTTCCCAGAAGTAGGAAGGCTTTGGCAGTCTTTGACAGAAGTTAGAAAGGATGGGGGGGAGTCACAAACGCTCCTCCCTTCCTGCGTCGCTACACGGAGGCCCCGAAAAACTGCACTGTCTGCACAGATTGTTTTCCCATCCTTATTCCGAAAAGGGAGGGAACATGTTCAGCTCGGGAAACTCTTCGTTGTTGTAGCTGGCTCCCTGTTCCCCCAGCATGGACAACATGTCCTGTAAATGAAAGGGAATTCAAAAATGAGGATGAAATGATCGTTGCCTGGGCGCACTGTATCTTCTAGGACAGGCAGAAAGTGTTTCCTGAATGCAGGAGAAGGGTTTCCTACTTGCAAACATTTAACAACGCCCCCTAAAATGAACCCCACCCTCAATTGTGCTATGTAAAACCTTTATCTGTATCAACTCAGATCGCTTCTGCATCATACATTTAAAGCACCCTTACACCACTTTAAAGGGACCCAGGTGGCGCTGTGGGTTAAACCACAGAGTCTAGGGCTTGCCAATCAGAAGTTCGGCGGTTCGAATCCCTGCGACGGGGTGAGCTCCTGTTGTTCGGTTCCAGCTCCTGCCCACCTAGCAGTTCGAAAGCACATCAAAGTGCAAGTAGATAAATAGGGACCGCTCCAGTGGGAAGGTAAACGGCGTTTCCGTGCGCTGCTCTGGTTCGCCAGAAAGCAGCTTTGTCATGCTGGCCACATGACCCGGAAGCTGTCTGTGGACAAACACCAGCTCCCATGGCCTATAGAGCGAGATGAGCGCCGTAACCCCAGAGTCGGACACGACTGGACCTGATGGTCACGGGTCCCTTTACCTTTACACCACTTTAATAGTTTTGGCTTCCCGGAAAGAATCCCGGGGACTGTTTGTTAAGGGTGCTGTGAGAGGATCTAGAGCTGCCGCCGGTCAGTGTAAACAATAATGAATTAGGTGGACCAACAACATCGCTCAGTATAGTGCAGCTTCTTGGGTTATCAGCACTTTTAAATAAATCAAAGATGGGGAAATAAGAGTCGGCTGCTGGAGGTTTAAATCCTAGTTTGGATCCCTAGCAAGAGGAGCCTTGGTGTCTTGGCTTCCATTTATAAAATGGGGGGGGGGGGGTGTTCCTGCAATCGTGGCGGAGGGGAGATTGACTGACCGGGAAGACTTCCGACTGGTTTGGCGGCGGCTGCTGGGCGTGCGACTCGCTTGGACTCTGTCCGTGGTGCTGACCCTGCCACTGCGACCACACGGCGACCCCCTCCGCTGCCCGGGGCTGGAACGGGGCTGGGGCCTGCCCGCTCTCTCCAGCAGCTTTGAAAGGAACAAAATGCGGTTAGTGCCAAGTGTAGGAGACAGACTGTTCTTTCCCCATGCCCTTGATAACACACTTTGATCTAGATTGACTGGTTTGGCTTAGAAGGAGTTGGTGGGCGGAAACGCCCTGCTTTGGGCTGCAGAAAGAGGTCTAACAATCAGAAGTGGGGCAGAAGCTGGATCCCAGGTGGATACTGTTCCCGGCAACCATGAAATGATTGTGCGATTGATGGCATGCTTCGAATAACCCTTGCATTGTTACATAGACTTTGGACATATTGGAGAACTGAAATTTGGATGAACTATAATATGCCGTTGATTAAGATACTTAAAGCACCCACTGAGGGGAGTCCTAAGATTTGGGAGAATCTTGTTTTATTTTAAACTTTTCTTTTATTGAAAAATGTTAATCATTATTTATTTTGTAAAACCAATAAAAATTATTTCAAAAAAGAAGAAATGATTGTGCGATTGTTTCCAAGACAAACACATTTAAAAAGATGTAGAATATTAATTAGCTAAAAGCTTGGTTGAAGGGAAATGCTATTTCCTGGTGCCCTAAGATATGCAAGGAAGGTGCCAGGTGAGCCTCTCTGGGGAGAGCATTCCATAAGCGGGGAGGCCACTACAGAAAAGGCCCTGTTCTCATGTTGCCAGCCTCTGGACCTCTCTTAGAGGAAGCACATGAAAAAGGGACTCAGATGATGATCTCAGGGTCCAGGTAGGTTCATATGGAGAGAGGCGGTCCTTGTGGGCTCTTGTTATGTTCAGGCATGGTCTCCCCAGCCCTAGCACGAGATGCCTGGAATTGAACCTGGGACTTTCTGCAAGCAAAGCAAGTGTTCTTCTGCTGAGTTCCGGCCCTTCCCGCTGTGCTCAACATACACGCCCATCATTTCACTGCTGAACGAGGAACTGCACAGCGACAGAGCCCTGCCTCTTCAGTGGAAGGATCCACGCTTGCAACTTCCAAACCTAGTGGGGAACACTCACCAAAGCTGGCGTTGCGGCTGGCAAGGCTTGGGTAAGCAGAGCCACCTGGCGAAGCTGTGGAGCCTTGTGTCGACATGGGGCTGAAGGAGGATGGGGTGCCTTGGAAGGTGCCCATGGCAAAGGAAGGCGGCCGAGTCTTAACAGCCTGGGAAGCCACTTGCTAGAAGAGGACGAAAAAGAAATTTAAACGGTGAGCAGATAAATAAAAAGCAACTGGTAGGTTATAGGAAGCTGGAGTGTTATGTCCTTGCAGGAACAAAATGTCCTTCCTTGGAGATTTCTAAGCAGAGGCTGGATGGCCATCTGTTATGTATAATCTCGTTGAGATTCTTGCATCGCAGGGGGTTGGACTAGATGACCACCAGGGGTCCCTTCCAACTCTACAGTTTTATGATTCTATGAGGCAGAAACTTCCTATACTCCTAAACCAGGCCCAGCTCCAGCTCCTCCAGCAAACACGGCAGCTTGTGACTATTCGACACAAAACTGTGGCTAAGCCCACTTTGTACTAGGGATGCCCATATATACGGTTTGCAGGAAAAAGACAAAAACTACCTGGGCTGTGAAAGATGTGCGTGTCGTCCCTGAAGCCCACGTGGTCCCGGAGACCTGATCGGGGTTGGAGTGGCGAGAGATCTGGGCCAGGATCTGCCCCGCCGAGGCTGAATGCGGTGCCGTGGGCAGCTGCTGCTGAATGACGTTCACGGGGGGCACCATTGTGCTGCTCCTACAGAGGCGAGGAAGAGGGCAGGGTTAGGGGAGGAAAGGCCAGTGTGGCTGAAGAGGCATGTGGAGAGCTGGCATGCCATTCATTCCTACATTTGTTCACTCAGTTTCTATCTCGTCTTTCTTCCGAGGAGCTCAAGGCAGCATACGTGGTCCCCCGCCCCGCCCACTTTCATGTAGGTTAAAAAGGAGACTGTGAACTTGATGGGAGACTGTGAACTTGATGGCTGAGTGGGGATTTGAACTCTAAGCGCTGCACTGCGGAGGTTGGGCTAAGCTGGAAAGGAACCTCAGCCAATCGCAGGAGTCTTGAGACTGTTTCTTGGACCTCACCTGAAGTTCTCGGTGGGACGCGGAGCTATGAAACTGCTTCCCTGGGAGAAGAGGGACTGGCTGGCGGGCAGAGAGCCAGAAGAGACGGCTTTCGTCTGGTCTGATTGAGAGAGAGAAGCATGGTTAGTCCCAACCTGGCCACCCAAGAATGGAGTATTGGGCAGTATCCAATGGGCCTTATTCCAAGAGACTGGCTCCCTCCTTGCCCTTCCTGCTGGCAGATGAAGATGATTTTATTCTGACAGGCCTTTTGGAAATTACACTGGTACCTCAGGTTACAGAAGCTTCAGGTTACAGACTCTGCTAACCCAGAAATAGTACCTCGGGTTAAGAACTTTGCTTCAGGATGAGAACAGAAATCGTGCGGTGGCGGCACAGCGGCAGCGGGAGGTCCCATTAGCTAAAGTGGTACCTCAGGTTAAGAACTGTTTCAGGTTAAGAACGGACCTCCAGAACGAACTAAGTTCTTAACCCGAGGTACCACTGTACTGTTTTTAAGGAAAGGGCTTTTGACACTGCTGTGCTGCTTTTTTATTATCTATGTTTCAATCTGCCTTTGTACTATTTTGATTCCATTATAGTTTAAACAAACTTGTTTTAAAATATGCTTTTAGCTTCTTGTACTTTCTCTGTGCCGCTTTAACTTGTGTAAGTCGCCTTGAGTCCCGACCTGGGGAGAAGGCAGGATTTATAAATGAAAAGAGCTAAATAAGGAACAAATCCACCACCCTGTAACTTGGCTTCTTGCAGCGAGGGAACCGCCAGAAGGCCCTCGGCGCTGGACCTCAGTGTCCGGGCAGAACAATGGGGGTGGAGACACTCCTTCAGGTATACCGGACCGAGGCCAATTAGGGATTTAAAGGTCAGCACCAACACTTTGAATTGTGCTCGCAAATGTACTGGGAGCCAATGTAGATCTTTCAAGACGGGTGTTATGAAGTGGGGCACCAGCACTGCCCACTCTTGGCTGCAGTAGCTCTACCACTTGGCAGGACCAGGGCGGTGAGCAGGACTAATGCTGGATCCCACTCATAGGAAGCTACCTCCTAGCAAAAAGGCTGCTTGGGCCCATCTTGCCCAGGACTGTTGACACTGATGGCGGCGCCTCTCTGAGGTTTCAGGTGAGGTCGGACGTCCCCAGCCCTACCTGGATATGCTCCTGGGGACTGAACTTGGGACCTCTGGCGTTCCCCAAGATTTCTCTCTTTTTTCTCCCAGGGGATGGACTGACATGGCTACCGATTACCGGCTCTGATTCCCGACCCCCGACCCCAACCCCCTCACCTGTGCCGATGCTGCTGTAAATTTCACTGAAGCGAGGGTCCCGCTCCTGACTGAAGAGGGTCTCTGCTTTCTCCAGAGGTTTGCCATGGTCCGGGCCGGTGGAGGCCACCGGTTGAACGGCAGCCTGGAAGGAGATTGGCAAACACAGGGTTGCACAGTCAGCTCAATCCTACTCCTCTGAAATCAACGTGCCTAAGGTCAGTCAAACCCATTAACTGCAGAGAGTCTACTCTCGAGTATGACTGATGCTGGATACAATCTGCAGGCGTCAACATCCACACTTAAAACTAAATAAGTGATTAGCCCAGGGATTTATTTCCATTTCCGTCCCCAACCCTGTCCCGAGAGTTCAGGGCACCACGTGCCACTCCTCCTCCCCCCCAAATTTTATCCTCTCAACTACCCCGGCTGGTGGGTTAGGCTGAGAGATGGCAACTGGGCCCCTGGACACCCCAATAAGCTTCACAGCTGAGCAAGGATTGGAATCTAGGTGTGTGCTCACATAAATCCTGCAACATGCTACTTAAATGAGAATGGACGGGGTGGGGGGATCCTATTTGGATTGCCACTCCACAAAATCTATGTTTTCAGTTGGTTGCATGCAAAGGGGGCAGGCAGGCTGAACGATGGCTGAAGAGGGGAGTTATGTGAAAAAGAGTCATTTCTTCCTCTCGTGCCACTGCAGTCCTGTATTTTAAATTTGTATTTTAATCTGTTATTTTAAATTGATCGTGTTTATGTTTTTTCTTTTTTTCTTTTTTGCTGTGATTTTAATTGATGTTAGCCGTCCTGAGCCCGGTTTTTTGGCTGGGAAGGGCGGGGTATAAATAAAATTTTTATTTATTATTATTATTATTATTATTATTATTGAACGACTCCTCTAGTCGCCAATGGCGACTGGCAGCTCCACAGAGGTGAGCGCCCCGAGTTCCTTCCAGTGGAGTGTGCGGTCTGCCAAAGGAGGGACACAGTGATCCGTGTCAGTGGGTGTGCTTGTGGGTGCCCTCTGCCAGATCTCAATTTGGGGCAGGGAGCTGGGACGAGTCCCCGCAGAAACTCTTGAAACCTTTGCCGATTTACCTGGGCGTGGTCGTAACTGGCTAAGCTCTCCCTGACAGGGACCACGTCGACGTCTGTTGGCTGCGTCGCCTGCTGCCTGAAATGCAAGCCATTGAGAGGTTAGGAGCCAGTCGTGGGTCTGAGGAAAGGGCCACAGAGCCAGGAGAGCAACTGAGAAGGGCTTACAAAGTGCTCCGACACCTATGTGCCCCAGGGGGCCTTGGGATACATCCCTCACAGAGCAAAGGGCCCCAGGGTGACTCCAGCCAGCCCCCCGCTTACCTCGTCGCCAGCTGGGCAGGACTCATCTCCAAAGGCAGGCTGGCGTTCGGGCCCAGTTGGGGCCGCTGCATCTGATTGGCCAAGGCAGGCCGGGATTCCTGGCTGGCGTTCCTGGGGGGTCATCCGGGAAGGGAAGGTCAGGGATCAGAGGGAGCCAATCACAACCCTCAGAGCGTTCCAGTGAGCCAGGGAGTCTTCATGCCCCTCCCTCCTCTCAAGGCTGTTTTCGGGACCTGCTAAAGTCTTTTTCGCTACCCCAGACACACAATTCTTTTTACACATATCTGTTGGTTTTAAATCTGCATTTTGATAAATTTCAGGCACATTTGTTTTTAAAGCTTGACTGTAATCAGTTTCAAAACAAAACACGTCACACTGTTCTACATAAGCGACTCCATAATAAATGCAAAATCTGGCTTTAATTTCTCTGAAGCTCCCCGCCCGAAGCTCGTATATGGAAATGGGATGGATGAGTGTATGGGTGTGTGGGGTTCTCCCCACCCCCAAGTGAAGGGGAAGAGATACACTGTGCATAAGCTTACTCAAGCCGACTGCCACAACCCTCTCTCAAGAGGCCACCTGCCCCTCCACGACACTACAAAAATATTTTAAAAATAGACTGTAAGATGGGCAGCGGGCAGAAAATTGAGAGCAGTCTCCAATGTTGGCGCTACTCAAAACAGAGCTACTGAAATCAATCAACATAACTTAGTTCCATTCATTTCAATGGGTCTACTCTCAGTAAAACTTAGCTGGAGATGATTCTTAGTCTTTAGCTCAGCCTGCAAATGTGTCCCAGTTTCAGATTTGGGGATGGTGAATGTATGGATTCACTCAAGGAAATGACACCAACATGACAATATGGGGCAGACCAAGAGGAGAGCTGGTGTCCTGATGGCTGAGGGGGGCGGCATTATGGGTTGCATCCCATGCCAGTCCTACTCAGCAGCAGACCCACTGAAACTAATGAACCTCCTGCTGCAGATCTAGGCCTATGGCTGGCCACTGTGAGAACAGGATGCTGAATGGGCCATTGGCCTGATCCAGCAGGCTTTTCTTATGTTCTCCAAGGTAATCATGTTCTGTAGGTCTGCTCCAATTAAGGCTAGCGTATTCCCTGACATCACAGCAGCCTGTCCAATCAAGAGCAAAAAGAGGGGGATACTCAGAGCAGACAGGCGGTTTAGACCAAGGGAAGGGCAGAAAGTAGACTGAGATCTGCGGGAAGAGCTCGGGGCAATTTTACACTAGATCAACAAGGGTTTCTGACCCCAGAGCAAGAAAAAGCAAGTTTTCCCACCTAGGTTAGGCAGCTAAAATGAAGAAATCTGAACTCATAGCAGATTTTTGTGTGTGCGCAAAAGAGCTGTGACCTCTAGCACTGGAAACAAATCCCTACACTCAGGAATGGGATTGGAGGCTCCTTGCTCCTTAATTCTAAGCGTGGCAGCTAACTAAGTTCCAGTCAGGGCAGACATATGGAAATCTATGGACCTAAGTTAGCCTGTCCACTGATTTCAGTGAGCCCACTCTGCATAGGACTAGAATAGGGTACTCAAAGGCCACATTCACACCATAAATTTAAAGCATGGTGATGCGACTTTAAAGAGCCAGGGCTTCCCCCCAAGGAATCCTGGGAGCTGTAGTTGATGCTGAGAGTGTTTAGGAAGAGTGCCATGTTCCTTTCCCAGATCTACAATTCCCAGAGAGGCTTATCCCTCTTTCCCACGAAACTCTGGGAATTATAGTTCTGGGAGGGGAACAGAGGGTACTCCTAACAACTCCCAGCACCCTTAACAAATGACATTTGCCCTAATTCTTTGAGGGAAGCTGTGACTTTTCAAAAAGTAATGTGCCCTGCCTAATTTTGCACCTGGCTGGTGGGTCTTGGGGTTCAACTGAACAACAGCAGCAGCAGCAGCAACAAAAAAGGCTAAGGAGATTTGACATTCCAGAAGCAGAAACTTATTATAATGCATTTTGCTTAAAAAGTGGCTGGAATGATGCTAAGGAGGGGGATTTTTTTGGGGGGGGGGAGACTGCCAAGCCCCCTCCACCCTGCTTTGAGGGCACAGTGAAAAAGCAGGCACTGCTGCCAGTTTGGTGGCACAAGGGGTCCCCGTGTACGTACTTCACATTGGTGTTGGTACAGATGATGTACTCTATCTCATCTGAGTAGGGGTTCTGGAAGGTGAAGGAGCTAGTTCTCATCCAGAGCCATTCTTGGTTCTTGGACCGGAAACGGAACATGACGGACAGAACTTGGCCTTTTAACTTCACCACCTGGAAAAACGGGGGTGGGGTGGGGGTTGGTTTTGGTTTTACGCCGGCAACAGCAGCAGCCACAGCAGAGGGGCGGAAAGGAAGGCCCCCCCCAAGACGTGCACTTCCTGAAAGGGCAGCGCTTATCCTAAGACCCAGGATCAGAAGAACCCCAAATAAAGCTCCGCCCCTTTGGAGCTTCCCAATCTTAGCCCCCCACTTCAGCTTTCTAAAAAATGCCAGCAAAGGGGGCTAGTGCAAGGGATGAGATTGGGTGGGGGGCTGCAACTTGCCTGCCCTCTTTTAATGCCACCACTGGCTACAATTCCTCCTTGCCTGGGATTTTGGAGGTTGCTTTCTCTGGGGCAGGGATTCCCCCTATGCCTTTCACCACCCCTGCTTTGCACCCCAAAGGTGGTTTTGCCTGGCTGGATATGTTTCGTCAAACCGTGATCCTGCCTCTTGCTCACCTGGACAGAAGGCAGAGAGGCATCTCTCTCTCTGTGTGTGTGTGTGTGTGTGTGTAGGAACAAATCTATTCTACAGAACTCAAATTTATGTTCTTGGCCCCATCCACTTTTGACACTGGCCCCACCCACCAGTGGCATGTGGCCCCCGGAAGGTTGCCAAGAACGGAATGTGGCCCTTGAGCTGAAAAAGCATTTCTGCAGCCCGCGCTGGGGCACCTGGCAGGTATTTGTTTCCATTTTCCGCAGATGTTGATGGTTATGGGGTGGAATGCAAGATTGTGAAGGTCGTGAAAAGCCAGCTTCCCTCCCTCCCTCCCTCCCGGGGATTTGGAAAGATGGCCTGAAGTTTGGCTCCAGACCGGGGAACGGATTGTTCTATAAGGCAGGCTTGTGTGCAACCTCTGGATCTTGCTGAACTACAACTCCCACCAGCCCTGACGGCAAGCGTGGTCAACGGCCAGGGAGGAGCAGGATAGGAGTTGTAGTTCAGCAACCTCAGGAGGGCCCGAGGCTCCCCCTGCCTGCTGGGTGTGTGCTGGGTTGTTGTGCAGATGCCAGCCTGAATCAGTCATGGGCTCGTGGCCGGTTTACCTGCTGGAAGCTGTCCCTCAGAAGCTGGTGGTCTTCTGGGTGGCAGAAGTCAACGATATCCTTTCCCAAGAGTTCCTATTTTGGGGGGGCGGGGAGAGAGAGAGAGAGAGTCAGAGAGGGAGTCAGAATGTCACTGTTGAAGGCAGGTTACCTCTGAATAATACCAGTTGCTGGGAATAGCAAGTGGGGAGAGTTGTTGCTGTTGCACGTGGGTCTCCTTGTGGGCTTCCCTATGGGGCATCTGGGTGGCCACTGAGAGAACAGGATGCTAGGCTAGGAGGCCCCCCCCCTGTGGTTTTTATGAGTTCTTATTAGTAAGGCAGGGCTCTTGCATTCCCTCTCTACCTTCCTGGAGGCATCTGACTGGCTCCTGCAAAAACCACATGGTGTGCTATACTAAGGTTACCAGATTTTTTCCCCAATGAATCTGGGGACACTTTTCAACTTCAGTAGGAATGATAGGATTTTGTCAGAGGAAACCCAGCCAGATGGGCGGGGTATAAATAAATTGTTGTTGTTGTTGTTGTTGATTTGTAAATCCGGGGACTGTCCCCGGGAAACCTTATGCTATATGCAGCTTTCACTGATTTGAAAGCTGCATTCGACTCAATTTCGCAAGTAAGACTCTGGAATAAGCTGAACTCCTCAAGTACAGTATAGACCAAAGACTACTGTACTTGATTAAATACTTATACAGAGATACTGTGATGAAAGGCACACTGCTCTACAAATGGACAACTTACAGGATTTGTACCAGCCACAAAGGGAGTTAAGCAAGGCTGTATTCTAGCCCCGGCACTGTTTAACTTAAATATAAATGATATAGTCCAGGATGCTGGCCTAAGTGGGCTTTTGGCCTGGACCCAGGGAGTCAATGTGCACCCAGCTCTTGCTGGGAAGCCCTTCCTCCAGTTCCCCGCACCTGCGGCTGGTAGCCAACGGTGGCCACGCAGCGGTGGTCGACGAAGGTGAAGAGGCAGTCGGTGTTGTGCCGCGATATGAACTCGGTGGGCTGGCACACGGTGTTCATGTCCACGCAGCTGGGCGAGCTTGTGACCTGCAAGGGAAGGGAGACGCCAAGGTGTTAGGGGCCGGTTACAGAGAGGGGGCTAGGCAGGAGGGATTGGGCTTCCCGCTTGGAGGAGAGACAGCCCTTTCCCCTGTAAGAAGGCAAGTCAGCAAGTGAGGGGAGGCAGGAAATTGCAGAAGGCTCCTGATTATTTCTCTTATTTCTCTCTTTGGCAGCGGATTCTCCCCAAGAGCTGGGAGAAGCGAGGGAGCAGGGAAAATGGCCCTAATCTCTGCCATGCGCTCACCAAACTGGCCATCTCGCGGGGATTCTTTAGCCATGAATCCCACATTGCAGGGGGTTGGACTAGATGGCCCTTGGGGTGCCCTTCCAACTCTCCTACGATTCTATGAAAGTGGCCTCAGGCAAGCTGCCAGCCCCACCCTGGAGCAACACACGGTACAGTAATTGTGGTCCAGCTTTTGAGGCTGTCAGCTAAGGTATGAAGAAGGCTCAGCAATCGATGGCAGCCTGGTTCCCGCGTCCTTTTGGGGCTTGAGGGAGGAAAGGCTAACTCACCTGCAGCCTGCCAATGGCCACCAGGCAGAACTTGCTCCCCTGTCCAGCATCTGGGTCGTCATCTGGGAGGGAGACCCCTGTGGGTGGCAAGAAGGAGGAGTTTGAGCTCAGAGCCAGCACAGGCTTTTCTCAAAGGTGGGTTCTGGTCTTAGTGGGTTAAAAAAAAAAATGTTATTAACCCCAAGAGGCTGGTAAAATGGGAGAAATTTGGTGGAGGTGGAGAGGGACCAGCACTATGTGAAACAGTGAAACACTTCTGAACCAAGGGGTAATGAGAAGCCTTTGAAAACGGGGGTCTCTGTGCAGAAACTCTCAAGGGGTAAAATCAGTGGGTATCTTGGATGCCAAGTCATCCTAGGCTGCAGAAGGATAGGCCAGGGGGCGCTCTGTGTGAAAGAGAGAGAGAGAGAAAATGTGTGTGTGTGTGTTGGATGGAGAAAGGAGGGAGAAAAAATGACAGAGGGGAAGAGGAAAGGAGGCAGTAAATTTTTAAAAATTGCTAGTGAAAAAAAAGAAAGAAAGATGAGGGTAAGAGGGAAGTGAAGGAACCTCAGAAAGGGAAATTGTCAGTTATGTAGAAGAAAAATTAAAACAAGGGAAAGAAAATCTGAGCAAGTTAAGATGGTTTTATTTATGCATGGATGCAACCTGAGCATAGGGTGGAGGGGCTCACAGCATTAAAACTCCAGCAGATATTGCCTCCTCATTAAGTTCCCAGCAAGATGATCAAATTGTAGCTTTGGATCCAGTGCAGAGCAGGACAATCCTCTGTGCCTGCAGCTTCCAGCATCAGCCAACTCTCTCTCTCTCTCTCTCTCTCTCTCTCTCTCTCTCTTTCACACAGAGCGCCCCCTGGCCTATCGTTCTCCAGCCTAGGATGAGTTGGCATCCAAACAGGTAAGGTGGGAAAAGACCCACCCACTGGTCTCCATGGCAACCAAGCCCACTCTTTGGACATGTCAATGGCAGTACTTCAGCGGACAGCTGGAATCTTGCGAAGAAACTTGTCTGAGCAGTTCAGCGGCTTCTTCTACTAAACTCTACACCCACTGGATACAAGATCACAGGCCTGGAAGGGACTCGTGAACACCGTCCAGACTTCCCGCCCCCCTGAAAAAAAAAAACCTATAACACTTTATTTTTAGAAGAACAGGACTTCAAAGTAACAGGAAATAAATGAACTAGCAGAAACATTAAAAAGGTGGTCTTCCAGAATGAGACATTCAGGTGAGGTTACCTGCCGGGGGCCAGGCTTTGATGTAGCCTGTGCAGTGGACCACGACAAAATGAGGCTCGCCATCCTTCACAGCACCCAACCCATTCCTGGAAGGAGGGAACAGAGAGAAATATGTTGCCAGGCTTGCACATTTGCTGATCTTACCAGGGTGGGGGGGATGAGAGGCCATCAGAACTCCCAGCAAAGCAACCTGCCATCAAAAACCTCAGCTCTACCTCCTGCATTGATCATTAAACAAATGTGAGAGGCAGCGGTGGTACAGAGTATCAGACTAGGGCCTGGAAGATCAGAGTATGAATACTCCGCTTTGCCACATGAAGCTAACATTAGGCTGCTCGCTACCCCTTCTCAGCCAACCAAGCCCTGGCTCCCTGAACAACCAGTTTTACCGGGTCCTGTTTCTCATAAAGCTGAGGCGGTTCATGGAGACTGGATCCACCGTGGCGTTGCCGCATCTATGGAGCGAAGAACAGAAACAAACTCACGTTACTTCCATTTTCACCCAAAGATTCTGGTTCCTCCTGCCCCCTGCAAGACGTTTGTATTTTCACTTAGGGACCAAGCTGGCCCACAGACCCTTTGCCTGCTTCCTTGCAGCAGATCTACACAGATTTCTTTCCATGCAACCTGGCCAGGGAGCACTCTAAAAACCAATCTGTGGTTGCTTCTGGTCATGAACCTAAGAGTCTGCTGGATCAGGCCAGGGACCCATCTAGTCCAGCGTCCTGTTCTTGCAGTGGCTGATCGGATGCCTCTGGGAAGCCCACAAGCAGGAACTGAGGACAAGAGCCCTCTCCCCTCCTTTTATTCAAAAACAATGCAGTTGCCTATGAATGGGACAGCTAACCATTTCTGGGGACTTTTAAGGCTGAAGGGGAGAAACCTGGAGCAGGAACCCACAAGCCCAGCCCAGCATTTAATATGTTTTTAAATTTGCTGTTAAGTCACCTGGAGACTGCTATATATCAGGCAACTGACGAACTGAATATTAATAATAATACTCTCTCCTTCCTCCTCACCAACACAGCAGTGACGAGTGTGTGAATTAACACTCGTTTCAAAATCTCCCCAATCCATTTATATTTTACAGCAGGAGGCTTAAACAAATTAAAAAATACAATTGATATACAGATTTGGCAGTTCGCTGAGCAAGTGGTTAATGGGGCTTTCCTTCTGCGCAACAGATTTTCTACATAAACCAGGTTCCTATTGGAAGCTTTGCTTGGATTTTCTCAGGGTTGCATTTTTATTTAAAGGTTTGTTCCCTGACCTGGGTATGAACCAGTGGTATAGAAGTAAATTCTTAATACACTACATTGTTGGCATATTTCTTAACAGAAGCATGGCCTTGAACGATCTCTCCCTTTCTGAAAGTTCAGCAATGAATTTATTACCGTATTTTTCGCGCCATAGGGTGCACCGGACCATAGGGCGCACCTCGTTTTTAGAGGAGGAAACAAGATAAAAAAATATTTTTTTCTGGTTTTCCTCCTCTAAAAGCCCTGTTTTTTTGAGGATCAGCTAAAAGTTTTGCAGCTTTTTTTGCAAAGGGGAAAGCCCTATTTTTTTGAGGATCAGCTAAAGGTTTTGCAGCTTTTTTGCAAAGGGAAAAGCCCTGTTTTTTTGAGGATCAGCTAAAAGTTTTGCAGCTTTTTTGGCAAAGGGGGAAAAGCAAAGCTCCTTTTGCAAAGGGGGAAAAGCAAAGAGGAAAAGCCCCGTTTTTATGCGGTTCAACTCACAATTCTGCAGCTTCTAAAGGAAAGGGAGCCTTTTCTACAGTTTCCAGACATATAATCTAATCAGCCAGTCACATGTAGCTGGGGAAACAAACAACCTCCCTCTGCAGCACATTCAAAAATGGAGGCCTGGGCAAGAGGGCGAGGCTGAAAGGGAGCAGGGAACTCTTATCTCTCTCCCGATCTCCTGCTGATCAGCTGCTGAGCGGGGTCCTTTCAACACCCCCTTTTCTCTTTGTAAAATAAAAAGCATGATCCTCTTTTGGCCCCTGGGAAATTCGGCTCCAGGGACCACCATTCACTCCATAAGAAGCACAGATATTTCCCCTTACTTTTTAGCAGGAAAAAGTGCGTCTTATGCAGCGAAAAATACGGTACCTGAATCTAAAGCTCATTTTTTTTGGCCAAATTACATTGTGAAAATTAAGGTGTGCGTTAGATTCGATGGCACATTTACATTTGCTGGCAAATACTTTTTTTGGATTCCACGGTTCTGAAAATTGAGGTGTGCATTAGATTTGATGGCGCATTATACTCGAGTAAATACGGTAGCTACAATACACTTCCAAAGCACCATAACATCCTGTTGCATTGCACCAAGGCCTCTTAGCCTGCCCCTCTCACTTTTTCCTAAACTAAAAAGCCATAGATTCTGCTAGAGGAGTTACTGCCACCCCTGCAGCATCCTGGATCCTTTCGTTTGCCCTTCCCTAACCCTTTCCCCAGCTCTATAATGCCCATTAACATGGTCAGACAACCAGAACCATACTCTGTTACAGCTTCAATCCTCTACGTAGGGGATGGGAATGTCCCCTTCCTGAAACCCTGGAGAGCCTCTGCCCTTCAGTGTAGACAGCACTGGTCTAGATGGACCAAGGGTCTGACTCAGTATAAGACAGCTTCCAGTGATCCTGGGCTTTGAGGTCTGCTCATGTTTTGCCAAATCAGGCTCTGGCACTGCATCCCAAGCAGGCCGTGACACTTCTCCTTCTTTACGGTCCTTATTTATGCCCAGCTCACGTAGAAACGACATGTGGGTTTTGTACGCGGAACCGAGGAGCCCCGCCCTACCTCATCCGACAAATGAAAGACCGCCGGGATCCCATGCACATCCGCATGGATTGCTGCCCTTCCTTCTTGACGGTCCCCGTCTTCAGGTCCAGGATGCGACCTTGGAAACAAGAAATCGTCACTGTCACAGTCAAAAATGTGCGGGCAGTTCTGCTCAGGAGAAACCTACTTTTCAAGGTTATTGTTGGGGTTTTTTGCACCCCCCGGCAAAAGGAATGCACAGGGCAGACAGTTAAGAATTGACTGTCAAAAGTGGACACTTACAGTAGCTTCTACAGCTCCCAGTAACTTTGCACTAGCATTCTCTGGTTTGCGCTCACAGAGCAGTTGCAGCAACAGGGAATCACTTCCTCTCCTGATGGGCTGTGCACACACAGCCGGAGATTATGCCTGCGTGGAAACTTCCCCTGCTCCTCCCTTTTCAATTCCCTCCTGGTACTGGGAGACAGTGGTTTGGGGAGAATAGGAAAGCACTGGGCTCTTGGCCTGCCTGACCTGCCTCTTCCTCCTCTTCTTCCGACCCATCCTGTGCTCCACCCTCCAACTCTGAAGATTCCCCTGCCTCCGACTCTTGCCTCCTGGCTGACACAGGCCCCCACAGATCATTGACTGCCTCTCCCAAATCAGACTCCAGCCCTCCCCCCCCCATGCACCCTCACCAGCATGGTGCCAGCCCCAACAGCAGGTGTATTCTGCAATGTAAAAACCTCAGAAGAGCCCTGCTGGATCTAGTCCACCATCCTGTTCTCACAGCGGTCAAATGACCCAAACCACCCAGGAATCTAGATAGATTGCCTTGGGACCTGGAGGTTCTAAATAGGAACATCTGAAGAGCTGGATCAGGCCGACGGCCCATCCAGTCCAGCATCCTGTACTCACAGTGGCCAACCAGGTGCCCGTGGGAAACTTGCAAGCAGGATTTGAGTTTAAGAGCAACTCTTCCCTCTTGCGGTTTCCAGCAAGTGGTATTGGGTTCTGCTTCCCCAAGGTGACTGCATTGTTGCCATTCTGAGCGGAACGGGGGGCACTCCTGCGCTAAAAAGCAGGGCGAAGAATAAATCCCGGGACATCCAGGGTTATGAAATGTTAACAGGATTTCAGCAGGAAGTTACAGGACATGCGCCGACTGGGATGGTGGTGGCAGGACAGCTGAGCTCACCTGTGAGGGCGTTCTCCGACGTGGAGAGCTGTTCCCGCAGCTTGTCCACGTCGTCGGGGTGCACCTGGTCGTAGAGGGTGCTGCCGAACCACTGGGACTGGGGCTGGTTCAGGACGGGCGTCACGGAGTCGGAGACGTAGACCACTCGGCCCGTCTCGCAGGACACGATGAAGAGGAACCCGTCGGCCGCCTCCAGAATCAAGTGTTTGAGCTCCTGCAGAGAGAGAGAGAGAGAGATGGCAGAGCATTAAGCTCAGTAGTGTCCACACTGACTGGCAGCAAGCGAATTCCCATCCCTACCTGGAGATGCCAGCAATTGGATCTGGGATGTTTTGCATGCAAAGTCTGTGCTCTACCCCTGAGGCATGGCTCCCGAAAAATAAACTCAAGATTCTAGTCCTCATGACTCTGAATAGGAACACTGGAAGCTACTTTGGCCCAAGCCAAACCCATGATTGCCCCACTTAGACCACTGTCTACACTGACCGCCAGAGGGGTCTCTGGGGATTGAGAGAGCGAGTCTCTCCCAGCCTTACGTGGAAAATCATTTATTACATTTGTACTTCACCTTTCTTCCAAGGGCCTCAAGGTGGCGAAAACAGTTTCCTCCACTTTATCATTGCAACAACACTGCGAGGGAGGTGAGGCTGAGAGAGGCAGTGACTGGCCTAACCAAGCCCCCCCCCCCCAGTGAGCTTTCTGGCTGAGTGGGGATTCAAACCCTGCTCTCCCATGTCCTGGTCTGACACCCTCACTGACGTTTCTCAAACTTGGGTCCCCAGCCGTTGTTGGATTACAGATCCCATCATCCCTAGGTAGCAGGACCAGCGGTCCGGGATGATCGACTCTCATGTGACCAAATATACACTGAGGGGAAATCCAATTCAATTCAAACCCGGAAATAGTGGGAGAGAGCCGGAGAGTCCTTGTGGCACACGAGGAGAGCCCAAAGAGGACATCAGGGAGGGCGGAGGAACCCCCGAAAGTACCAGAGGCACAGCAGGGATTTGTTTAGGCTGCTCAGCCACTCCGCCTAACAGCTGCCACTTTTATTAACACGTCGTCCAGCCTCCTGGAGGCCCCAGAGCTTCAATTCTAGTTATGGATATTTTTGGATCCAGTATTTTTGCTCTGGGTTGGAGAAAGCACAGCACAGAGGATGTTTAAAGGGAGTTTAGAGGGTGCTCCCCACTTATGCACACGGAGGCCCTGTACCCCCACATTAATGTTAGCAAACGTCCCGCTGGGGCAAGTTGTGAGACTGACCCCCAGGTAGGAACAAAGCCTGCGTGCCCTCCTGGCTACTCGAGTCCAGGGGCACATTGATATGCGATTGTTCCCCAGCGTGAAGAACAACACACACAAGCCATTAAGGCTAAAACTACTTTATTGTAGATAAGATGCAGAATATGTCTCTGCTTGCCAGCTCATTAAGTCAGAGCTGTGCATTAGGGTGTCCGGCATCTCTCAAGCCAGAAACGAAAGTAAAAAGTACAAAACAACACGTGTGAGAAAGCTGGTAGGATTAGTGGCTTTCTCACAGGAGAAAAACAGACACATAGTCACGTGAGCCTCGCTGCTGCAGCTTTTGCAGCTCGGCGTGTAATACTATCCTGACAATTAAGTGGGGGGGGGGGGCGCCTGTACCTGGTCGGTGAGGAAGGAGGGCTTGTAGGTGCCGTCG